>NC_041057.1:5506221-5872881 GCF_900634775.1 Gouania willdenowi | reverse complement strand
GTGCTCTCCCCGTCTCTTTCGTCGAGATGCTCCATCTGCTGTATGTGTTTATGAGGAAGTGAATTAGTTTTCTGGCCTCACTCTTTCATGACAGCTCTGACCTTGTTAGCGCTAAAAAGTGAGACGTCTGCTTTCACAGCTGGAAAATGCTAACAGAGCAGCTACATGCCTTTTTACCCTTCGACTCAGATGTACATCGTTATCTCAACATTTGGGAAATACCTTTTAAAGTGAAAAGGCAAAAAATTTCATTTTTGCAATTTTCTGTGCCTTTTTTTTTTTTTAAGTGAAGGTATGCGTATTGAATTTATGTGGAGAAAAAGGAAATCAGTTTTTTTCTGAATAATTTGTTATTTTGGTTTGTTTTTTTGGCTTTTTTTTTTTCTGTTTTCTAACTATTTTGATTTTTTTTCTGTTTTTCAGATTTTTTTTTTTTTCTGAGTAATTTTTTAAAATTTTTTGGACACATTGTTTTCTGTTTTTGTTGTTTTGTAGTGAATTTTTCATGTTTTTCGGAGTAACTATTTGCTGTTTTTCAGAGTAATAAGCTCAAAAATAAAATAATTGTTTAAAAAACAGGGAAGATAATTAGCTCAAAAAACAGAACAATTGTTAAAAAAATATCTGAAAAACAATTTTTTTTTTCTGTGATTGTTATACGCTTGCATAAGCAACATCAGCCAACTCACACGCACACTTTGATTTTTATACTTCTTTGGATATCCAATCACCAAACTTCATCCCATTCAATGGCTTCATTAAATGAACTCATTAAATACGTTTAGGATTACAAATCAACGTTATTGCTAATTAGGATTTATCTGATTGTTAATAACTTCCAGTTTCTAAGGCTTTTATTTTGGCGCCTCATTGAGTCACGTCAAGCCATTTACTTGGACATTTAGATGATTGATGCCACGATCTGTCAGTGATGTTCTTCCTGTGATAAATACTCACAGTTGTGAGAGACAAGGACAACTTCTGCAGTAACTTTAAAAAAAAAAAGGAACAACAAATGTTCTATCACTTTAAACTGTGTCAGTTGGGTTTTTTCTGAGTGTCAAAGTCAAGGTGAGATCCAACTTTTGTCGTCTTCAGCTCCATGAACTAGTTTTCTTTGCTTTCAGAGCTTGAATCGAGATGCTGTCAAAATATATCTATTCTTTGCTCATTCCTTCTCGACTGTTGAGCGGTTGAAGGTTAAATAATCTTTGATCAGACGTCTGCACACATTGTACGTCTGAGAAACAAACATCATTATTGTTGCTGATGAAATGATTTCAAAGGGAAGACGTGTTTGTTTCTGCGTATACACGTTTTTATTCACAGTCTAATTATTCTGCAAGTTATTTTCAAATTGAGCATAATTTTGAGCAGCATCTGTTGTGTTGACAAACTCATTTGTTACAAGTGAACACATGTATGTATGTATGTATGTATGTATGTATGCATGTATGTATGTATGGAAGCTGCTGCAAAAGGCTAACTGTATGCAACCAATGAATATGAACTAGCAATGAAAAAAATATGACTTGTATTATTATTGTTTACCAAGGAAGTGAGACTACAAGGCATTTTTGGATGTAAAATGTAGCTTGTGTAAACAGCGAGAATGCTACGCAGCAAAGAAAGAAAGAAACCAAAAAAAGAAAGAAAAAGGAATGCTAAACAGCAAAGAAAAAAGAAACAAACAAAAAAAATGAATGTAAAGAAAGAAAGAAAGGAAGAAAGAAAAAAGGAATGCTACGCAGCAAAGAAAGAAATAAACAAAAAAACAAAGAAAGAAAGAAAGAAAGCAAAAAAGAAAGAAAGAAAGAAAAAGGAATGCTATGCAGTAAAGAAAGAAAGAAACAAAGAAAAAAGAAAAAAATGAATGCAAAGAAAGAAAGGAAGAAGGGAAGAAAGAAAAAAGGAATGCTACGCAGCAAAGAAAGAAATAAACAAAGAAACAAAGAAAGACACCAAAAAAAGAAAGAAAGAAACCAAAAAAAAAGAAAGAAAGAAAAAGCATTGTTACAAGGCAAAAGGTTGTGTCATGGCAAGCTTAGGACAAAGTCACTGGGAGCAATTCAGGTTTAAAAAAAATAAGTCCATTTATTTTCTGCTTTCAGTCCAGACAGCATTTCTTCTTTAAACAACAGGAAAAACAAGGAGAGAATCATCAAAAACAAATACTCCATCAAGGGGTTCAATTCATGTGTGCTGCAGGAGCCATCTTGGCTTGTTCTCCCCTCCTCACCTTCACTTCCTGCTTTTATAGGCCCGAGGCTCCGCCTCCTCAATCAATGCCTCTCATTTCTTTAACCAAAACTGAACCCTTCATAATTGTAATAAAACAAGAATTTTACAAAATATATTAAACACAATTTCTCACTTGCAAAACAAATTAAATACATGTTTGAAATCTACATTTAACAAATATTCAACATTTTAGTTGTGAGGGAGTTTTTGCTTCCCAACAGGCATGCTAAGCAGCAAAGAGAGAAAAAAACAAACAAACAAACTAAGAAAAGACAAACAAATTATTTGAAATCCACAATTGGACTAAAATGATTCCCAACGATGACGTTCTCATAAAATCCACCATTAATATAAATCTTGATTCATTTTTCACTAAAAGATTAAAACACTTTTACATAATGGACAGATAAACATCAAATAATTTATATATTTCTAAAAGGTCTTAACGGGGGACTCTGGTACTTAATTTAGTTCCGTACATGTTCACATGTTCACGAATGACAATTTAAATGTTCACATTTAAGACAGGAATCCAAATGAAGCTAAAAATGATGTTTTTCTTGGTGCTTCTGAGTTACTACACTGCATGATGTATCTAAAACCCTTGGCCTTGGAAACGATGGGGGCATTTAAATAGAACAGTAAATCACATTTGGCCATGGGGAATAGAGCTCCATTTTCTTATACTCTGTCATTATATACACAGCATTTGTACAATGTATAGACAAGCCTCTGGGCGTCTTTGAACCCGTCTTTCCTTCTCTCGCTGTTTGGTTTCAGCCTCTGCTGCATAATGAAAAACGAAATGGAACATTTAAAAAAACCAAAAACACTGCAGCTACTAGATATTTAGTTAATGCACAGGACTTATGTGTGCTAAAATATTCAAGAGAGAGCTGTGCTGCACTTGTCCCAGTTGCATCTGAGAGGATGGCACACAACACAACAACAAAAGTCAACCACGTGACAGAAAAATACACAACAACAATAGCAAATAACATGAGAGTAAAATATACAAAACAACACAAAAACAAAATGAGAGTAAAATATACAAAAAAACAACAAGAAACACACCAAATTACCAGAAAAACACAAAATGACCAAAAAAATACAATTTGAAAGTAATATGTACAAAATAACAACAAAAAACACACAAAACAACAATAAAAGCAAAAAAAAAAAAAAAAAAAGAGAGTAAAATATACAAAAGAAATACAAAAACAACACAATTTTAGACAACAAAAAACATGCATAATGGCATAAGAGAAAACTTACAAAAATTGAGAGGAAAAAATACACAAAATGAGACCAAAAACACAGAATAACAAAAACACACTTTAAAAACACACAAAAACCTCCAAAACCACAGAATGACAAAAATACACAAATTGACATTAAGGGCCTGTGCTACAAAGCAAGGTTACCTCTTATCGCGCTAACTTCCGGGATTTATTCAGTGTGTGCTGCCCTATGAAGCTAAATCACCATGGTAACTTAGGCTGAACGACTAGCCTGGTCGGGACCAGGTTTTGTTCTGGATAAGATCGAAGTGATCTAAAGTTCCGCCTCCTGACCAATCAGTTCTTTCAGAAAATGACCTGTCCAATCAAAGGAGGATCATTGAGAACACGTCACTCTGTGGATCGGATGTGACGCTGACAGGAGAGAGAATATTTATCCTTTCATTCACTGATGGCAACCTGTAGGAAATATAGAGATTTTTATCTGATAGACTGATAAAGTTAAAAAGGTCAAATAAGTCAGCGGATAAATTCTGCGTTCATCGGGTGCTTTTGGACTGATAATTCATTCATTCATTTGTGTATTCTGGGGTAATGCAAAGAGCCTCAGTCCTGTAGATAATATAAAATATAAATACTGTATATTCCAGCTTATAATTTAGGCTGATCTGCATGAACGCAGCATCAGAGCCACAGACAAAGGTAAAAGTGAAACTGACCAGAGTGTCTGTTTATTCTCTGTTTATGATCTCACTAATTTAAGCATTAACCAATTCCTGCATTAATTACTCGCTGCTTTTACTGCAGCAACAGTGTTGTTTCGGGTCTGAATTATGGATTTTAATTCTTCATATTTTTAAAGAATTATTCCTCAATTGTGATGTAAATTGCTCTACAGTTTGTCTGGGACTGTGATTGGTCTGACACTGTAATCTCCTCCTCTGTCACAAGAGCGCGCACGTAGCCAGGCTGACATCAACTCGCTTAACTCAGCGTGTTGTATGTTGTTATGGTAAAGAAAAGCACAGAATTACTTAAATAAAAAAACAAACATACAAAATGGGAGAAAAATACAAAATATAGCAACAAAATCACTCCAAAAACACTGCAGCATTTGTACAATATATAGACAAGCCTCTGGGCGTCTTTAGATTAAGGTGAACCTGTCTTTCCATCTCTTGCTGTTTGATTTCAGACTCTGCTTGATAATAAAAAGAAAAGGAACAGTTAGAAAAACCAAAACGCTGCAGCTACTAGATATTTAGTTAATGCACAGGACTGTGTGCTAAAATATTCAAGAGAGAGCTGTGCTGCACTTGTCCCAGATGCATCTGAAAGGAAGGCGTTCTGCTCGAATTGTTTTTACAGGTCTCATGGGTTGTTGGCATTTCCATGTAGACTAGGGTTGGCTGACTGTAGCTGCACGTGGGAGGTTCTGTTTGGGGGGAGGGGAGGGGGGTGTAGTACTGTTTAATTTGCTGGCGCACGTGTAGTTTTGGTGCTTGACTGTGAACTTGCAAAGTGCTTCAGGGGTTTTTCAGATTAAAAGCCCTCCCAGGGAATGGCTAGTAATATTGGACTAAAATCGATGTGAAAAATGTTTGACCCTTTCATTGACCTTCTACGTTATTTATTTATTGTTTCTCAAGCCCCCGTAATGATGGAACAAAATTGATTCAAGATGTTGTTTTTCATTGTCATCAAGTATTCTATGAGCTGTGACGTCAGCTTTGCTCAAAATAACTCCAAATTACGAAAGATATTCAATTTATTGAATGTGGGGGGGGGTCTCGTTTTCCCCTTAACTCATCTTTCTTATTCAGTATACGTCTGGTGGCGACATGGGTCACGTTTGTATATTGAACAAATTGACTCTAAAAACACACAGAATGAGAGAAAAATACACCAAAGGACAACAAAAACACATTACAACACACAAAATAATAACCAACGCATACAAAATGAGAGGAAAAACACACAAAACGACAACAAAAATACCCAAAACGACAAGAAAAAACACAAATGTTAGAGTAATATGTATGAAATGACTACAAAAACAAACAAAACAACAACAAAAAACAACAATATAGAAAGAAATATATACAAAATTACAACAAAAATACAGATTGGCTACACAGGAGCCATTGAGTTGTTGGGCTTTGTTTCAGCTGAGTCAACATCTGGAGAGTCATTACAAGTATAGCATGTTAGTGTGCACACACACACCACACGCACACGCACGTGCACACGCTGCATACAGACACACCAACTGAAATCCAGACGTCAGCAGCTGCTCACAGAGCTGCAGCTGGATGGGACTCACAGGGAACCAGTTTGGAACGCTTACAGACTAACTAATGGATCACAGAGAGAGCGAAATGAGACTTAACGATGGCTGAATAAAATACTTTAAAACTTCTTTAGCAGCTGTATCATGTCACCAGGGCACTAACCAAGGTTAATTATCATTTATCCCCCTGTAAATATTTGTGTATAAATATGAAAGAACGTTAACTTTTTCTTCTGAATAAGGATAATATATTCATTATTACCAGAACAATCACATTAACTTATATTTAGACACACGCTAACAACTGTATCCACTAGCAAGCTAAAAAGTTGTGTCCCTATGGGTGGAAGAAATGTCCATCTTTACCACATTATAAACATTCATGTCAGCATTTAGAATAAAAACTAAGCAGAGTAAAATACAGAAAACAACAGTGTTTATGTGGTTTCCTTTTTTGTATATTTTGTTGTCAATTTTGATATTTTTCTCTCATTTTGTTATCATTTAATGTATTTTTCTGTAAATGTGTGTATTTTTGGAGTCATTTTGTATATTTTTCTCTCATTTTGTGGGGTTATGTTTTCATTTTGTATTTATTTATCTTATTTTGTGTATTACTATAATCCTGTTATGTATTTCTCTGTCAATTTTGTGAATGTGGAGTCATATTGTATATCTTTTTCTCATTTTGTTTGTTTTTTGTTGTCATTTGGTATATTATTCTGTATTCTATTTTGTTAAATTCTTATGGTTCTTTAATGTATTTTCATGTCATTTTGACACTATAACACTATTTATTTATTTTTTCACATTTGTATATTTCTGTTTTTACGCTCATTCTTTTATGTGTTTTGTGTTGTTTTTATTTATTTATTCATTTGTCATTTGTGCATTTACTTTGAGGGACACAATTTGACAGAGGGCCACATGTGTCTGATCAATGGTTAACACAGCGATGAACAAACTAAGTGAAATCAAAGATAGTATTTTATCTAAATATTAACTTCTAACGACATATATTTGACTGAGGCTTTCATTTAAATGAAGTGTGGGACTTTACAGACAAACTTACTTTACCTCTATATTCTGCACCCTCCCTTATATCTTTCTTTAGTGTGTGTGTTTCTGTCAATCCAAATAGTGAAAGAATGTAATTCCCCAACTAAACTATTTTCTCATTATTTACTTTAGAAAAACCCATTGACGTAGAAACAGAAGATTCTACAGTTAATATTTGATTATTAGAGCAGACTTGAGGACATATTTCATGTTTCACCTCATTGTTCAGTCAAACAGTCTTTGTGACCATACTGCCATCTGGTGGCGGGGGGGGGGAAACTCCTCTTATTTACAATATAAACGAGCTGCACACATTTCTGTTCTGTTTATTTTATTTATTTATTTCTAACCCAAAATAGCAATTGCAACAGATTAAATAAAGTGCACCATATGTCATATGACATTACTGATACAAAAATGCACACCTAAACAGATCAGATAAATAAGATAACACACAATAACTAAGAATAAAAGGAAAGCGAACTAAGAAAATCACACAACTAAGAAAAGATCAGAAAAAACCGCAGGTTTTCAGGTTTTAAGTGTTTACAGAATGAATTATGGGTACAGTTTAACAACTTTTTTGTTTAGTTTTTTAGATTAGAGTCTGTATGTTTCTGTGAAATCCTGTGAGTAGCACGAGGTAGAGAAGGCAGGGGGCGTGGCTAGTTAAATATGCTCCTTGCAAACAGATTAATGGCTAATAAAAAGGTCAAGGGCAGATGATGATGATGATGATGAATGACACATGCTCTGTATATGTATTGATGGAAATTTGAATGGCATAATAACGATTTACAAACATACAGACTGGAGTGAGGACCATATGATGGGAATTCACTCATTGATCAAGCTTAATCTGTCATAATTAATTCCATAGGAACAAACTGTGATGAGAGCAAGTTCCCAATTAAATTGATAAATTATTCAACATGCGGAGGAGGTGCCCCCAAGATAAATGAGCTGGGGATCCTGGTGCAGCAGCAGTAACAGGCCGTGGCTAATTACAATCTTTTCTTGGAAACTAGCGCAGGTTAAACTTGCAGTAATTCTTGTATGGAAATGCCACATATACCTGTAATTAGAGGCTCGGGTTAAAATAACAGTTCACTATGGGTCGCAGATTGTAAAGTTGTACATATGCTAAAATAAACGGCAGCTTTTTTGCAACATTTAGCAACAAACCACGTATGAAAAACGTGTGAATACTTTCCATGTTACATTTGACCAGACTTACAGCAATATTTGTGAAATTTCTTTCCTCGTAAATATGTCAATGTTAAATATAAATATGCAGTAAATGTTAAATCTAAATCTAAATATTTAATGTTAAATCTAATGTTAAATCATAATCTGAATGTTAATTCTAAATCTAAATGTTAAATGTTTAATGTTAAATGTTAAATATTAAATGTAAATGTAAATGATAAATCTAAATCTAAATTTGAATCTCAAATCTAAATTTAAATGTTAACTCTAAACCTAAATGTTAAATCTAAATCTAGACATTCAATGTAAATCTAAATCTTAAATCTAAATCTAAAGGTTAAGTCTAAATGTCACAGGTGAAATTATATATATATATACTGTATACAGTATATTTATATAATTTCACCCGTGACATTTAGATTTAAGATTTAAATTTACCATTTAGATTTAGATTTAATAATTAACATTTAGATTTAGATTTAACATTGAAATTTAATTTTTAGGAGAAAAAAACATCACATATTGTACATAAGTATTGCTGTAAATCTGGTCAAAAGTAACAAAAACAATTCACACATGTTTTTTTAAATGTCGTTTGTTGCTAAATGTTGCAAAACGTTGCTGTATATTTCAGCATGCGCAACTTTACAATCGGTGCCCTATAGTTCACCGCAGCACACGAGCATCATTTGAGTTGCTTTGATTAAAGTTATCCCATAACGACGTGCCGTTAATTTTACGTCAATTTCCGTAGATTTCTTATGCAGCCACCTGGTTGTTTTTTATTTAGCAGCGTGGAGGAGGAGGTCCTGCATGTGCATCATCAGATCTGGAACCACCTGTTCAGGCTGTGTAAATAATACCCTTAAGCCATGTGCATAAACCATCTGCTGTATGTTCCTCAGTTTCAGGCATTAACATTTAAATGAAAGTCGTTTTTTGACGAAGGGATTCGTTTAATTGCAAGTTTAATGACACACATCACCTCAGGCTGGAAAATCTTCGTCTTACACAAATCTTTTTACGTTTGACCTTCAGAACAATGTTCATATTGTTCCTATAACTCGATCAAGTGCTACTGGCTCCCCATGAGGCAGCAAGGTCAGCTCAAGGTCAAGGCAGTAATCACAAACTAAACCAGACTAAGTACATTTCCCAAAGGAAATAAAAGTGAGGATGGATAAGCTGAACCCTCCGGTGTCACTGTGACCCTAATTATAACCCCTCAGAGTCAGTATAACCCTAATTTTAACCCCTTGGAGTTGGTATAACTCCTCTGAGAATTATAATCCCTTGGAGTCAGTATAACGCTAATTTGAACCCCTCTGAGTCAGTATATTGCTAATTTTAACCTTTGAGTCAGTATAACCTTAATGATACCCACTCGGAGACAGTTTAATCATGACACCTCGGAGTCAGTATAACCTTATTCATCATCCCTCGGAATCAGTATAACCCTATTTATAATCCCTCTGACACAGTATATCCCTAATTTTAACCCTTGAGTCAGTATAACTTTAAATATACCCACTAGGAGTCTGTATAACCCTAATCATAACACCTCGGAGTCAGTATAACCTCAATTATAATCCCACGGAGTCAGTATAACCCTCTAAATCAGTATGATATCACTGTTCCAATAGGTTTGAATGGGTCATTTTTGAATTTATTTTTGCCAAATTATTAATAACTATTGAATTTAGAAAAACACCAGAACATAGCAGAGATATCCTGAGTATTCTGTAGTTTGAGGTACAGGTAATAATAATAATAATAATAATAATAATAATAAAGTACACAAAAAACAATTGATTAATTTATGCTGTAATTTCTAAACCATGTCACTTCTTATTGAATGAAAACTGTCAGAATGTACGATGAAGAGCCAGAATCATGAGCATGTTTATGTTTATTTACAACAGTATGGCAAGCACAGGGTTCAAACATTTCTGTATATTTGGAATCAGTATTTGTACACAGCAAAGTTCCCTTGTTTTTCTTTTTTTTTTTTTTTTTTTTTTTTACCTTGTCTGCACATGCTGTCGAAGGTTAACACTACAAGAAGTGCAATCTTTTAACAGCAATGCATATTTTATTATTGCAATTAAATAAATTTATTTATTTCATTGCATAATTGTGACCATCACCAGCCCTCCCTAGGGAAGGGTAAGAAATACTTTATTAAAGGGAGGATGTAAAAAAAAGAGAGGGCAGTGTTTACACCAAGGTGAGGGGTTGGAGGGGGGTGGGGAAGTTAACAGGGAAGAGGGATACAAGATAGGATATGGAATGAGTGGGGAATAGTTGTTAGGTTCCAAGTGATGCGATGTGAAATTGTGGTTGTGTATATTGTGCAGTTTGGTGACCAGTGTGCGGTTTAGGAATAATAGTGGTGGCTGTGAACAGAGGAAGAGGTGAGTGGAAATTCCATAAAACAGGTATTTGGGAACAAGGTGCAAGGTGTCTAAGGTTGAGCCCAGTATGAGTGTTATCCCACAGCCCAAGGCCAGTGCATACATGACAAATGTATTTCCAAGAACCGCCACTGCAAAACCCACGAGCCGCCCCCGGGCCCGAAGAAGCAGTCAGGCCAGCAGCGAGAGCGGGCAGCCTAAGGGCCCCCGGCGACCACCCCACGGCCAAGCAGCCCCCCGCACGCCCCCAAGGTCCCAAGCCGAGAGGCAGCCATCGCCCCCCCCATACACACCCGAGAAAGCCCCAAGGAGCCAAGGACCCAGCGCACCACGCCACCGATCCCACCCCCAACCCCCAGACCCCCCACCCCACCGACCCCCCCCCCCCCCCACACACACCCCCGCGCCCAACCCCCCGAGGGGAGGGCCCAGAGAACTCCCTGCCCGAGGCCCCAGCGGAGGAACCGAAGCCCACGCCCAGCAGACGACCAGAGCCGCGCCGAACGGGCAGCCGGCGGGCACCCGCCGGCGAGCCCAGAGCCAGCAGGGGCCCGACCCCAGGCCAGAAGGACCCGGAATGGATGCAGCACCAGGAGCAGCCCGCCCAGGGAGGACGACCACACCCCAAGCCGCATAAGGCACCAGGGGGCCGCTGGGAGTCCCCCCGCCGGCCCCCAGGCACCCCAACCTAGCCCCCCATGGCGCCCCAGATCACCCCCTGCTGATGCCGCCCGCGCCACGAGCTTCAGTTTTTTTTAAAGCCAGGGCCCCCCCCAAGGGCCAAGCCAGACCGCCCCGCCGGGATGTGGCCCCCTGTTCGGGCCCCGACACCCTGCCTCACGGGGCACTGCCCAAGCAGGGGCCGTACCAGTAGGTACGCAAGGGCGCGGCACGCGCCACCCGCCCCGAAAGACCCCCGCCACGACCGGCCCGGCCAGCAGGCCAAGCACCCCGGGCCCCAGGAGCACCCCCCGGGAACAGGACCCCCCAAGGGCAAGCCCCCGGGCCAAGCCCCCCGGGACGCGCCCCCCACCCCGGCCCAGGACCCGGCCACAGCCCAGCAGAACCGCACAGCCCCAGACGGCACAAGGCCAGCAGCCCAGGGCCCGCCGTCCCCCGGACGGCGCAAGCCACGGGGCAGCGCCCCCCGCCGGCCCGCGAGCAACCGGCGACCCCCACCGCGGGGACGGAGGCACCCCAACGGCACACATCAAGTAAGGGACAGCAGCCCCCAGCCAAAGATGCCCCGGACCCACCCACCAGTCCGCAGATGGCAGGACGTACCCACCAGGCGGCCGAAAGCAACCTCAACCACCGGAACAGCTAGCGCCGCCCCCCCAGTAAACAGCATCATCCCGAGGCGCCAAACAACCCCGCCCCAACCCCGGTGAGGACACCAGCACCCCCCCAGCACACCCACCCCCCAAACCGGCGAGGCAGGCCGCCCCGGGCCCGCACACCGCGGGGCCCGCCCCCAAGGCCACCAGGAGACGAAACAAGCACCAAGCCACACCCAAGGGGGAGAGGCACCCCCGCGCCCCACCAGGCCGACACCGCCCGGAAAGACCCCTTGTTTTTCTAAATGACAGCATATGTCACTAATCTGACATGAATTTTTAATTTTCCTAAATATTAAGAAACATCAAAGAAACCCATCAATGGGAGAGTAAAACTTCATCAACATTTGTAAAATTACAAAAAGTCACAATTGCGTCTGATCATAAGCTTAAATCCCACGATGACATCCTGAGTACAAACGGAATGTTTTTGATCTGTTCAATCAAAAACACAAGATTGGGATTTAAAATTGTCCTTTAATGCTTCTTTGAATTAAATTCCAGGCACTGGTTGCAGATTTGTCTAATAGACCAAATGTTCTGGAGCATCCGTGTGTTAAAAGAAGGTTTCTCTGCAGAGTGGACACGTGGACTTGTTGCTTGATGTAAACCATTTGTACTGTAGAAACAGAAGAAAAAGATTCATTTCACTTTGAGCAAAAACTGCAGGAATAAGTTCAAATATTTGAAAAAAATTGTTTTTTTTGTAAACGATCTCACCAAACATGCTGAGTGGAATTTCTTTTTGCAGGTGCGGCATCCTTTCTTTGGTAGGGAGTAGTTGGAGCCGTGGATGACGGAGAAGCAGATCATGCAGTCCTCGATTCCCTCGAAGCGTTTGTCCACGTTGTTCTTCCACAGAGCGAGGCCCTCCATTATACTGCCGTTCTGTTCAACAGTCACATTTGGGCGGGTTGGGGTTAATTATAATTGTAAGCGCATGATTGATAATTGATTACAATTATGATGTAATTAGGGCCCGTAACGAAGGCCCTATTGTTCCAGTAAGGATTTTTCTTATTATTGTTTTACCACCACTTTACTTGAATTATTGAGGCCCTTCCCAGGGTGTAATTTCATTAAATTTAGTAGGACGGTATAGTTTGGTGAAAAATTTAACGTGCGATTTTGTGACTCATTAGCGCCACCTAGAGTTTGTAACTTTTCACCGGTTTGAAGTAGCTGGATGGCATTCAGTAGGTATATGCATTGGACCATAACTGGCAAAAATTTAATCTGGACCTATAACCTGAATTCAACAGGAAATCTACAATTTTTAATTAAGTGGGCCAAATTTGGGACTTTTTGCTCAATTTTTGGCCAAACCAAACCGCCTTTAAAAGCGAACTCCTCCTAGAGCGTTCATAATTTCCACTTGAAATTTAGGATTTATGTTCTTGAAAAGTTGTCGACAAATAGTTGCTTAACCAACTCAACCAAAACTCATTGAATCCAATCCAAAAGTCATGCGCAGAATGGGAAACGCGTTCCGCACGTTATGACATAACATTTCACACGACAAGTCTCACTGCCCCCTGGTGGTGATAGAAAAGCTCTTTTTTCATTCTACAAGTGGACGATCATTTGTGAGGAAGATGATGAGTTTTTACAAAACGCACTTCCTGTGGCAGAGCGCCATTCGCCAAAACACGTAATGTTAGAAATTCTGTGTGTGACCCATTTTTATTCATTTGTCGACTTTAAAAAAAAAAAAATTGAGTTCTTTCTCCCTTTTAGGTTGCGCTCAGCAGAACATCTTATACATATACTAAACGTTATTCATTATCAGATCCCGTCCGCGTGTTTTCACCTGATGAGTGAGGTAAGTGCTGAGCTGCAGCATCCAGTTCCTCCACTGCTGCACGGCTACACCTACGCGCCGCCCACTCTCCACTGTGATGGCACCCAGAGGATAGTTCTGAGGGAGCTGAATCACCAACTCGATAAAGATATCATCCACAGAGTAGGTAGCAATCACTTCTCGTGCTGCCGAGCGGGCCTTGACCTGGAGGACAGCCACACGGAGAGGAAATCAGCAATTTCACAATACCGCAGTTTGAGAATACTTTCAGTTTATTTTTGGAAATAGAAAAATACAAAGTTTTGCTTTTACAACACTAAACCAAACCTGAAATTGGCATCAATGAAAAGCACTTGCAGCAGTGCTCAGAAATTTCTGGCGACCCTAAAGGCATTTTTTTCTAGACTTACTTCTTGATCGTGTATGTTTTACTGTATTTAGGTCAATGTCGTGACTCCTAAACATTCGGTCCAACTGCATTTATTTTGGTTAAAAAAAAGTTTAAATGCATAAAAAGACACATTTTTTTTTAAATGTTACTTACTAAATTATTTCTGTAATTTATTATTTTATTCAAAGTGTCAAAACATCATGTGGTGCGACTATTTGTTTAAAAAATCTTTAAATTTACTCTAAATCCATTAAAATGTATTTTTTACCCTATTTTACTTATATTATAGTCCTGTATAAGATTTCAAAGTATTTCTATTTCCATCATAATATTCATGCTCACCTTGCCCGATGATGCTCATATTATGAAATATCATGCAGTGAAAATCTTTATATGTCAAACAAATACAGAAGTTGTGCCAGCTCAGATATTTTCTTAACTGAATTTTATTTTTTATTATTATTAACTTATTATTTTACAATGTGAAAGTATAGAATACAGTTTAAGACTGATTACATCTACGTCTATTTTAAATGTGAATTGAACTGAATAAAATGTATTACCATTGTTGGTATTTTGCTTTGTATTCTTGTATATCTTAGTTACTGATTATTTGTCAGTTTTTGTATTTTTTCCTATACTGTTTAGTATATTGTGTATTTATAGAAATCCAAACAGACAAAAACAATATGACAAAACTTGTTGATTAAGAAATGTGGGTTGGATTAATTTGTTCCTTTTGTTTTCTTGTCCCTGCTCGAAAAAAAACAAATAAATAAAAATGAAATTAAAATGTTTTTATTTCTAATTAGTTATTTTTTTTCTTTCTAAATACTAGATATTTCAGGCAACCTCACGGTTGAAAAACACTGACCTAGAGAGTGAGAGACTTACCGTCATGCTGTCAAACATCTGAGTGCTGCTGTGCACTGACGACACCTCCTGGGCTGAGAGAACGGGGCTCACGTACTTCATTGTGAACTTCTCCACGGCGGCGCTCACTCGTTTCTCCTGGCTGTTCCACCACAGACGCACCATGGCTGGAAGGTCCTGCACTGTGCTGTAGTATACGCTGCACGCCAGGTGAGGGAGCTCCCACTCAACTGTGTCAGTCACTGCGGATAAAAAGCACAGGGGGGTGGGTGGGTTTAAGATTTGACTTGTTTGCCTTTGGCAGCACAGACAGTACTGTGTGTGTAGGCGAAGGTCTGCTCTGCTTACTGTCAACAGCCAGAGACAAGCTCTCAGTGAAAAAAGTTCTGGTCTCCTTTGTTTCCACCCCCTGACCCGGGTACACGGGATTTTCAGGCATCAGTTTGAAGAGGTGCAGCAGGAGCTTGTTAAAATGCCCACTTCTTTTCAGATACTGAGCGTAATGGGCACGCAGCTGGTGTAGTGTAAAAAAAAAAAAAAAAAAAAGAGAAGACTAATCAGTGCCAGGATGATCGCTGAGAAAGGAGATGTCAAAGTTAAAGAGATTCATGCACATCAGACGAGCATACAATTAAAAAAAAAACATAACGACAAAAACACACACAATGAGAAAAAGGTGTCCTAAATAATACCCGAAACAACAAAAATACACCAAATGACAACACAAACACACAAAATTATAGAGAAACAATAAATGACATCCAAAACGACAACAGAAACACACAAAATGTGAGAAAGATGTCCTAAATAACACCAAAACACACAAGACAACAACAAAAATATACAAAATTACAATAACAATGTTTGCTTGGATGCTTAAACGCTGACAAATATTTCTATAATGTGGCCCCAAAAATAAACAAATAAAAAAACACAAAAAATGACAAAATACAAAAGATGAAGGGATGATGGCTGAGAAAGGAGAAATGTCAAAGTGAAAGAGATTAGACAAGCTTACATGGGAGGGGGAGGATTTAAAAAAGGTCAAGAGCAGTTTCCAGGCCAGCAGATATCCCAGAATGCAGGAGTACTCCACGCTGAGGGGCTGCACCACGGCAAACTCCCCCACCTGAACCCCAGCCAGGATGTTATCACACAGCTCCTCACAGGTGGACAGGATAGCCATCAGCGACGCTGGAGGAGAACTGAGCACGGACACGACAGGAATCACAAAATGTAACAGATGTTAAAGGAAAAGAATGAAAAAATACTCCCTCTACTGTGACTTACAGGCATGGCTCATCTCTATCATCATCTGATTTGTTACTGTCTCCATCTCCATCATACTCAGGCAGCTGAGGCATCACCCTGTAGTAGAGAGCAGGAAAAACATCTTCATTTAAAGCTTTTTTAAATCAGAAAAATGTGCAAAACTTTGCAGGAATTTATTATGTATCACATATTTTCAGTTTCTTATTGAAATTTTTAAGGTTTAAAGTGATGATTACTTTTCCAACATGTGGTAGATGGTGATCTGCAGCGGCCGAGCCTTAAAAGGCAGCAATGGACAGAAAGTGTTCATGAGCGTCTGAAGGGGCAGCGGCAAGTTTGTCTTTTGGTCTGCGATGAATCGTGCGGACAGGGAGTTGTGGGTGAGCTGCTGCAGAGGAATGTACGTCAAGGCGGACCCGAGCGCCTCCAGCGCCACCAGAGGGAACACGGGCTCATCAGACTCAGGGAAAGTATCTAAAAGAAGACATAAGCAGGAATATGTGGTCATAAGACTTTAGTACTTTCTTTACCCGCTTGCTTGTGCGAGATGAGACAAAATGAAGCTGCTGGATTTAATAAGAAGTCGAGGAATGGGCTTTTAATGGCACTCCGCCCAGAATTAAAAAAAAATGTATTAAAATGAAATGGAAAAAAAAATGGAAAAAAATTAATTAAAAAAAATAAACAATATGAATAAATTACACCAAGTTGTGTTATTTAAAGTGAAAAATGCCACTCTGCAAATCAAACACAAAAACAGAGACTGATAATTCATGCCAGCCTAAAATGAAAACAAAAATATGTCAACATGACATTAAATATCAATGCGCAGGATATCAGAAAACATTTAAAAGGGGTCCTAAAAACAATACCAGAAATGGCATTTAATCTGATCAGAAATTGTGTTTTTTAAACCAATATCAATAAGCAGCAAAATCAAAGAATCCTCTACTTTAATTTATCAGATTATTATTGTTATGGTAATTTGCTGGAAAAATCTCACAATCACCTGTAATATTAACAGGCAGACGCAGGAGGAGGCTGTAAATCCCCTCAACAAAGAAGTCTCGCCATTCGCCGGCCAAATCTTTTGGCAGCTTCTCCAGAATATCAGGAGGAGAGGAAGTGAAAAACTGGTTCAGCTTCACAATCAAGGCAGCGTTCTCACACATGAAGATCTGCACCCATGGGTTCCACAAACTGCTCACGTTCTCACTGCAAGTCTGAAGAAAAAAAAGCAGCAAAACTAAACAAAAAAAAATGAAAAACAGAAACCATTAGTGTAACTGTTTATTGACCGTTATCTCACCTCCAGCCAGGCCAACATGGCACAAAGCAAGAAATCCCATTGATTTCCTCCAAGAACTGTGGAATAACGAGTCACCAGTGAGGACAGGAAGCGCATCATCTCCACATTGAGATTCAGCTGCTCTGCAGTTACTTTAGACAGGTCACTAGAAATAAAATAAAGAATGTGTTAATATGCTCTGTATATTACACTTGTGAAAGTCAAGGCCGGGGGGTGAAATCTGCATTAAACCGCATTAAAATGACACATTAAACATTTTGTAAAATGACCAGCTAATTCAGTTGTAGAAATCTCAGCTCCTCCATTAACAAAAATTCAATTAAAATCCACAATATGTGCAGAGCTCAGTTTTCCAGTTTTTATATCAAGTGGCAGCAGATAATTTTTATCTTAAATTGCTGAAAGAACTCTCAATTTTTCCAAAAATCTGGGAAATTATCCCACAAAATTTCCCCAAATATATATATATATATATATATAGATCATTTATATGTGGAAGTGCAATCAAGGGCACAGTAACAATTTGCTGTTTTTCCCATCAAAGATCTGTGGCCCCCTTGAGCTCAAACTGAACTAAAATGAGTTTGACACCTCTGCTGTATATCATATACTTAAATATTGATAGATTTGGTAATATTACCTGTTAAACAGAAACCAGTCCTCCTTGCTGTTTCTCCATTCCATCACAGTGGCCAGAATTGCTTGTATAATCTCTACGTCTACATGTGTGTTGGCATTAAGACAGCACTGCAGGACGGCCAGATAACAGCACACGTCTGAAAAAAAAAAAACACAATACATTTTAATACTTGCTTTCATTTTTAAAATTCATATTATTTATTTAAATGTAACGATATCCATCTGGTTTCCTTACTGTCATTTTCTTGCCAGTTCATTAACCCTGCGGTGGCCAGAGTGACGAGTGTTTCCTTGTCCTGTGCCGACAACGTGGGGCAAAGCACCTGAAGCGTGTTTAGTTTGCTTTGAGACTCTGGGAACAAACTGGTCAAAGGCAGCAATAGTGAGTATACGGCATAGTAGCAAACATGGAACGCTCACAATGAAATGACTTTAGACACAGACCTGTCGGCACTACCAAAGAGCTTCTTCAGATCACCAGTGTTCGCCAAGTCGTTGGTGCGGATGTAATGATCCAGGGTCAGTGACCACAGACCTCCGTCAGTCACCGACCTGAAGTGCACAAAAATAAATAATGTAAACTGCAAAGTAAACATGGGAAAGTAGCAGCACAAAAAATAGACAAAAAGACAAAAGAAATACAAAAAGATGACTACAAGAATGACAGAAAAATGTCAACAAAAACACACGATATGATAGAGAAACATACTAAACAGCATCCAAAACACACAAAACAATGACAAAAACACACAAAATGAGAGACATGTCCTAAATGATACCAAAAACACACACAAAAACATACAAAATGCGAGATGTCCCAAAATAATACCAAAAACACACAAACATCAACAAAAATACACCAAATGACAATAAAAGCACAAAAAATAATGGAAAGATGTCCTAAATAATACAAAAAACACACAAACAACAACAAAAAACACACCAAATATTAATAAAACACACACACACGATGACAACAAAAACACACAAGGCAACAATAAAAATGACTAACAATTTTCAGATTGGTTAGATGCTAAAATGCTGACGGGATTTTCCATAATGTGGCAATCGAATCGATCAGACTTTCATATACCAGTACATACAATACAAGCAATTTATAAATGATAATTGATCATAATTAATCTTGTCTTAGAGTTTGTGTGAGAGTGTAAGATCTAAAACTCCAAGTACATCAAGTCAATAAGGAAAGTAACCAATTCTTAGGAAACACAAACATTAAACCCCCCCACCTTGTGTAAAGTGTCTCCAGCAGTGTTTTCTTGGGAACGTGACTGTTGAGTCCATCTGACAGCCCCCAGTCTGTGAGCAGATGATGATAAGCAGCGATGATGCTAGGGCTGAACTTCATCTCCTTACACCACTGCAGTGCGTAGAGAAGCTCTGATGCTGCAAAATAAATAAAGCCAAACACAAGCAGAGTTACATTAAATGTATAATCTCAGAGAAACACTATCACTTGGAAAAAAATGGAAAGAAGAATTACATTTAGTCTGAGCATTACACGTACCTGTGTAGTGAAGGTTTGTTAGAGGTGAGAGACTCTCAGTCCCTTTGTGGTCACAGGAATCAGCAGCAGCAGCGGTCTGCAACACTCTCCCCAACAGGGCGCTGGTAGACAGGTGGGCCGGTAACCTGCTGAGCTCCCTAAACTTCCACATGTCCTTGGACTGTTTTACAGAGACCCCTCTGTGGCGGCTGGCCAGTAAGGGGTTTTTAATCCACTGTGGAAAAGATTCAAACGTCACGTTTGTTAACAAAAAGCTGAATGTGAGAGTGTACAGCAACTTTTATCAAAGCCAGGGCCACAAAATTTTAATTGTCTGATTTGAGGGCTACATTTCATTTTTGTAAAGTATCTTTGATCACTTGTAATAGCGCTTTCTAAATAAAATGTATTATCATTATTATTAATATATTGTCAACATTCATGTCAGTTTTGGGAATAATGACCAATCTCAGCATTAATGTAAATATATGTAAATATTTCTCTCAAATTTTGAGTGTTGTTTTTGTTGTTTTAGATTCATTTTTTTTAGTTTTTGTCATTTTTTTGTGTGATTTTAGAGTAATTCTAAGTATTTTTGTTGTTTTGTGTGTTTTTAGATGAATTTTGTGTATTTTTGTTGACGCTTTGTGTGTTTTTGGAGTCATTCTGAGTGTTTTTGTGTATTTTGTATTTTTAAATTGATTTTATATATTTTTGTTATTTTTTGGTTTGTTTTTATAAGTCATTTTATGTTTGTTGTGTAATTTTGTATGTTTTTGGGGTCATTATGACAATCTTTAGTGTAATTATGTGTTTTTGGAGTCATTTTGTAAATTTCGCTTTGTTTTGTTGTCATCTTGCATTTTTTTCTTGTCATTTTGTGTTAGTTTTATGTGGGTTTTGTATATTTTTCAGTTATTTTTTGTACATTTGCAGTCGTGTGTATTTTTGCTGTTTTGTGTATTTTTCTGTGTTTACTTCAGTTGCCCATGTGTGGTGTTCAGGTTTGCTGACCTGAGGAGGTAAATCCTGTCGGATCTTTGTCCACTCTGTCTGGCTTGGTGAAAGGAGGGTAAGGAAGTGGGTGAGGATGGGGGAAGCTTGGTCACACACAGAGAGGATTGTCTCCACTAAGCTTTGCACGGCCAAAACCAAAACCTGTAAACTGTTTTATAAAAAAGGAAGATTAAAACCACAATAATTTGGGAGGAAATGTTTTGAGTGCAAACAGTAGTCACCCTTTAATGTCCAGAGGGACGGTGAGTAGCTGCTTCATCACCCAAAGAGCCACGCTGTGGAGGAATCCACCTTCTTTCACCTCATAGTCACAGTGTTGGACCATAGACTGGACCCCAGTTCTACAAACAGCCTTCAGCTTCTCTACATGCAAGTCTTTAAATATCACATTCCACACACATTAGTAGATCATCTTAACCAACATTCAGTCATGATTGTGCAGCAGTGTGTATCCACCTGACAGGTGAGTGTGTGTCTGATCCTGGGCAGTGAGCTGGAACACGGTGAGCAGGAGCTCCTCGGCCGACAGAAGCTGAAGACATTCTCGCACCGAGGAGAAGAAAGTGGACGCCACGTCACAGATGAACGAGACCAGAGGCTCCGTGTTTCCTGCGTCCGACAGACTTTTGGTCTCAGACAAAGTAGCGTGGAGCTTCTCTATGATCTTCTCCAGGTAGACCTCTCCTATCAGAGACTCTAAGAGACAAATATAACTATCACTAAAGGTTCTCTACACGCACAAACCGGCAGGTGGCGTTTAATGTTTCTACCGTTGTTGTGTCGCTGCGATACGACCAGGCTGATGAGCGTCCAGCTGTGACTACTTGTAGATGTAGATGATCTGGAGCTGCTCCCCAGCTTACACAGCTCCTCAGTCAGCCCCAGGAGCTGCTCTCCAAGAACTGAACCTTTCAGCCACTCACTGCAGCACGACAGTACCTTGTCCCCTGCACAGGCCTTAGAGGAGAGAGAGACATAATCTGATTACAAATCATTTCAATTAGAGATACTTTAAAAACCAAGTGAATGATCTGTACCTTCTCTGTAATTTGCAGGATGATTCTCCACTCTAAACCCATCTACAACAACAAAAAAGTAGAGGTGTAAGGATACACTCAACAATTCAATTGTTTATTTCAGGAAGTTTAATAGTCTGTAAAGTAGGAGTGTAAGGATTTGAATCCCGATATTGGGTCCTCAATTCAATTTGAATTCAGATTTTTTTTAAATTTAAATAAAACTCAAATCAAAGATTGGGATGTAACGATGCACTTAACTCCTTTTGATTTGAATACATAAAGATCATATTTTGGAGAAGAAAACAGATTAATCAAATTACAGATTGTTATTCTTCTCTTTAAACTGTCAAGAATTTATTTAACCAACTTATTTCTCCATTTATTACCATGCAAAGTTGAACAAAAACACGCATAAAATACAAATATATGAAATATATATGAATGAAAAATAAAAGTGACTTTCTTTTTCTTAAAGTGCAGTTTTTGTTCCTGGCTAGAAATTTACATATTCTCTTTTTCATCGATTTTTAGCTCATTTAGGATATATCCTTACATCCCTACAAAAAGGTGAACACAAATTTGTTACAGTACAGCAGCAGATATGAAGAGTCAAATAAACTGGCAGGCAATAACTAAAATGACTAAAGTCTATCTGGTTACCATGGTGATGTGGTTTAGGATGCGGGTGGTCTCCTGCTGGCTGCAGCAGGACAGAGAGCTGAAGATCATCTCCACCACGTGCTCAGTGTCTCTGCGCTCCTTCTCAGTCAGCCACAGCAACACGCGCTCGTGCAGGAAGTGCACGGCTGGATTTTTGGACACCTCCACGCTCCCCTTTGCTCGTCGTTCATCCTGTTCAACAAGCGTCTACAACAAAGATACGTGCAACAACTGTTTCAGTAAAAATAAACTAATGTTTTACAAAATTATAATATGCTTGATTTCCTTCCACAAGTAATTAGCACCATTTTATTAATCCGTAATCAACTCACACTGAAGACTGTGGGCGTGTGGAAGGACCGGAGCAGAAGGGAGAGGAAAACTAAATGTCTCTCCGACTGTTTCTCATTCACATGCACCAGACATAGCTGAGCCAGCTGGCACACCACATCTTCAAAATGCTGCGTCTGAAGGGACCCCGTCAAAGTCGCCTTCTCGCTCATGAGCTCAGAAGCGGTGGGGGTAGCCTTCTCAGTCACCTCCCCCTCCACCCCAGGTCTCTCAGTGTCGTCTGGCTTAGAGAAATGCATCCTGACAGATTTCTTCTTGTGGACGTTCTTTCTGTTGACTCTCTCAGGGCAACGCATCACCTGTTAAAATAAGAAAATATGGGTTATCTGTTACACTCGGGCACAGAATGAAGTTGATATACAGCCATTCCCAGTGACAACACATGTGGACGACAAAAATGTGATTGTCTGATCACATTATCAACGTTCATGTCAGCTTATCAAATAATGAGCAATCTGAGCATTAATACAGGAAAGAACAGGATTGTGTGTTTTTGTTGTGTTGGGGTTTTATTTACTTTGTTACTTTTGAAGTCATCTTGGCATTTTTCTTGCATTTTTGTGTTTTTTTTCCTGTAGTTTTGTATGTTTTTATTTATTATTTTTTTAGACGTCCTGTGCAGCTTACGGTTGATTTAAAATAATTGTGTTTTCTTTTAGGTTTATTATTTATTTTTCTCTAATTTTTGTAAGCTTTTCTGTTATTTTTGTGTATTTTCAAATGTCTTGTCCAACATTTGGTGATCTTGTGTACTACTGTTGTCATATACAGTATGTTTTTGTGTGCATTTGTTTTCACTGTGTAGTTTTCTGTTGTTTGTTTTTTAGCCATTTTGGACATTTCTGTTATTAATTTGTATTTTTATTCATTATTCATTTATTTCATTCAAGTTTGTGCATATTTTTGTCATTTAATACATTTCTATGTTATTGTGTATTTTTAATCACCTATGTCTATTTTTGCCTAATTTAGTTTATTTCTGTTGATATTTAGGGTATTTTTTTTACTTGTGTTTAATATCTGTTTTTGTTTTTTTGTCATCCGTGACAAAGGTACGCATGTTGCCCCCGAGCCGCCAGTTGCCTACGTCTGTTACGGTGACATACGACAGATAAAGAGATCCTACCTTAAGAAGAGCTGCTATTCCTTCCAAAGCTCGTGGATCGGCCTCCTCCTCGTCAACGTGGCGCACAAACATAAGAGTGATGTCCTCCCAGAAATCTGCTAGAAGTCTTTCAAAAACCACCTTGTTGTCTTTCACTTCACTTTCGGCGTGTAGCCCCGCCCACTTCTCCCAAGATATCAGCATTTCAGTCACCAGGAAAAATAGAGGACCGTTCTGAATGAAAGAGTCACTGAGAGCCTTTTCCAGCAGCGGCAGGAGCTAAAAGACCAAAGAGATGAATGTGGGTGAATAAAGGTCTGAATTAAGAGCATTACAATATATTTAACTGTTACACACCTGTTGACAAATAATCATGGTCCTGATCTTCTCCTGATCCTCCTCTTCCTTTGTATTCTGCAGTATGACGAACCTCAGGCACTCGACTAAGGCTGCCACGATAATGGCATTTTCTGATGAGCTCGTCACTGCACGTTCACTAAACAGGCTGAAAAAGATAAAAAAAAAACCATCAATCCTAAATACACAATAATAAAAATGTGATTATGTTTACAAAGAGTAATTGGACTTTGGACAAAAATATAAAATATGAATGCACACAGAAAGGTACACATAATGATTCCAGCAAGCTCATTTTGTCTTCTTTTTTTTAAATAATATGTTATGGTTTAATTTATTCTAACAAAATACTATAATCTCCTGATGTGTTTCGACTGCAAACTGTCAGTGTTCCTTAGAGGCACGTATTGATCTTCTACTGCTGTGTAGTTTTATGGCGGTGGGTAACCAAGGCAAGGAGCAAAATTTACCGCCAAGGCCTCTACTGATTGTTTTGATGTATCCTTATTAGTTCTTTCTTCAGGAAAGCATCAAAGCATCTACTGATTGCTTTCATGTCAGGAGATTAGAGTAAATTTCAAAGTAAATTTCAAAGTACATCCCCTGAAAAAAGTTGTCTGAACAAATGAAACATATTAAAGTACACATAAATTACCCTGAATTCATGGCAGAAAAAAAGGTGCTGTAGAAGTCCACATTGGGCTCAGTGACCTCGTGTGGCAGTTTGCTTAAAAGTGGCATTAGATTTGGATGAAGTGCTTTAGCCATGCCTTTGCCACCTTCCTTTAACAAGGCCCAAAGTTTAGGGAAGAAACCTTTCTTGGCATTTACGTGTGTCCAGCAGTCCTGAAACACAATTACACATAAAACCATTAAGAGGACTGGATTTTACTGAGACTGAGTGTGCTGTGCTTAGAAGTAAAAGCTTACAGGGATTGTAGAAACAACATGTAGAACAGCTTCCCACACAGGAGGCAGAACAACAGGATCCGTGTCATCAATACTGAGCAGCACAGCAGGACAGAGTCGCGCTGCCTCGGCCTGGACCAGTGCTGGGGTGAACTCACACAGCGCGCAAACCATCTCGAAGAATGCACCTCTCACCTGGCAACAAGCACAAAGCAGCTAATGCAGAATCCTGTTTCAAACACACGACACAGTAACATCCATTCTCATAGTCTTAAACAGTGTGCTGACACGCTCTGGCGGCTGATGTTAGCAAGTAAATCATGGACTCCCACACAAACAGACTTCTATTCTCAGAGTTTGTGTCTTCAACAATCTGTGATTTACTCGCTAACTTCAGCCACCAGAGGATCAGCCGCGCACTGTTGAAGTGAAAGTAAAGGTCCCTTAGGAGAGCTCTTCTTCTCTGCTTAACTCTACAAAACTGCAGAGTTGGAACTGTTTTTATTCTCTTTCGGTAACCAAAAGAGGTTTACATCATGATCTTTAACTTTTCCTGATTATTTAGAGCAACCAAAAGCATCACAAGTTATCATTTTGACCTAAAAAGCTGCTAAATGATATAAAAAGCAGGCTGAATGTTTCACTGCAATAGAAAACAACCGGATATTTACAGGCAAATGGGGCTTGTGATGTCATCAATCAAGTGATTACAAGATGGCGGAACACAGGTAAAGTAGTCCCATTTTTAAAAGGCAATTAAATGACTATGGTGCATAATAATGTGGTTTGTTAGGCATAGATCTTCCAATAAGTAAATTTCAAAGATTTAAGGTCAAACTTATAAAAACAGTGGAGGGTTGGTAAATATATTCGATAAAACAAATGTACATTAGCATCCTAGCTAACAAGAGAATGTGACATTGATTGCAATAAGAATACAACGGTCACAATTTCCTAATTATATTTAGAATTAAATGTAAAAGAAAACACACCATTTAGTTAATATAGCACTCACTACAGCAGTGTTGTGTACCTGTGGTGATTTGTGTTTGCCGTATTTCCAGAACCTTGTGGAACTGACGAGATGTGAAAGTCTTTCTTCCAATGCCGCGCGGTCGTCCTGGAGCAGCAGAGAAAGTAATTTCTTCACACCCAATAATGAGCTGGTGAGCAGGCGCACATATTTGCTTTCTCTCTCCTCCACTGTCACACTTCTAAAAAAAAAAAAAAAAAAAACACATGTGATCAGTAGTTTACAAACAAAGAAAATGTTATATTAGTTCACCCACATGTTTGTGAAGGAACAAAAGTTGCGGTAACACTTTACAATAAGGGTCCCTTAATAATGATAGTTAATCAATCAATCAATCAATCAATCTTTATTTGTATAGCGCCAAATCATAACCAATGGTATCTCAAGGCACTTTACAGTAGAGCAGTCTTAAGGACGGACTCTTCATTTTATGGATACACACATATGCATATATACGTATATACACATACATATGAATCCCACACCCAACATGAATTCATCATGGCGGCAAGGAAAACCTTCTGTTAAGCAGCAGGAACCTTGTGTGGATCCCATTCCTATGATGAACAGCCATCCACGTTATGCTGTGTTGGGTGTGTGCAGAGGAAAGGGTGGAGACAGAGCCGCTGAGTCTCTGTAACTCCACACTGAGGATCCCACGGACCTGCAAGACAAAAGCCAGAAGGAGTACAGGAGCAAACACACAAGGGAGTAAGCAGACATAGAGGGAGTGTTTGAAAGAGGAATGGGACCCTCTCCGGTCCCTCTCTAACCTAAATGACCTCTCTCTTAACGCCCTCTCCAACCTCTCTCCAACCGAGCATGCCAGACCCCCCCCCCCGGCAGTCTATGCCTATTGCATCTTAATTATGAGCTATGAGCTGGTTCCTAACTAAAAGCTTTATCAAAGAGGAATGTTTTGAGCCTAACCTTAAAGGTAGAGAGGGTGTCTGCCCCCCGAACCGTGGTTGGTAGATGGTTCCAGAGAAGTGGGGCCTGATAACTGAAAGCTCTTCCTCCTATACTACTTTTAGAGATGAATGGAACAACGAGTAGTCCAGCATTTTGAGAGCGTAGTGTTCTGGGGGGATTGTATGGCACTACAAGCTCCTTGAGATAGACTGGTGCCTGTCCATTTAGGGCTTTATAAGTGAGAAGAAGAATCTTGAATTCTATTCTATATTTTATGGGAAGCCAATGCAGAGAGGCTAATACAGGAGTAATGTGATCTCTTCTCCTAGTTTTAGTCAGTACACGTGCTGCAGCATTTTGAACCAGCTGAAGTGTCTTAAGCGACTTGCTCGGGCAGCCTGCTAAAAGAGAATTACAATAATCCAGTCTAGAGGTAACAAAAGCATGGACTAGTTTTTCGGCGTCGCCCTGAGACAGGATAGATCTGATTTTAGCAATGTTACGGAGATGAAAGAAGGCAGTTCTTGAAGTTTGTTTTATGTGAGAGTTGAAGGATAAGTCCTGATCAAATAGAACCCCAAGGTTTCTAACAGTTGTGCTTTGTGCCAGAGTAATGCCATCTAGGGCAGTTAGGCTAGCATAGGTTTCTCTAAGGTGTCGCGGGCCCAGTACAATGACCTCAGTCTTGTCTGAGTTGAGAAGAAGAAAATTTTGGTCCATCCAGGCCCTAATGTCCTTTAGACAGGCCTCAAGTTTAGATAGCTGATTTGTCTCACCTGACTTCATTGATACATACAGTTGGGTATCATCAGCATAGCAGTGGAAGTTAACAGAGTATTTTCTCATAACATTACCAAGGGGGATCATATAGATACAGAAGAGGATTGGACCTAGCACAGAGCCCTGAGGAACCCCGTAGCTTACTTTAGTGTACACAGAAGACTTATTATTCACGTGTACAAACTGGTACCTATCAGATAGGTAGGACTTAAACCAGTTTAGGGCAGTCCCTGTGATTCCAAGTAATTTCTCTAATCTCTCTAGTAGAATATAGTGATCTATAGTGTCAAAAGCTGCACTAAGATCTAATAAAACCAGCACTGAGAGTCGTCCTTCATCTGAAGCCCAGAGTAGATCATTAGTTACTTTAACTAAAGCAGTCTCTGTGCTGTGTTGAGCTCTAAAGCCTGACTGGAAGTCCTCGAACAGGCTGTTGTTTTGAAGAAATTCACAGAGCTGAGCTGCCACAACTTTCTCAAGAATCTTTGAAATAAAAGGAAGATTAGATATAGGCCTGTAGTTTGCTAAAGTGCTGGAATCAAGAGTAGGTTTTTGAGAAGGGGTTTGATTACAGCTACTTTAAAGGACTGTGGCACGTAGCCTATTGATAGGGATATATTTATTGTCTCCAACAAAGATGGGCAGACTAGGGGAACAACTTCTTTAAACAGCTTAGTTGGGATCGGATCTGAAAGGCAGGTCGATGGTTTGGAGGATGAAATAATAGAGTTAAGTTCCTGAAGTCCTATATGTGTGAAACAGTTTAGGTTAGGCCTATTTACATTTAATGGTACAGCAGGCCCAGGTGAAGGCAGGGAGTGGCTAATTTTATCTCTAATCTTGTGAATTTTATCGTTAAAAAATGTCATAAAGTCCTCACAGCTGAGGGCTAGAGGAATCATGGGCTCAATAGAGCTCTGACTTTGTGTTAGCCTGGCTACAGTGCTGAAAAGGTACCTCGGATTATTTTTATTTTCTTCAATTAGTGAGGAGTAGTATGTAGATCGACTATGTCGTAAGGCTGTCATGTATTTACTATGGCTTTCTTGCCAAAGTATTCGTGACTCCTCTGTTTTATTGGAGCGCCACATTCTCTCTAATTTACGGGTTGTTTGTTTGAGTGTGTGAGTTTCAGAGCTAAACCACGGAGCTTTCCTCTGACGTTTAATAGTTTTTTCCCTCAATGGGGCAATTGAGTCCAAGGTGGATTTTAGTAGACTAGCAGAGCTATCGACAAGCAGATCCAGTTGAGAGGGGTTATAATTAATATCATAGTTATTTATTGGATGGTGCACTGAGTTTAAGGCAGCAGGAATGGCCTCTTTAAATTTAGCCACAGCACTGTTGGATAGATTTCTACTTGTAACTATTTTATTGCACAGTGCGAGATCCTCTAGGATAATGTTAAAGATAAGTTAAGGCATTATTAAACATTAATTAACAGTTTAATGTTATAATAATCATTATAATGTATTAGCTAACATTAACTAACACACCAGTTAATGCATCAATAAGCAGTAAATTAATGCTTAGTAATTCAAACATTACTAAGCATTAATAAATGTTATAATATGTGGGTAATTAGCTATCCCTATGGATGCATTACTTATTACTATAATAGTAAAATTTAATGTCCAACATAATCATTTACTTACAGTGTTTATTTGGAGTGTGTACGTCAGTGTCATCACAAGGTCGCCCTTAGCTAACCTTAAGTAAGGTATTGCGTAACCGTAGTAACCTGACAGAAACTTTAATACATGTATGGGGTTCCTCATTAGCATTACTTAACCACAGTTAACCATTAGTTCAGCTTTTCTGGACCCTTACTGTAAAGTGTACCACATGTATCACTTAGGTATATTATAATATTATTAAACTGTTAATTAACGTCATATAAGGATAGCTAATTACATTATATAACATTTATTGATGCTTAGTAATATTTGAATAACTAAGCATTAACTAACTGCTTATTAATGCATCAAATGGTATGTTAGTTAATACATCATAATGATTATTATAACATTATCAAACTGTTAATTAATGTTTAATACAGCCTTAAGGGACCCTTATTGTTAAGTGTTACCTAACTTTTTAATTAACTGTGCAGTAGACTGATATGTTAATCACTGTTAGGTAACACATTATAATGGATAATAACATATTCATAAACTGTTAATGCTTAATAATGCATTGACTAATGTTAATTAAAAGACCCTTATTGTAAAGTGTTGCCAAATATGATTAAGCATTAATAAAAGTTACATCATTAAATTATTTATCCTAATGTATGCATACTTAATATGCATTAATTGATTCATTTATAAAACCTAACAACATATCTAGTAATGATTTACTTATGGTGTTTATTAAGTCAGGTGTTGCGTAATATTAGTAACCTGACATAAACCAGCATAGGAGTGCCTCCTAAGCATGAGGTTTATATTTTGCAGTTCAAGACATTGTGTGACTTCAAAGTAAAAAAATAAATAAATAAATAAAACTTACCGCGGGTCACTCAGTGTATCTGCCGTCTCCTTTAACAAAATAACTTGAAGAACCTGCAACAACAACAGTCACACTTTAACCTTATATAAAAATAACAGCAGCACATCTAACGCACTGTTTTCACTGATCTTACTCACATTAAGGATTTCCTCCTTGCAGAAACTGATCGCCTCAGGTTGTTTAGCAGGGGAGAAAGCAGCTTTGAAAGCCTGACAGGCAGCAGAGGCTGCTGGGGAATACGTGTCACACTGAGACAAGATCCAGTGGCCCATCAAGCTCTTCAGACACGGAGCCAAGCTGCGGCGCACCTTCAGCACCAGCTGCTCAAAGGCGAGCTGAGTAGCCTCTCTGATGCGTCGATCGTGATCCTGAACACAATGGCAAACACAAAATACACAAACAGTTATATCTGCATCATGTTACAGGTAGCAGTATAGACTACAGCAGACATGGGACAATTGTATTTAGGGTTTCTACAACTTCACTCAAATTAAATTCAAGACTTTTTATTGTCATTTGAAATTAATTTTAAGACTAACTTCACAGTAAACATAATTGGGGGGGAAAAAATGCCACGTCAATTACATAGGGTTAGGTTAATTTTTTTTCCAGTGTCTAGTGCAGACGTGCAACTGGCGGCCCCAAAGTAAACACACAAAAATACACAACATGACAGTAAAATACACAAATAAAATAGACTAAAATAATCAAAATCACTCTAAAAACCATTAAGAAAAATCTTCATTGGACAGGCAATTTTTGATAAATTAACATTTCCCCATGTTGTTGAAAGTGCAGCTGCAACCATAAGCTGTTAAAAAAATGTAAAAACAAATGTTACCATTTATTTTGAAATGTGAGAGTAATTGTAATCATAAAAATCATACTTATGTGTTAAAATTTATGACTTTTGAAACATTGATTTAGGACATTTTATTTACAAATAAGGGCTTATTTTTAGATTCATGAATTAATACTTTTTAAGACTTTTTAAGGATTCGTGGGAGCTCTGGTATCACTGTGGGGGCCACAAAAACAAGATTTTCTGATCCGAGGGCCACGTTTTGTATATATTCCTGTCATTTTTGTGTTTGTTTTTTTTTTTTGTTGTCAGTTTTTGTTAGGATGATTATGTTTACATTTGAATAATATTGTGTTTATAGCTTCTTATTTGTGGAAATACTTTCTTATTCATGTTTAGACTATTTATGCCTTTTTTCCCCTGCTGAGCATATGCAAAAAAACTGCATTAAAAAAAATCTTTCAAAAGAATTTTAAGTATTTTTTGGAGTCATTTTTTACTGTATTTGTTGTTCCTTTTAGTTTTTTTGTATATTTTTTGTAGCCTATTTGTATATTTTTTGCTGTTTTTAGTATTTGTTGTTTTTTTATGGATTTTATTTTTGTTCTTTTGTGTATTTGTATTGTCCTTTTGAGTATTTCTAGTGATTTGTGTTGTGCTTTTGTATATTTTTGGAGCCTCTTTGTATAATGTTTGCTGTTTTTTGTATTTGTTATCATTTTAGGTATTATTAATGTTTCTTTGTATATTTTATGTTGTTCTTTTGTGGATTTTTGAAGACTAAAAGAATCTTGCTAAAGTTACTATGCGGAGGTCAAGGAATCTCCAATGGAAACATCAAAGCAATCAGCAGATGCCTTATTTCTGAAGCTCAGCAAATTAAAGTTTGAGTTAATGAAATTGATGACATTTTATTTTGAGCGTGTGATGTCAGACACATTTCTGAACATTGTGGCATGGCTGGTAAAAAAATTAACTCACCACTGATATCTTGCAGTAAATCCTTGACCAGTATGGAAGGACTCCTTTGACCTCTTCAGCATCCCTCTCCTGACACATAGACCCAAAGTCCTGCACGGCCTGAAACCAACACACACAGTTAATACATAAACTGGAAGGACACATCCTAAGGCAGGGGTGTCAAACTCATTTTATGTTCAGGGGCCAAATGGACCAGTTTGACCTCAAGTAGGCCACAGTGGTTGGGAATCAAACAATTTCCACATTAATAGTTGAGCCACTGCCACAGAATTAGGCTTCTTTCAACAATTTGAGAGTAAAAATGACTTCCATTGTTTTCTACAAGCATGGGAATTTGTGATAAATTCAATGAAACTCCACTTGAATAATTGTAATGTTCTATTTCCAAAGAAAACTTTAAATGTTGTGTTTTGCTAAAGTGTATTATTTTGCATGGATGCCAATATTTATGTTTGGGTATGAGACAGTGATTTCAAAATACTCCTAATTTCTGCTTAATTTCAATAAATAATTCTCGTTAAAAATTTCTATTTTTTTTAAATACATTGCTAAATGTACTTTTTACTTTCCCCTGCAGACCGATTTTGGACGTTTAGAGGTCCGGATTTAACCCCCAGGCCTTAAATTGATTCAGGTGGTATTTTACAAGGATAAAAAGGTGACAGTTCTCACTTTTAGCCTAGTGACTCCATCCCTCTTGGACAGCTTTCTGAGCACTAGTCGAAAATCAGCATCAACCAGGTTGTCTATGTCCTCGGCTCCGTGGATGGCGGGGACGTAACTCAGCTCCGATGAGACCGACGTGTCAAAACCAACGAACCCGGGAATGACGCCTCCTTCCCGGGCCAGGATCTCAGCAGCTCGGCCGCTGCTGGACGGCTGATTTGAGAAAGAGAAATCAGTGACCTTCGTAAACTCGTGGTAAACAGTCAAAACTGTTTATATAAACCAAAAGTTCACATTAGCATCTGCAGGTGTTTGAGGCTGAGAATTAGCTGAAAAAGCGTCACATTAGCTTTTCGACACTTACCCGGACATTTCCTTTCGTTCGTTGTTTGTTCTTGCCACCCATGACTTTGTGTTAACGTATATATACCTATTGTTTTCTAAAATAACTTGTATAGACGTATTGTTTTCTAAAAACTTAACACTAACAGCATTAACGCACTGCGGTACAATGGAGAAACTCTCCTGGACCGGATAATGGAGATGTTTCTTGTTTTTTATTTCAAAATAAAGCACCTCTTCTGAAAAAATATATATAAATCAACAAAAAAGACTAAGAAAAGTAATTGAAAAATAAATGGTGATATTTGAAAATGTATTAGATGAATAATAAAAAACAATGAAGTACGATTTATTTTTTTAAACTTGAAAGTTTTGCTTTTACTTTGAAGAATAGGATGATCTCATAACATGTGCCTTTACATCACTTCCGCAATTATTTTCCGTCAAAACTATTTGAATGAAATTAAATAGTTCCAATAGGACAGAGAGGTGTGTTCGACAACTAAGTACATAAAATAATTTACCTAGTGTCTACAACTCAAAATTCAACTCACCACACAAACGAAATAATCAATCCTCACAAGTTAGAAAATATTTTATTATAGACACTTTATACAAGAATCAAAAACATCAATTTGGTTGTAATTCTGTGTAAAAAGGGTTGGAGTAAATTCACCTCAGTTTGAGCCATTTCTACTCCATTTCCCATTAACATGACTTTGCCTGATGATGTTTTGTATGGGGAAGCTGACAAAAAAAAACACAGGCGACTATACAGCGGGAAATGGGACAATTACATGCTTCTTAGTGAATAGTACACTTAAAGAAACAAATAATTGGTGTGATGTATGAGTCTTAAAATACACACGGTGAGTAATATGCTTGAATCAGTTCAGAATATGCAAGATTAAAGATATAAAACCATCTTTTAATCAACATCTAATGTATTAATATTAAAGCAAGCTGAAGTGGCACTTTTAACTTCAGTAAACATTCTATTTTAACCTTGACTGATAATGTTTCAGGTTGTAATTTTAGTCAGAAAAAGTGTGTTTGAGTGAGTTTTCTCTAAGTTTTAAACTAGCACCATCTAAAAAAAAAAAAAAAAACGTGTGAAATCACTGGTCCACCGTCCAAATATGCTACACTTTTTGGGGACATAAATGCAAATAAATTGAGCACAGTGCGCTGCCTATAAAGAGAGAAGTTTCACAACTAAGTGCAACTGTTATCCTTCTTTAGCAAGAATTACTAAATTATTTATTTAACTGGACTCTTATGTGTTATCAAAGGGCATGATTGATTAGTTGAAATGAAATGAATATAACCACAAATTTCGTAATAGTTTAGTTTAAGAAGTTAGATATTTATAACTCCGTCTTCGAAGACTATTTCACACCTTTTACCAACCGACTAATGAAGGTAAAATTAAAATTAGGCATGAACTCAGTTTAGAAACAGTTATTCTTTAGAAACCATAAATCGCTTTGGTTTGTTTAAAATGTGTTCTAATTGTAGCTCCGTAGATCAGTTGCCATACACACTAAAGTGTGTAAGTTTGTGTCCAGTCCAAGGGAAATAGAGTTAAATAAACCATTTTTGGTCAGTCTAAACACTACAGACGTGTTTTTTTTAAAAAAAAATGATAGTCTTTAGTCTTCCGAAATAGTCTTTTTTTTTTAACTCTACACACAAAAAGCTTTGTTTTTTGAACAACTGAACCCAATAAGCCTTTTCACACTCTCGCTGTGGTCCAGTTCTTCTTGCATTAGGTCAAAGGTCAAGAGGGATAAACCCGCCTTGGCCGACGGTGTAGGAATCAAGTCTGACAGAGATTGTGATTATTTTTGCCGTTGGAGCGTTGATTCCTTACAAGATTTTTTGCGTAAACGTGGCATCAGTCTCCAAGGCAGAAAGACAGAGTTAGCTGCTAACGCTAATGCTGCACAAGAGCTGAAAATTCCAGTTTCAACAGTGACCCAGGTTATAGTCACATTTTGTAAACATGAATCAGCTGGTCAGTGCTGTTTCACTTAATCAGAAAATACTTTATTTAAAAAGAGTATATAATTAATCAATTTAATTTGTTAAAACAAGTAAATGGAGATTGTTTCGGCAAATGTATGCTTCGTGGCTACACTGCTTAGGCTCCATAAAGTGTTCTAGGTATATTGCACTGTTGTGATGTACAGTACTAAACATGATAAAAGACCAAAATAATGGTCAGATTCAAGTGATTAGAAATAGATGATACAATATATTCTGTTCTTCTGTGTAGTTTCACCATCTCACAATACCACTACCATTAATTAATGTTTATTTATAATATTAAACAATATAATATATAATCAATTTTATTCACACGTTCAGCAAACCATAGATTATGCCAGGCATATTATTTTTTGCGACTCCTCGTCCATTAAAAACAAATTGAAAATTAAGCTCCGAGCGTCGATGCGTACAACTCCATAGATTATACCTACCAAATTTCAGCTCGATCCGTTCATGAATAACAGAGTAGCGATTTTTAACTAGTGTACACAACCAGAAGAAGAACAACAACAAAGTGAGTGGTGTTTTGAGTCCAGTAAACGGGCCTACTAAAAGCGCAAAAAATTAAATGAAACGTGTTCGTTGAAAGCCGGTTTAAGTGAGTGACTGCAGTCTGAGTGTTGCACGTGCAATATATTGGAATGTCAGATAGATTAGGCTTACCTTTATCGTATAGAAAAGTCAGCTGAAAATCTCAGCACATAGCACAAACAGCGTCGTGTTTACATTTTCATCTCTCTTGTCCAATGACACCCGCAGGTCACGCATGCGCACTTCCAGAGTGTGAAAAGGCTTATTAAACTTATTTTTAAAGAGAAATATGACTTCCTGCATTTTTTTCTATTGAATGTATTCTACTTTTCAAACAACCCGAGTAAAATTCTTGAAACTTCACTCTATTGTTCCAATACTCAAACACTTTGAACAGGTCAAACCCCACCTGATGGAACAAGTTCAAAGCAGGTATTAAACGGCGTGGTGAAACTCTTTAAATTGGGCAGAGAAAACAGCAAGCTGTTCCATTTACTGCTGAGGTAACCCCAAGTCTCTCGTCCCAGAGTCTCTTCACTAATCATCCCAACTGGATGTCACCCCCTGGTGGAAGCATGGCTTGGCTGCACACTGAGATGTAACGAGGGTCCAGTTTGGGAACAAACCCTTTGAAGTCCCTGGAGGCCTGAGTCCCAAACACGTCCAGCAAGTGTCGGTTCATCAGAGCAAACCTTTGGTAAAGACACAAAAAAGCAGTGTTAGGAATACATGTCCTGGGTTAGCAGATTGGAAGCTTCAGATGCATCGAAATACAAGCTAGAAATAAACTGCTTAAGCACATAACTCAATTTTATTTATTCATTTTTTTTTTATGTCATTCAAAAGTTGTTCTAATAAATGCTCCAAAACAGATTAACTCACAAATGTCAAAGGTAGAAATTCTACTTTGTTTTATATATATTAATTGGTTGGTTGACAAATCGTCATGTGACTTATACTTCAAAAAAGTTTCACGCAAAGCATTGTGGGATTTGAAATCCCTCAAGCCAGGGGTAATCAACCTCAGGGTTGCGAGACACAAGCAGGGGGTGGCCAGATGCCTTCAAGAAACTAGGAATATTTTTTTGAAGAATTTGGGCACATTTTTACCCTTTTTCTTTAACTCCACCAAACTGGCCATATTTTAACCTATTTTCATCACTTTTTCTTGCCATATTTTTGCTCCTTTTAATGTATTTTTGCTACATTACTCACATTTCTGCCACTTCTCCATCAAATTTAAATGCTTTTTCTGCATATTTTTCCACTTTCAAGGACATTTTCGGCACTCATAAACCCTTTCCACCACTTTTCCATCCTAATGTTGCATATATTGACCCATTATTGTCACTTTTAACCTCTGTTCACCATTTTTCATGCTTATTTTTTCCCAATTTAACCACATTCATGATTTGTCATGCACATTAGTGGGAAATGTCTTGAACATTGTCTTGCAGTGCCTTAACTTCTCTTGGACTTTTATGTATTTATTGATTTTTTTTTATGTGTTTTTAACTTCTTAACTCTGTAGATCCTGCTCTGTTTGTGTGAATGTGAGCAACAGACTGATGCACAATTTCCTTCGGGATCAATACATTATGTATCCATCTATTGCCGGTTTAAACTAATTGTTCCTACTTTTTAAATTACAAATATTTCCCCCTCTTCCGGGATGGGTGGTACACAAAAACAACCCCCTTTTTTCCACTGAGATTCTAACTTTGTCTGTGAAGGGCAAATTAACATTATTGTGCTTGAATTTGATTGTATTCCATGTATTATAGAGGGTTTTAAAACTATTAAATCAGAGTGAACAAGGTCACTAGTTTGCATGTTCTCGCCGAGTATGCATGGCTCATGGTTTTCTGCCACTGACACTCCTGATGCTCTCAAAACTACAGATCAATTCCAATCACTCCAGCAAGCTATTGTTTTTATGGCCGCTAAGCCAATGACACTAAGCTAAGCTACAATTAAAAATGTCCTTAGGAGGGGAAAAAAAAATCCTTTCTAATTTATTCTCTTGCATTGAAGATTTTGAAGCAAAGCCTGATTTTTTAAACAGAAACCAGTTTTCATTCATACCTGCCCTTTGTCAGACGCAGTAAGAACTTCCAGTACGAAGGCCTGAGATTCTGCACTTCCATCACCGCCTAAGATTAAAATGATTAGTCACTTTATATCCTACATGTGTGAATGTATATCCTACATGTGAAATGTCTCAGAAGCATATTTCCATTGAGCCAATGGGAAAATGTCTTACTTACAGCTTGGAAACAGATTGCAGTGGAGATGGCGTATAGGATCGTGTCTGCATGAGGAAAGTAGGGGCACTGTCCGGCTTCGATGCCTTTGAAGTACATGGTCTAAAACAAACAAACAAATTAATTAATACACAGTGTCCCACACATACAAGTCAACGGTGCTATTAGAATAAGTGACAAATACTCCATATTCTTATTTTTGAATTATAATCACAACACTGAAATAATTGACTGGTTATACAGCATTTATTAGCAGCTTCTCTGGTATTTCTCCAACACATTTTCACTAAACAATGTATCAAAGTGTTTCCTGCAAACTGTTTATTTACCTCCACCAGCTTTGAGAAAAGATACATAGAAATTGATGTGCTTTTGTAGAAGAACATTGAGAGTCCAGCCAGAAAACCTTTAAAAAATATATATTAAAAAAAAAGTCAGAGGAAGGCATGGATGTCATAAGGTAAAGCATCTTAAATACAAAACAATTATTGTTTACCGGCAATCAGTGCATGGAGTTCATCATCAATATTACGCACCCAGCGTAATAAGCAGCTTGTTCCCTTTGTGCATAAGAACAAAAAATTATTTAAAACTAATAAAAGTCAAAGCCTGCATTTTGATGAATGATATCTTATTAGTTAATTGAATTGAATGTTTTTCTACCTTGTAGATGCTGACAAATGATCCTAAAAAGGCTCCGAGCTGGAAGTTCTCTTTATGGTAGAGGAAAGAGGGGAGTCGTGAAGGTTTGGAGAACATCTGCCTGAATGCTGAGGGCACTTTAAGGCAACACTGAATGAGATATCCAACACTGAACATCCTGACAAACCCCTGCAAAGAAAAAAGTCAACAAGTAAAATTTAGTATCATTGAGTCAAAAATTTGTATTCATTAGAAATTTCAGATCAAAAAGGAGATGATATGAGGGAAAAGGAATTTTACTTTAATGCAGTAGGAAATGCAGTTGTCGTGGTGATGTTTACAACATCTGTGTCTGGGGCCACGTTTGCATCTGGATTATTGACAGAAAAAGAAAATATTATAATGATAGCAGTGGTTACTATTGTCTATAATAAGTTGTGTTTTCTTCTTACATGGATTCAATCAGTTCCCGGGTGTACGCAGCCAAGCTTTTCCCCCTGGCTTTAGGCGTTACTGCTGATGCCTGTGAATCAGTTTCTATTGCAGCAGGTTCCTCAGGAGGCTTTGAGGAGGAAGGTTCTGCTGTGACAGGATGAGATGGAATCTCCTCTTTCCCAATGATGAACCTGTGACACAATATTGTGCAAGGCCTCTACAATCGGTTTTAATAACATGACTAGCTGCTAAAGAATCTTTTTCTTTGTAAAAAAAAAAATATATAAATGGTTGAAATACCCACTCGAAAGCTTGTTTTTATCGCCACTTTAAACACTCTTATTGACATTGTCAAAAAAGTTTCAAAATTGGTTCAAAGTGAAAAGGTGGTGAAATGGGATTTTAAAAACCACAGAAATTGGTTAAAAGTTGCAAATTAGAGCGGGCAAAAACAGGCAGAAAAAGTAATAAAAAAAAAAGGGTTCAAAGTGTCAATGTTGGCTGAAAAGTAGGAACAATTAGTTTAAACTTGCAAATAACGGGCATGACAAATCATGAATGTGGTTAATTTGGCAAAAATAAGTATGACATATGGTGAAAAGAGGTTTAAAGTGACAATAACGGGTCAACATATGTGACAAGGTGGGAAAATTGGCGGAAAGGGTTTATGAGTGCCAAAAATGTCTTGAAAGTGGGAAAAATTTGCAGAAAATGCATTCAAATTTGATGGCGTGGCAGAAATGAGAGCAAAATGCATTAAAAGGAGCAAAAATATACCAAGAAAAAGTGATGAAAATAGGTTAAAATGTGGCAAGTTTGGTGTAGTTGCAGAAAAAGTTTAAAAATAAGAAAAAAAAATTGGCTCAAAAATGCTACAGAGTGATGCATAGAAATGTTTTCTAATTAATTCTTACAGTGATTAATTTTGTTAGCCCCTAAACACTCACTGCATTTCTGTTTTTGTTTTTTTTTTTTTTACAAACTGAAAGTTCCAGCAAAACAATAGCGAATGTTCATTTTTGGGTTTAGACAAAAAAAATCTAAATCCAGCCAAGAGTGAGATGACATTACAGGAATACTGGAAACAAACTAGAACAAAAGCTAGAGTCGATTTAATCACTGTCCTCCTTTTTTGGCCAAAAACACAAGAATATAAAACACCAATCATACACACATCCCACAATGCAATGCACACATTTCCCAACAGTGTCAATAAGACCGTGTTTACAGTGTATATTAAAATAGACTCACTTTAACGCAGACATGGTGAAGCCTTTGAGACCATCTTTGCTTCTGGAAGAAAAAAAACTAAATTAACTCCGATACGTTCTGACGTTCCATCAAAACGTGTTTACAATGCAGCGCTGACCTGAAGAAGAACATAAAGAGTGATGCTGTTATGGAGAACAGGAGCACCTATTGGAAAGAAGAAAAGTAACACTGAAAAACCGTCTTAACAAACCTAAGAGAGTATAGCACAGCCACTGAAACAGACATAATTTACTTTTCCTCTTACCTCGCCATGATTAATGGGCTTTACTAAGCCTCTCGTCACAGCCATGCGAAAAAGCGTCTCGGTGGCCTGGAAGTAACACAAAAGGTTTTTCTCATTAATGTGCAAATTTATGTGTAATAATTAACATTCAGGCATTTTTTTTTTTTTTACCAGATTTGTCATGTATATCGTCAGAAGTCCTCTCCTGGTTTTGGTGAGAAAAGAGTATGTATTGACTAAACAATAATCATGTATTATAAACCGTACATCTACGATAACATTACAGTTATTCAAATTTAAATCTAAGATTTTGTGTATTTCAGGAGACAGGAAAACACATGCTGGATAAAAGCTGATTCTCACCTGCTCTTACGCTCCAGGAGGATGGCGATGTATGAGGCAGGCAGTGCTGAGCCAAAGCCAGCAGACCAGGAATAGAACCCACCCAGCAATCTCCTGTCAAAGGTATAGAAATACAAAGCAGTCATGGAAAAATTAGACATGCATCTAATTTATTAAAAAAAAATATATATCTATATATATTTATTTCAAATGAATGGATAAAAAAAATAGATGAAAATAAATAAATAAATCAACAGAAATCTCAATAAAATAAAAAAAAAAGCCAATTTCAATATAATAAAAATCAGAATTATATTAAATTAATAAAAAAAAGTATTAACTAAAAAAATATCAATTATTAATAAAGAAATAGTCAAACCATTCAAAACATAACGAGTGATACTTGAACATATAAAATAAATCATTTTTATTGTCGGGTTTGTACAACGTCCATCAGTTTGCTGTCAAAGTAGCTAAATTACTAACCTGAGAATGCAGAAGAAGACAATGTAGAGGCCTCCATTGGCAGTGAGGAACGAGGTCGACCACAGGATCTCTGGAAGAAGCCGTTTTAAGTAGTAATCCTTTTTCCTTCGTCGTAGAACTGCAGCGATCTACAAAAGCACAACAGTCACTGTTACCTCGTTTCAGCAGCAGTAGCAAAACACACATCAGCAAATTAAAGCTCCTGAAAAGTGTCTGAAAGCTGGATATGGATTGAAGGTGTAGAATCAACATCATCAACAGGTCCTCAGTTAGTTGATCTGTCACCGTGAGGAGCCGTCTGAGGAGTTGCTTAAAATCGTGCCTTAGACCACTTGACCATCCTTAACATGATAGCTTATTACGCTTATGTAGATAAAATCCGGCAGTGACAGAACTGCGCATGTGTGCACGGGAAGTGCCGGAACTATAGTCTGGTTTGTCTGAGGTCCGAGTCCGGAACTATAGACACATCAATCAAATATACAAAGATGGCAGAAAAAATTTTAAAAGAAAAAAAAAAAAGTTACTTGTGGTGTCCCGATAACACTTTTTCACTTTTGATACGATACCGATATTGCTGCCTTGATTGTTGGCCCGATACGAAACAAATCGAAATATGCATTTATTACTTATTTTGTAGATGAAAGTTCCTGATCTGTGGTTCACGGCTCAACTAGTCTGGGACACTCTGATGTTCTATCTCTATCCTGTTCTGTTGGTCCTTCTGTCCACTAACCCCAACCAGTCGACGCAGATGGCTGCCACCTCTGAACCTGGTTCTAACGGAGATTTCTTCCTGTTAAAAGGGAGTTGTTTCTTCCCACTGTCGCTAAATGCTTGTTCATGTGGATCTTGTTGGGTTTTTTTCTTTCTTATTATGAATTTTATATTTTCATAAGCACGTTGATATGACTGTTGTAATCTGCGCTATATAAATAAAGTTGTATTGCATTGAATAATACGGAATGTTAAAAGGCTTGTCAAGTAATATTAAACACAGAACAACATTCAGTAACTGTAGGTATCATAAAAACTGACCCTTTTATTATCAACCAATGGGTTACATACATTTTAATTATAAACATAAGAATATTTTAATATTTTAAGAAAAAGAAAAAATGTAGAAGCCTGAAAAATAAACCCTATAAATCCATTAACAGCTGAATATATATTTTAAAGTGCAAAATAACCACGAGTTTACCTTAAAAGCATAATATACTATATTTTACATTTCACCGTCCACAGTTACAATGTATCGGAGTGCTCATAGCTGAGATTTTAAATACAGGCCGATATAATCCGACACGTTTTCATTTAATTTTTGCTGATATCTGTAAATCGATATAATATTGCTGATTTCTGTAATCAAAGTTGCCCATCCCTGGTTTAGAGTTTTGCAGAACTGCTGCATTAAATAAGTTACTTTAGTCCTGATACGTTTACAGAGGGCAATGAACCTGTGGATAGAAGACAAAGTGAAACAACATTAGAAATAGATAGAAACATAGGCTAATTAATTAGCTATCAATCCAATAATGACATGTGTCTGTAATTATTCATTAATAGGCGACACGTGTTGTCCTTTGTTCCAGTTGTCCCTAATTTGGACTTTAAACGGAGTGGCATGCTAGTTAATCTTTACTAGTGGTCTTCCTGGCTGTTGTATGTGTGTTAGCGGGCTAAGTTGTGCTAGCCTCGAAAACAGTCCTACCAGGTACAGAGGAGCGTAGACCTTGAAGGACACTTCCAGGGCGCTCCGGGTCACGTCCGCAGCGGCCCGCACACACGACGGGCTCCAGGTGTGACCCACCTCGTAGCAGTTGTGTGGTATTTTACTAAAGACTGTCATGTCTTTCACTAGTACTATCCACACCAAATAACTCTCGCCACTGTGGGAGGGCAGTGTGCTGACGACGACGTGCGCGTTCACGGGACGCCGGAGCACGAGGACGTCCGCGCGTAGGACGAAATAAAAAAAAACATCAGTGTTTTTCTTCTCATTTTGTAAATGTATTTATGAAAAAGTTATTGAAAATCAAAAAGATAAAAAAAATAACAAAAAAATCAATATAATAATACATATAATCAAAAATATACAAAGGGTATTTTAGCTAAATAAGAGTTGTAGTATGACCAAATGAAGACCATCAACTTCCGCAGTAAATTTGGTCACGTTGCTATGCATGATCACAAACTTATTGAATATTCAATAGGGATGTAACAATTCACTCAACTCCCGATACGATTCGATGCACGATACTGGGAAGAGAAGCTATGCTAGCAGACAGAGCTAATAGAAAAACATGACTTTTACAGATATTCAAGTAATATTACAGATATTCTTTCAGTGCTAAAGGGGTAATGAATCATTTATTAACATATTTAAGAGTAGAAGGCAGCCAGAAAGAAAGTATTAGCAGACTCCGCCCGCCGCCTACACTTGTGGATAGCGCCCTCTGCTGGTTAAAAAAAGTACTGCGATTCAATTTTCAGAAAATCGATATCAACCGTGATACCTATGAATCGATTTTTAACTGCCTTACGATTAATCGTTACATCCCTAATATTCAATATTTGTTATCGGTGTATATGCAAACACTGCTGCCCTCATCTCCTGTCTTGCCTTTAAATCCAGCTTCAGGTAGTCCAGTGTGTTCTCCATGGAGCAGACATTAGAACGCAGGATGGAAGGAAGCGGTGTTCTCTGAGGATTAGCTTTTAGCTGTGTTGCTAGCCCCGCTCCTGCTCCCGATCACACCGCTTACGTCTCCTCCGCTGGCGGACACCGCTGGTACGAGGCTCCACTGCTTCCTAGGCCGCTGGATGTAGTCGGCCTAGCAATCCGAGGCTCGAGGTAAAGAGTAGTCTAATCTAACGGACTATAACTGTTTGATTTGTCTAAATCTAGGATTGCCTGGTGGTCGTATACTATTTTACAGTAACTATGCTGCAGGTTCACTGTGAAATTATTAGAACTGACTGAATTATCTGCCAATATACAGTATATTTGTTGCTAACGCGAGCCTCTACAGCCGTAGTCAACCTCCAAACTTCCACTGTGTATGGACTTGGTGAAAACCAGGTAGTTGACGATATCAGGATACATAATAGACGGAAGACTCTCCATTGATCCAAGACAAGGAAACCGACTCGTATGGATCACCAATAAACCATATTTTTTCCAAATATCGTGCCCTTTCCTGCGGACCAAGTCCTTCCCTGTATGCCTTTGCATCTATAATGCATTTTGAGGAGCTTTATCCATTGCAGAGTACACCTCTAAAATGTATGAAAGCATGGCCCTTTAGGGCTTCTGTAAATTCCTATTTTGTTCATCTGATTTCAATGCAAATAAAACTCCAAATCTGTACCGAAAGTGCATTTTGAGCGTTTCATTTTAAATCCAATGCAGTGTTCAGAGGACAAAGCAGGTCTGAAAATGGATGGATGGATGGATGAATCAATGCAGTGTTGAGAGAAAGAGGGAAAAAAAGACATAAAAAAAAAAAATATCGATCGGATTATATTGGATACCGGAATGTTGGACAAATATTGGATTTTTTACAGCTCTTATAGTTTTAACAGCGTTCTTTGCAGTGTGATACAAGGCCATCAACAGATCTATGGATGTATAGATTTGTGTCTTTATTCATTTGAAAAAAATAAATAAATAAATTTAAAAAAAGAAAAAGAAAAATCACTTCAATCAAAAAAAGACTTCAATTTAAAAAAAAAAAAAAAGTTGACTTCAATCAAACAATAATATTTTCGATCAAAAAAGTTTATTTCAATCAAAAAATATTTTCAATCAAAGAAAAAAACGTTCAAATATTTATTTTTTTTGCATTTGAACACTTTTTTTCTTTGAAAATATGTATTTTTGATTGAAGAGAACTTTATTTTTTTTTTTTAAGTGATTACAGATCATCCTTCTCTCTGACTGTACTGCACAGAACGATTCAACAGGTGTCAGTCTCACTCCCTGTGTGTGAGATCAGGGCTGTGACAATAGATCGTGGGAAAAATTCATATCCATTAATATTGGGTGAAAAATTAACCAACAAAATTATTTTCTTTTTACTTAAATATGCACGTTTTCATTTTTTTTCTCCCTTTTCTTTCTTTTGTTTTGTGTTTCTTTTCACCTATGAAAAGAGTACATTAACTTCAGATTGCAACGTCACTTTATGTTTACATACATTTTGATATCACCACGTTTTATTATTGATTATAAGGTGTCTATATTTTTTTATTTATTGAGTAATTTAAAATGGAATTAGATTTACCATTAAATGACATTTGTGGGATAGAAGTACTGAGTGATGAGAGAAGCCTGTTGTTACCCCCGCACATCTGATACCACTGGAGGCGTTCACTGGTGCCCATGAGTGTCTGAATGCACCTCCTGTTTCTGCTGAGCTGGGTTTCATAAGCTCTCCAAACGCAACGCAGACTTTTTTTTTTTTTTTTTTTTTCTTTTACGCACTGAGGAAACTTTTCTTCTGGTTCACCTCACAGTCAGTGAATGTAAACCGTCCTTTCAGAACATGATGCAGACTTGTGGGCTGTTAGTGATCTGTTTGCTGGCTGCTGCTGCTCTCTCCTCCACCGCGGAAGCAAAGACAGAGAGGGTTTACTATGTGGGAATCATTGAGGACTGGTGGGATTACGCACCAAGTGGAAAAAACCTGCTGACCGGGGAGTCCATCGCGCACGATGAGTGAGTATAATGTATACTTATTCTATAATTATGAAATACATTTTAAAGATTTTAAACAATCCTATTTTTATTTTAGGAACTTGACTAAAAGTTAAGTGAATCGAAGGTGTCACAATGCGTCACACCCTCTATAGAATGCCTTAACATGATCTCCAAAATGCACGATAGTAATAACGATAAAAGATGTTGTTGGGGTTTTTATTTATATATATATATATTATATTAATGGAAAAAATCCATATTCATAAATAAAAAAAATCTAAAAATCCCCTCCAAATTTTCATTTTTTTCTCATTTTATTTTATTTTGCTTTTTGAACTTTGTCTGCACATGCTGTCAAAGGTCAACACTACAAGAAGTGCAATCTTTTTAAGACAGCAGTGCATGTATTGTTATTGCAATTAAATAAATGTATTTATTTAGTTTCACTCCCTTAGGAAGGGTAAGAAACACTTTATTAAAAGGAGAATATAAAAAGAGGGGGGGGGCAGGGAAGAGGAAATGAAATCAGGGTCTAAAAACGGAAGTGGTGGGGAAGAGTCGACTCTTTTAAGGTGAGAGTAAATAGTGATGCATTAGTTGTGTGTATATTGTTTATTGTGTTGTGTAATCAGTTAAGCCAGTCTGGTGACAAATTTGAAGGAATCCATATTTTCATTTTTTCCTTAATCGAGTTAAATTACTATATGAGTACTCTAAAGTTTTTTTCAAAAGCAAAACATGTGAAAGAACTCTGCTTTTGTATGAAGAATAGTTTCCTGTGCCTCCAAGTGACGCACTGTGATGCCTGTATTTGCTTTATTCTTTACTAGTGATGTTTTCCCTGATAATTTGTCAATAAAATTGAAATTAAAAAAAGAAATACATGGTATTTCTAAAAGATCCAAGAAGCAAGTGATCAGCATTAGATGGCTTCCTTTAATGAGGATTGTAGACTATATTTAACCCTAAAAATCAGATGGACAGTAGAAAACACACATAAAGACTGCCACTCTGACACTGATGCACATTAAACAGACTTGTCTCTGCTGTCTGTACAGTACAGTACACAGAGATGGGATTTTACCCCATCCTGGAATTTCCCAGGATTACAAAACTGATACAGGACATTGTTGGGTGTGCAAACACTTCAAACCTACCTAATATGTTACAGTTATTTATGGATCTTTTGTCCAGTCTTGTGAAACCGTTGAGCTGTTCTCTGTGGGAAATGCTCAATTACGCTTTCATCTCTTTCCAAGTTTTACAAATCTGAATTCAAAGCCCAACTGTTACATCCCTTACATAATCCTGTGCTTTCCTGTTTTCTAAATGTCTTTTAGTTGGCTGAAGTTATTTTCAGGCTTTTTAACTCTTTCTTGCACTCATTGGAAATGGAGGATTCAAAGCTCCTACATCATTTTGACCATATACATATATGTGAATTCAAAGCAGAGTTAAATTTATTACTTGGGACTATTAAGTCTAAAATTTTGCATTTCCATTTAATTAACCAAACCCATTCACTGGTTCCACAGTGCATGCGTGCGTGCGTGTGTTTATGGCTCCACTGACCGTCAACTGAACAGAAATGATAAATCAATTAACAGTGTAAAAATCTCCAAAGCTTTTATCTGATGATGAGTAAAACCATTGAGTTGAAGTTCATTTGAATATGAAAACCAAAAAAATAATAAAAGGAAATGAAACAAACATTTGAACATAAGGCATAGAACATATCCTCAAAGGGAGCAAGAAGAACTCTATTTAAAGTAAAGTAAATAAAAAGTAGCTAAATAAGATACATTTATGAATTTGTCCTTGAAAAACCTAAATGTAACCTACATATAGTTGTACATTTACACACATATATACATATCTCCATATATACTCAAACACGTACATGTGTTTTCAGGGCATTCGAAGGGTTTTCATTACAGATTTACAAGTCATTTCCAATCACTCTCTGTTGCTACACTCATAAAGTCACTAACCAGGAGCAAAACAGCATTGGCTGCAGCTTTTGGTAACAGGTTGTTAGCCTTGTGGAAGGTGTAGTTATAATAACAATAGAAACCCTCATTAAACAAAAGGTATAATCAGACATTACCAATTTGTTGTGAAGCATTAGGAGCACTCGACCCTGTTTAGTTGATAATGTCTTTGGGTGATGGAAGAGCTTTCACAGACAGTGTAGCCTACATGTAAAAATGGAAAATTCTAAACACTTGTTAACAACAGATATCTATTGAATTAGTGTTTGACGTCTCAAGAGAAATCCAACTTGTACTTAGTCTGTTTTCAAATCAAATACATCTTCATTAATGTGTCTAGTGGTGAACTCAAGACTACACTTTCCAAACCCAAGACTTGCTGAAGACCGGGACAAGACCAAGACTTTTGGAAGTCGAGACCAAAACCATAAAAATCTATTTTAGAAACCATGACAAGGTTGAACAGTTAAAAAGCACTCTCTCTCTCTCTCTCTCTCTCTCTCTCTCTCTCTCTCTCTCTCTCTCTTTAATTTTAGTTTTCATTTAAATCCATCTGACAGACAAAAAGAAGGTGTCTGCAACTCTTTCATTGCACAACATACAAAAATCTCAAATCTTGACAAATTTGTTTAACTACCGTAAATTCTTGCAAAAGAATTAAATCCTTGTATGAATTTAAAAGCCATGAGTCCAGAGTTATTTTAAATATCTAAAAGTCAGATGTTTATTTATCAGGTGAATGAGGTTCTAAAGTACGTGTTCAGAGGGATTTCTGACTATATAATATGAATTGATGTCCCGCTTTTTGCAGATGTCTGACATATAAGAAACAAGAAAAGTTTTCCAAGGAGGTATAACAATCAGTGAGCTAACGCTAAATATTTGAAGTCAAAATGGAATTAATCAGGAACAGTTCCAAGTGCTTTGCCTATCACATTAACAAAGTCGATAAATAGGAGGTCACTGCTGGTCTGTACTGGTCTTGACAGATAATTCTGAGTCCGGCCAGTCCGATACTAATTAAAAAAGCTCTCAAGTCCAAGACAAGAGTCTAGACTTCTGGCTTCAAGTCCAAGACGGGTCTCTAGTGCTACAACAAAAGCGTCTACAAAGGACAAGGACTTCAGCTAAGAGAAGACATTCCACATATGTGCAAACATTTCTAGTCAAATAAAGGGACAAGGGATCAAGACATTACAACTTTTTCTATAGTTATTTTCACTAAGTAGTAAAATATATCAATAACTTAACTTTGACCAATAAAAATGTCAAACACAAGTCAAAATTCCCTCTTGAATCTCCCTCCAATGAATGACTGTGCTGTGTAAACGCTACTCCATCATCTAATCTTGTGTCTGGTATCCAAACACTATCCCAGGCATGCCTCTGTGTTCCTGGAACGTGGACCCCAACGGATTGGCAGTGTTTACAAAAAGGCCATGTATCGACAGTACACCGACGCCACCTACAGCCGCCTTTCCCCGCGACCTGATTGGCTGGGCTTCCTGGGACCTGTGCTGCGAGCTGAGGTCGATGATGTTATCGTGGTCCACCTGAAAAACTTTGCATCCAGAAACTACTCCATGCATCCACATGGAGTATTCTATGAGAAGAATACAGAGGGTAATAAATGTGTTCTTCTGTGAATTTCATTTGTGTAGTCCATTAAGTACTACTAAATATAAACTAAAGATTTGGCCAATAAAGTATTAGAAAGTGATGAGCTAGCACAGGGATGGACACTTTTTATCACAGTTGGGGCCACAAAAATGTGATTTTTTTTTCAATTTATTTTTTATTTATTTTATTCAGTTGTAGAATACTGTAGATATTATGTTGAAAGTTAAAATGTATGTAACCTATTGGTTAATAATAAATGGGTCAGTTTTTATCATACCTACTGTTGCTGACTATTGTTCTCTGTTTGAGTAACTAATCACTTGATCAAACCTTTTCTATCATTCTACACTACAAAGTAAGTAATTATTATTTTTTTATTAAAGAAAAAAAAAAGTAATAAATATGTATGATTCATGCTGATATCGGATTGGTATCGGCTGATACGCAAGGCTGCAATATTGATATCATATCGGAAATGAAAAAGTCACTAATTTTGTGTGTTTTATAGTCATCCTGTGTGTTTTTGGAGTAAATGTCTATTTTTGTTGTCCTTTTTCTGCATTTTTTTGGTAATTTGCTAAGTTTTTTTAACCAATTTTGTGTATTTTTTCTGTTGTTTTATATATTTCTATGTCATTTTGTGTGTTTACTCTAGGGCTGCCCAAACATAGACTTTAGGAGTGATGGTTTCCTATCAGAGTTCTGAACTTAGCTTTTCCTTCCTATAAAACAGACCCTCTGCTTCCACTGATGTTGGAGTTGAAGTACTTGGAAAATTCCAAAACACAGAGATAGAAACTGAAACTAAAGTGCTTTAAATCAAATTTTTAAAAAAACATTACATTAAATTTTTCATAAATGTTGCATTAAAACAGTGAATCAGAAAAAGACAAGAAGCCTTAACAGAAGAAGGAGGAGAAATAGAAAGTGGTTTACTGCTGCGTTCAATTAGGAGAACCAGAGCAAACCCCCCAACATAAAACATGGCATTTGTTTACCAGGAGCACTCTATCCAGATGGGACATCAAACATTTTGAAGAAGGACGACTCCGTCCCTCCTGGAGCAAACTACACATACCGCTGGGAGGTCAGGCCAGAATTTGCCCCCACCAACGACGATTCAAACTGCCTGACCTGGGTTTACCACTCTCACTTGGATGCCCGAGGGACATCGCCTCAGGACTTATCGGGGCTCTGCTCACATGCAAAAAAGGTGAATACATAAGGCTGTGCCATCAAATTTGTCATCTGTCAGTATATTTTTCTAATCAAGTCAAATGTAAAGTCATGTCTAACTTTTCAGTCTTGGTCTCAGTTGACAAAGGGATTTTTTAGATTTTTTAGGCCGATGCAGACAAAAAAAACATTTTACAGATAAAGACAATAATAATCAAAGATCATTTGCTCAGAAAAAGATTTAAATGTAGAAATTGGGGAGGCAAGTTTGTTTTACACTACACTTTTAAACAATCGATTGACATTGTTCAAGATTTTGCGTGCATTGTTGGATATTGGAGTCCCTATAAGCAGATGCATAGAAGTGTTGTTTTTACTTTATTCTTACTGTGATTTCTTGTTTGTTGACAGGTGATTGGCTGGACTCTATTTTTGTTCCCGTTGTCTCCCCGGTATTCCCCGTGAGTATCACGTCCACTCCTCAAGACATTCAAATTTAGTCCGGATTCGATCTTTCCATTGAAAACCTCAAAATGAACATCTGCCATGCATGCTTTGCCACAACTTTCCAGTGAAAACACTAGAAATGTGTTGGGAACTCACTTTGGCAGACATTTTAGGAGCAAAAACACAAGAAATCCCAGTAACAATAAGTAAAAACTTCTAGTATATACATCCGTTTATGGGACTCCACATCCCACAAATGCAATGTGCAAAAACCAATATGACAAAAAGAAAACTTTCACATGGCAATTTCATCCTTTTAACATCTTTGTTCGACCAAATTGGTTTGTAATTGATTGATCTATGACGGTGTTCTCAACTTTTTGAATCACTGTGACCAACATGGACAGAAAGTCTGCGTCTGTCAGAGTTTTAATTAAATCGTGCAACAGCAGCAGCTGAGTGATCACAGCTGCTGCTGCACGACGCACAGGTCTATTATTTCTTTTAGTTAGGTTATTTCTTTAGTTTTTATAATTTTTGGTTCATCTCCCCCCTAGGTGTGGAACCAAGATCGTTTCCAACATCTTATTATGTTTTATCATTTTTAACTAAAAATCAAATTATAAACCCAATTCTTTTTAATTCTTTGATTGTTAATTTTCCAATTTCTCTCTCTAAAGTTGCCCCTTTAGTGCCATCGCGTACCCTAGGAGTACACGTACCCCCATTTGAGACAACACTGATCTATGAGACTCACAACACTTTGTCTGTATCTTGATAAAAAATCCTTTTTCCTCGCAGCTTAAAGTACACCTTACAAAAGGCAAAGAAAAGGTTGAATGTTTCCTAAAACTTATACTTGCAGGAATCCTAAAGGAGGCACCAGACTCAACGTTGGCTATATAGAGTCGCCACGTACAGATGTGGACCAGGATTTCTTCTTGATGTTTAATGTGGTGGATGAGAACCTCAGTTATTACCTCGAAGACAACATCATGAATTGCTCTGATCACGCAGGAATTGATCCATTTGACCCAGATTTTGAGGAATCCAATTTGATGCATGGTGAGAGATGATGTGCTTTTTACTGATGAAGTCCTTTACTGTTTTCTTCCCATCGTACAGGCTCACTACTTTGTTTTTTCTTTGTGCAACAGCAATCAACGGCTACATGTTTGGTAATCTGCCTGGAATGCAGCTATGCCAGGACCGTGCAGTAGCCTGGCATTTGTTTGGTATGGGTAAGTGAGGTAAGACTTCACTCTCGGCCTTTTTCCATGGGAATACTCCTTCTTGACCGCGGCCACCGCAGGTGACATCCTTAGCCTGTTTCCGGCAACATTTGCTACAGCTGAAATGGTTCCGAAGGCAGCTGGGAAGTGGCTGCTGACCCTGCCAGGTTAATGGACCACTTGCAGGGTAAGATGTTTGACCTCTGACCCCCTGATGGGCACCTTTGACCTCTTTGCACTGTTTGGTTTTACTAGCATGGCATTGTTGAGCAGACCTCATTGTGAAGTAGGCTTAAAGCAAGTGTTTTCAAAAAGCATTCCTGCAGCAAAAGTTGTTTGCCCACAATGACTTGTGGTTACAAGCTGTTCAAAGTTCATTCATCCCAGTCTTGCTCAACATCCCACGCACAATGCTGACACTTAATGTACTATTTCTCAGTATCGAGGACAACTGTCAATTGGCTGCTTATGTGCAGTCACTGGTGAAAACCGGCCAATTCAGGAACTGCTCTTGCTTATTTTGTCAGCTCCTGCAAAAGAGAAAAAGATAAGCAAGCTAAGCACAAAAACTGAGCAATGGAAGAAAAAAAAAAAAGACTTTTCAGATTTATCACACTGGCTTATCAGTAGCCACGGTTACATGATGTTTTTTAATTCGGAATTAGTTATTCCGCATTAAATCATTCAGAATGAAAGTGTTCTGCTTCGTGTTGCATGGTATTAGTAATTCCGAATTGAAGTTTACATGGAAAAAACAGGTTTTATTGGCTTTATTCAAATCGACTTTAGGTCTGGGGGGTTGGAAAGTGTCGGATTGGACAGGTATCACGACTATCAGGAAAAACACAGAAGAAACCTTTTATTGTCGGCTGTCTGTAACACAGAAGACCACATTAGAACTGTTTGCACCTTTATTTGATTGTAGTGGTTGAAAGCAGCAGCGTGATAACCTAACCCTAAACCTAAACCTAAACCTAACCCCTACCTAAGACTCTACGTACTTGTACTTTGGTAACCGTACCAATAGCACCAGGGGTTGTCCCGTATGCAACCGTACAAATAGACACTTTCTTAAATAAAATAGTCTCTGCTTTAGCCCAGGTCGTCATCTTGGATTGTGTCGTCATCAGCATGTCATCGTGGCATGTCGGCAACTAGAAATAACTTAAAGAGGAATTAAGTGTTTACAAGATAGGGGAATTATTTGATTGGGAAACAAAATCAGAATAAACCAGCCACCTAAATCGGATTTAAGTTTAATTCAGAATTAAATTAGGATTAGGAATTAAGTGTTTACTAAATCAGTTTAAAGAGGAATTAACTTTTATTCTGCTTTAAAGAGGAATTAAAGCTTTTGTGTAAACGTGGCCAATGTCCCACCATATTGACCCCTACGTGTTTTTATATGTGTGTGTGTGTGTTTTTAGCTGGGATGCAGGCCTTTTATGAAGTAAGAGCATGTGGTGCTGAGATCAGAGCAACAATGGAAAAAGGTGTGGTGAGGAATTTCTATCTGGTAGCGGAGAAAGTGGAGTGGAATTACGCTCCCTCAGAAATGGATTTGATTGGAAATATTTCCCTCACTGAAGCAGACAGGTAGGTACTGTAGATATGCTAATCCTTTCAACCTGTGATTCTCAACTGATTGGGATTCTGGACCTACCATCAACCCTTATAGAAAAGCCACTACTCAAACTCAGTCATTTTTAATATTAACAAACAAAATACATTTTTTATCCCCATTAATAATAACAGAAGAACAGAAGATCCAAAAGATGGGCACCACTATTTTTTTTCAAAACGATCACGATGAAATGTGCAAACGGCCTCCAGTTCGAACGAATTCAGAAACCAACCTGACATAACCTGAGTCAAATGTCATAAGCTCGGTCCATGATGAACCGAGATATATATTAAGTTTTGACAATGATTAAAGCTTAAAATTGATCCAGAATCATTTTATCGAACCGATTCCAAAATTGAACGGAATCTTCCATTTCCAGATCTATCTTTGATTAAAAAAATAAAAAATCTGTTCATCATTTTTAACGGGATTCTGCAAACGGCAAAAAAAAAAAAAAAAAAAAAAAAAAACAAAAAAATTAAACGCTGGAGAAAATTTGAATTTTTGTAAGTGGTGCTCTCTTAAAAAGTTTAACTGAATTGAAAATATTACCTCCGCCCTGTTTATTTTTTGTCATTGCAAATCCCAGTGTAAACAGGCCCGAGACCCACTTTTGGGTTCCTGACCCACCAGTTGAGAACCTCAGCTTTAAAGCACATTATACTACATGTTAAGATTAAAAACCTTTGCAATGGATAATTAAATCATATTTTTGACCAATGATGTAAAATAGATAATAGATATGGTTGAATTTCAACTGGTTTGCACTATATTCGTAGCTATCATACATTAAAGGCTGTTTGTGAGTGGAGCTGTTTGTATATGTTTATTTTTTAGTTATTTTACTTATTTTACACCACTTGACCTACTTTCTCTCCATCAACCCTTATTTCCCAAAGTGCATCAGAGGTTGTTTTTTGGCAGAGGTGAGGGAAGAGGAATAGGTGGCGATACATGAAAGTGATTGTACCGAGAATACCACGGACGAAAAACTTTTAACCACCCGGAAATTACAAATACCAGAGCATTTAGGAAATTTTGGGGTAAGGCATCTCTCTTCTACATTTAACGAATGCCATTCTTTTCTCATTTACTTTTAATCCCCTTTCCCCCCCTCGTTCTAGGTCCAGTTCCTGAGGGCAGAGGAAGGAGGATACAATCAGGAGTAAACATTATGAAACATGGCTGACAGAAACTACAGCATCCAGCCTCATGGGCTTCACTACGACAAACAATTCCAGGGAAGCATCTATGAGGATGGTGAGGATAGTGCCACAGATACTGTATGTGTAGCACAGAAAATGATACGCCTAAATTCAAGGGCGTCGTAAGGGCAATTTCAGTACTGGACAATGGTTTGGACAATGACTGTAATTGGTTTTACTTTAGGTAAGGCTACTATATAATGCGTCTGAGGAACTTATTTCAGGTTTCAATTGATTATCATGTATTGAATAAAAGCCTTTTTATATGAATCACACCCAGGGGCGCTGCCAAGGTTTTTGAGCCCTGATACTGGGGTCCGATACTGTTTCGCCTAAACTATGCAATTTAATTATATTTATTATTATCAATAATTGGTTGGAGAAGCACTCAACTACTATAAAAAAAATGTGTGATTGTGTTAAATCATACGTGCCAAATTCAAGGCCCTTTGGAGCATCCAATTTGGCCCCCAGCAGAAAGCAAAATAGTCAGAGAAAACATTGATCATTGTGTAAATTCAGTTGTAGATACAGTATCTCTAAAATAATACACAAATTCTTTGAAACTTCACAATTTTAGCAGGGCTTATATCTTACCCCTAGCTTGATGGAAGATATTTTTTTATCCCAATTGTTAAAAGGACTCTAATGTTTCCCAAATCCTGCAATTTTATTCACATTATTATATCCCCAAATAAAAAATGTCACAAAATAAAAAGTGAAGATCCTTGCTTTGATATCATCAGTGTTGTATATATTTTATCATCTTATTTATATGTGGAAATGCAAACTTGAGACCAATAATGATTAAATTACTAATTTTCCCACCAAAAATCTGCAGCCCACTTATGCTCCAGTGACTGGATTTGGCCCCTGAACTAAAATGCGTTTGACGCCCCTGTGTTGAATGGTCTACACATGAAGGCTTTGTGTGTGGTGGAGACAAATAACTGTTGACATCCCCCCCTCGTCCACGCCCTAAACTGACGCCTATGCCTAATTTGATGTTTTGTGTGATCTGTTAGGTGTTAACAAACTGGGCTCCCACGTGAGTCCAGGGAAGATCTTCACCTACACCTGGCAGGTGCTTGAGGGCCCGTCTTCAATCTGATTCTCCCTGTATCCCCTACCTGTACTACTCTGCCACTGATCCCATTAAAGACACCACTCTGGATTAGTTGGAACCCTGCTCGTGTGCAAGAGAGGAGCACTGGGATCCAATGGTGCCCAGGTGAACCTTATTCTCATGACATTTCTTTTTTATTTTATTTCATTTATTTGGACATACAAATGTTATAAAAAAAAAACAATCAAACAGTTAAAACATAACTGTGCTAGTAGGGGTTAAGAAGACCACAAGGTCTTATAAAACTACCTCACCAAAGTCAAATACAATAGCATGCCATGAAACATATACAAAGAACTATATACATATGTAAACATTAAGTTTTCAAAAATCAAAAAAGTGTCTGCATCTGGTAATTGAATGAGTTCAAAGTTGATTTAGGTTTTTACAGTAAGGTAAATTAAAGTAAATTGTTCTAAAGAGGCCCACTATATTTCAAAGTGCATTGGTTAATTTAGGTTCTACACAATAGCAGATTAAAGTGGTTCCAGAAAACCGAAGAATATGCAAATAAATTACAGAATACCTTAAGTGACATACCTATATATAAATAGCACAATTTCTGTAAATGTTAATGTCAAATAATGCCAAAAAAAAAATTAGAAATAATTTAGCCAAAACAATAAAAAATTATAGTCATTCCGTAAAAAAACTTGTTACTCTTATTACAAAACAATGTAGTAATTAGAGCTGGGTTAAAAAATTAGCCGAAAATAGATTCATGAGGTCATAACAATTGAAGTGTAATGTTCTTAATGTATAACATGAGTATTTTTAATAATGTACCAAGAGTTAGTTTATACTATATACAGCTCTAGATCCCTGAGAATCTCAAGTAAAATTGATCACATGACTGAAATGAAATCGCAAATTGAATCGATCTGAAATTTGTATTGATACCTAGCTAGTTGTAATGGCAGTGTTCTGACTAATCACCCCTTGCTTGTGTTGCTACCAGATAGGTGTGGATAAAGAGTTCTTCCTTCTTTTTTCTGTGATGGATGAAAACATGAGCTGGTATTTGGAGGAGAACATTGAGAAATATGGCAGCAGTGAGACAAACGTGGAGGAGGAGGACTTTGAGGAAAGCAATAAGATGCATGGTAATGTGGTAACTTCGTGGTTTCACGCAGACTTCAATGTTAGGGTTTTACGAAACCAATCTACCCTGCATTTTTTCAGCTGTAAATGGACGCATGTATGGAAACCTGCATGGTCTGGAGATGTGTGCTGGAGATAAAGTCGCCTGGTACACCTTTGGGCTCGGAACAGAGGTCGACATCCACGGAGTTTACTTTGAGGGAAACACTTTTGAGAGACAGAGTACAACTCGCGACACCATCAATCTTTTTCCTCATACCACGGCTGGTGTCTTAATGCAGCCAAGCATTCCAGGTTAGCTACGACACTCAGCTGCCATACAAAAACACCATACGTGTCCAAAGTGTTTAATATCTAAAGAGAACATTGAGCTTTAACTCCTCTGACAGGTGTGTATGAGGTGAGCTGCAGAGTTACAGACCATTATTCAGCGGGCATGAGGCAAGCAGTACAGAGTGAACCACTGTCACAATAAACAAAGAAGGAACCCAGTCAGAGCCGACCAGGATTGTGCAGTACTTCAATCAGTGCTGAAGAATTGAATGGGACTACTCACCGGAGAGAAAATGGGAGCTGGAGAAGCACCACGCCACATTAGAGGACAGGTGTGTGAATAGATCATTGTTGAGTGGCCAAGGGCTTGTAATTGGTGGCTCAAATTACTGCTGTTTTTTAATGGTAAAAATGTTGATCCGTGTCTTTCAGTCCGGGAAATATATTTGTGGAAAAAGGCAAAAACAGAATTGGTTCACGTTACAAGAAAGCGGTATTTAGAGAATACACTGATGAGACCTTCACAGTTCAGAAGAAACGGTCCAAGACAAGCAAACAACATTTGGGAATCATTGGTAAGTCTTAGTTTTATACTAAAAGACCACATTATCAAGACCAGAACGCACCAAGACCAAGACTTTTGGGAGTTGAGACCAAGGACTGAGACCAAACCGAGACAAGACCAAGACCATAAATATCAATTTTAAAAACCATGACAAGGTTGAAGAGTTAAAGAGCATACTCTCTTTGTTTGAGTTTTTCTTTTTTAAAACATTTGTTGGAAAAAAAAAATAATATCCGCAACTTTTTCAAAGCACAACATGCAAAAAACCTCAAATCCTGACAAAATTCGACATAAAGTAAATCCATGTAGCTATGTACAGTATTTAAAAGTCACAGATGAAATCAGATGTCTTTTTGTCAGTGAATGAGGCCTAAAGTAAGTGTTCAGAGGTATTTCTGTCTAGAATGGGTTTGACTGATGTCCAAGTGTTTTGCAGGTGTGACATAAGGATGTAGAAAGGATTTCCAAGGAGGCAGAACAAATTGCAACATTGATTAATGATTAATCAGGAAACAGTTCCCAAGTGCTTCTCCTGATTATAAAAGCAGATCAGTGTCTCCACTGGTCTTGATGGACAATCCTGCCAGTCCAAGTACAAGACAAGACAAACAGATTAGTCTTGAGTACTACAACACTAGAAACCCTAATACATATCAGATTATTTATTTACTAAAAGTAGAGAGGTGATTCTGTTTTTTCTCTTTAGGTCCAATCATCAAAGCCGAAGTAGGAGAACAGATTGTGATTACATTTAAAAACAAAGCAACTCGACCGTACTCAATCAATGCTCACGGAGTAAAGCCAGTGGTGCACACATTCACGTCAAACCTGGTGAGAGTTTGTTTGTATTGAACAATATTCAGATCAGAAGTCTGGAAGTCAGATTCTCCCTCTTTCAGGCCACATTTCTCGAGTTGACTTGGGATATTCCTGAAAGATCCGGTCCAGGATTTCTGATCCGAACTGCATCTCGTATGCTTACTTCTCCACTGTAGATTTCATCAGGGTGTGTAAGCTCTGTAACAGTGGCAAGTTGAATATTGTACATCTTTAATGTATCCACAAATGTTACCCTTCACTGATTCATGTCCAGGATCTTTATAGTGGCCTTCTTGGGCCTCTGGTGATCTGCAGACGTGGTACTCTGACTCGTGTCTCCGAAGGACCTGACAGGCAAAGGACTGATTGTGGAGAACGAGTTTGCTCTGCTATTTATGGTGTATGACGAAACCAGTCATGGTACTTGGGAGATAACATCCGAAAATACCTCGAGGTCGACCCAAAGACCTTCATACCGGATGAAGACTTTGAAGAAAGCAACCTAATGCATGGTATGAACGGATTGAACTCTTACACTTAACTACAGTTTACTGAAAAGGGGATTATAGTAAAACCAACATGAAGATGTTTGACCATTTCAGCGCAATCTAAATCCCTTTTTTTCTTGCATGTTATGTAACGTGATTAACTATTGTATTCAGAAACCCAGCTCCTATTGTCTTAAAGAGATAGAAGTGTGTCAGGAGAAGGTGATGGCGTGGACCCAAATGCAGAGAGATATGGAGGAAGCAAGCAGGTGTAGCATTGATAGTAGTCCATTTTTTAATAATGAAATCAAAAATCCTAAAAGACACAAGGAAGCACAGGGAAAACTGGGAGCAAGACACAAACGCAGCAGGACACGAGGAGGGTTGACAATACACAAGACAATGAACCAGCAAACATTCAGTGTTCAAGTACTCAGCTAAATAGTAGAGGAGGCCTGATTGGGAATGGGCCACACCTGGGTGGAAACATGAGGGAGCTAATCAGTCACAAACCAAGCACACAGACATCACTGGGGGGTTGAGCCACAAGCAGGAATCCCTGGAACACAGAGACAAGAGTTACCACTAGAAAACGGAATAAACAAAGACTCAACAGAAACTAAACAGAACCTGACAGAAGTGTTTGGTTTCCGTTCCGCTTTCTGGAACTGTTAGTGTTTCTGTTGTTCATAGTTACTCTATCTCTAATAAAGCTGGTGTCCAGAGCTTCCCTTAGGATGTCATTTGTTTATAAATTAGTGTTTTTTAATCTAATTTGAGTCTCTACTGCACAGCCATTGTTTTATATAATCCCTTTAAAGATCTTCTCGGCAGCTATAAGGCAGAAACATTGATTTGTTTATTTTTTTTGATGGGTCCTCTGAAGTCAAACAAGCATTGTACTGTTATAATGACCCGTCAAGTTAGAAGTTGTGTATAAACAGCAAAAAGGCCTGACCCTAAAGCATAAATAACAGCTACAGGCTTGTTTCCCACTCCATATCACATCCTGTGTTCTCATGTTGGGGCCGAAAAAGTGAGTTGCTGATAAGTTAGGGTTAGAGGTCAGTAAAGTAACACTAAAATAAGCATTTACTGAGCACACATGCCATCTTTGCTGCAAGATTAGAAGTGGAGGTTTCACAAGCTAAAAAAAAAAAATGAAAAAGGGTTTACTACTTATAAAAACACAGGCATGTAGAAAACTATAAATAGATTTGTTTTCTGCAGGGATCAATGGGAGGTTGTACGGTAACCTCCATGGACTGGTGATGAACCAGGGCCAAACAGTTGACTGGTATCTACTGGGCATGGGCAACGAGGTGGACATGCACACAGTTCACTTCCATGCAGAGACCTTCACTTATAAGGTTTTCTTTTTGTCAATATTGCATGAAAAATTCTCCACGCTCACACAAACACTCAACGTGCTTTGTTTAGTAACCGCTTTCCTTTTCTGTGTATTTCAGACAGATCGCATCCACCGTGCTGACGTCTTCGACTTGTTTCCAGGGACTTTCCAAACAGTGGAGATGGTAGCAGGAAACCCAGGGACATGGTTGCTCCACTGTCACGTCACTGATCACATCCACGCTGGTATGGAGACCACATTTACCATAAAAGGTAAACACACGTAAAGGGTCCATGAGTTTCACTTCTGTGTGTGCCATGAGATTCAGACATGGGCAAGTGCCGGCCCGGGGGCCACATGCGGCCCTTGAACTAATTTTGTGTGGCCGCCCGCAAAGAAAACAAATAAAATGACTCAAAAAAAAAAAATACAGAAAATATATATATATATGAAAGGACAACAACAAATAACAGGAACCAATATAAAACAATAACAACACACAAAAGGAATAGAGAAATACAATAAATTAACCCAAACAACAGACGCAATGTGTAGAAATACACACTGATAACAGAGGAATTTACTAATAGACAAAAAAATACACAAATGATCACAAATAAACAAACATATATAAAACAATAACAAAAACACACAAACTTAATAATAATCAATAACATAAAAAAAGGCAAAATTAACCAAAAAAAAAACAGACACAACATATAAAAATAGACACTAATAACAGATAAATTTACAAAAAGACAACAAAAATACACAGAATGACTCCAAACTTAGAAAAGTGAAGAAAATATACAAAAGGACAACAAAATAATAGAAATATATATAAAACAATAACAAAAACACACAAAATGAATAGAGAAATACTCTCAATTAACCAAAATCAGAACTAACGTCTAAAAATACACACTAATAACACAGTAATTTACAAAAATACACAGAATGACTCAAAATCTAGAAAAATAAAGAAAAATACACATAAGGACAACAAAAATAACAGAAACATATATAAATCAAGAACAAAAATTAAAAAAATGAATAAATACACTAAATAAACCAAAAGCAGAACTAATGTCTAAAAATACACTAATAACAGAGACAAAAAGAGAAAAAAAAAAATACACAGAATGACTCAAAACATAGAAAAATAAAGAAAAATACACATAAGGACAACAAAAATAACAGAAACATATATAAATCAATAACAAAAATACACAAAATGAATTGCGAAATAACATAAAATGAGCTAAAAAAACAGACACAGTGTCCTTAAATACACACTAATAATAGAGAAATTCACAAAAAGAGAAAAAAATCACTCAAAAACATAGAAAAGAAGAAAAATAGTACACAAAAGGACAACAATTGATGGATTGTCAATTGTTCAAACTGATCCAGAATTAGTATGTTGATCTGGATATCCTCCAAAAATTCATGGAATCTTCCAAGCTCTGTTCAGACAAACAGATAAATATACGCAGGTGAAAATATTACATTGTTAGCTGAGGAAAGAGTAAAATGTAACTCTTCCAAAATGACCAGAAATCTATAAAAGCTCCTAAACTAAATGTTAAAATGTAGCTCTCAGTTGGTCTTAATAAAGTTACTTTATATACTATCAAAGTAGTAATGTTTCTCTTTTCTGACGTGGAAAGCTTGAGGAATGTTATTTTTCCCAACCCTATCTGTCTTTGTTCATTGACTATTGGAAAAAAGTGTCATGCGTCTCAGGCCTCTGCGTAAAACATTGTTGAAATTCAGAGTTTGATATGAATTCCTGACTCAGGAAAAAATGTCATTGTCAGCATTCTCCTGCTGAGTCATAACCCTTCTTAGCTGTAGTAAACAAGTATTTTAGTTTTAAGATGTATAATGCTTCTTATTTTGTTTAACATTTGTGATTTCACTGTTTTTCCAGCAGGAGCAGCAGGAGACAGAGGCTCTTTAGTGATGCTACACTTCTCACTCACCTTTGCTCTAGCGCTGGTTTCTCAGCTTTTATGACAAGGAACAAACTGACAGTGAATTGTATTAATGTCACCACATCGGTGGCTATTGTTGCACTTAAAAAAATACAAGGAGATAATCACTTGCTTTTGCTTTAATTCATTTTAATGTTTCTTGTAACTTTCTTTTTGTGCTCTTGGCTTTTCTTTCATATTGCACTGTTGATCATGATTGTTGGCCTTGTGTTGTTGATGATGTTGTTGTTGTTTTTTTTTTTTTTTTTAAACAACTGCTTTACCAAATACAATTTAACTTACTGCCAAAATGTGCAATAAAATGTGTGGTTGTGTTCATTTCAGGCTGTTAGTCCTCGTCTTTTTATTTCAATCTATTCTATCATTTTCAAGGCCTAAAAAAAAACTACAAATGAGCAAGAGTTGCTGCTTTATTTGATTTGATTTGATTTCATTGCAATTAATGTGCAGATCAAGTGTGCCACTGCCACCCCACATTAGACACTCATTCATTCATCTGAAGTGTAACTGTACACATGCGCAAATCTCCTGTTTTGTCTCATCTATCAACACAATATTCAAAAAAGTGTTTTTTTTTTTTTTTTTAAAGTTCATTGAGATAATTTTTGACAAATGTGAGAAACTAGTGTTATTTTCAGCAAGTTTTCACCTAGTTTTGCTCTACTGTACCTACTGTACCTGTACTGTACCTACTTTGCTGTAACTGTTTATTCATAAATGGCGCACACAATAAAAATACACTTTCCATGACAAAATAATACAATTTTAATTTCAAATAATAATTTATAGAAATTGGCAAAAGCAAAAAATTGCCCAGGCTCACGTGTGCATGTCCAAATGAAATATATACTATATGAAACACTATGTTTTTTTTAGTAATGTCAATATTTTTTTTAAAATTATTAATTATTATTTTGATTATTACAATTATTTTTTATTATTATTAAAGACATTTTTTGATTAAAAAATATGTGGTGTGTATCTTTGGGGTCTCATGATTATCACTCAACAATTAAGCTCCAAAAACACAATTTTTAAACATATGTTGTAAATGTTATTCTTCTCAGATATGAGGTGGTTAATTAACTGGCTTATGAAACTGAATTGCATAGCCTGCCTATAGCCAGAAACGGCAATGCTTGTGACAAATAATGGAATAGAAAAATACTTCACGACACTGTAAATAAAGGCCACAGTTTCTCATTGTGACTAATGAAAGGTTAAGAAAGCAGTGACAAAAAGAAATGGTAAACAGTGGATGGAAATGGGTGTAATTGATTTGCAATTTGCTAATGAAATCAGTTTAATTGTCGTGTAGATGTTCCTCTTGTTTGTTTGTGAAGTTGTTGAAACTGTAGGGATTAAAGGTTGGAATGTCCCCCAAGTTACGTACATGATTGATCCTAAACTATAAAGATCACACAGCGGCCTTAACAGAATATTCAATGAAACGTGTTTACAGGGATGGTTTTGACTTCTTTGTAGATTATAGTGGGAAAAGTCCATATCAGTATTTAACAGAATATTTGTTAATCTAATTTGGTCTCCCAGCAATAGATTTACATATTGCCCCCAGTAGGTATTCAACATACCCCAGATTTCAGAAATAATTGACTGATACCACCACTAAGTGTGGAGTGAAAAAAAATTATGCTTTAATTCTGTAAAGCGCTTTGTGTGTCTATGATAAATCACTTTATTATATATATATATATATATATATATATATATATATATATATATAGAGTAATGTAATGTGTGAATCCCAGAGGTAAAAGTAATGGATTACAAGTACTCACATTACTGTAATTGAGTTGTTTTTATGAATGCACGTACTTTTTGGAGTATATTTTGAAATCAGTCATTTTTTTCTGAGTTGATGAGATAAAATTAATTAAATTAAAAAAAAGAATATTATAGGAATTATAGGAAAAGTTTTCCTGAATTGATGAGATACATTTTAATCAGAAATATTTTTCGGTTTTTCTGAGATGAAGTTATAATTTTTTTTAGGAAATGTATAAATAATCTCCTCAATTCTGAAAAAAAACTAAAAATATTTGCTGTAAAATTAACCCATCAATTCAGTAAAACCTTTTTTTTTTTCTAAAAAAAAAAATGTATCTCATTAATTCAGGAAAACTGAAAGATATTTCCGATAAAAATTATTCATCAATTAAAAAAAAACGAAAAAAAATTCTAAAAAAAAAAAAATTATTTCAACAATTCAGTAAAAAAAATAAAAAATAAAAAAAATTGCTGTAATAAAATCATCAATTCAGAAAAACCTTCACTTTTTTTCTTCTCTGAATGCAATAATCTTATATTATGTATTATTATATATGTATGCAAGAAAACCGTGAAAAGATTTATTACCAGAAATAAACATGGAGGGTGAAAGTCACTAGTTACTGTAAACTTTGAGTACTATTTAATTGAGCAACTTGTGTATTTTATGTACGACTTACTTGTACTTGTATTTGAGAACAATTTCAATCAAGTAACAGTACTTCTACTTGAGTAGGAAATATCAGTACTCTTTACACCTCTGTTGAATCCTACTTGTGTGTGTGTCACATTGTGGTGAACATATCTGTGTAAACAGCTGATGAGTCGTCCTGTCTGCTCTCTAATTGATCCAGACGCTTGTTGACAGCTTCCTCAGTTTGTTATCTGCACATGCCTATTATTCTTCTTCAAACCAGGCCCTGTTTGGCTTGATTAATCCTCTCCTGATAAAAAGTTTCCCCAAATGTCCTGCAGTTAACCCTCCTATTATCCTTGGGGGTCAATTTGACCCCATTCAATGTTTATTCTTGAAAAAAAAGCAGCTGACTTCATATTCAATAATTTTTCCTAATTTGCTGGTTATAATTAAGAATATAATGATCGTGATTATATTTTTTCAATGTGCTGAACAAATATTGCACACATTGGCGTTCCTCTTGGGTCAATTTGACCCCAAGCTGTTTTAGCTGTGTTAAACATGTGGCACTGCATATTATCACCACAACCAATAGGGTTCATACGATCTTGTGGTCAATAATGTTGTCACTAAATTTGATAAGATTTGGATGAAACCTATCCAAGATAAGCTGTGGTAACACATGTTAAAACACGTATTGATCCATTAATCAAATTACAAAAGAGATAATTAAGATTAATACATAAAGTGGAATTCCGAACACCTATTAACGAACTGTTGTAATACTTATGGTGAAAAGTGTTAGAGATTGTGTTCCGAGTAAGAAATAAAAGATTTCCTGTGGGTATTATAACACTTTTTAAACAAAGAGAATGAAAATATAATGTAAGAGGGGTTTATATTTTAGAACAAATGTTAAAAGAAGGCGTGTTTCTGTTTATGATCTTGAGGATCACTTTAAGTTAATGAGTTCACTGTCTAAAAACATAAAAACAAAATGCTTTGCACCTATTGAAATTGAAGTTGATAAGCTGATGAATAGCACTGTTATTGATTTGTTTCTATTTTTTTTTTTTTTTTAATATATATAATTCTGTTTGGGAATGGGCTTTGAAAAGCAGTTACTGCTTCAGCTCATTCCCTTTTTGGTTGTTTAAATGAATGTTTATTTGTTGTATTGAACTGTATATGTTGGATGACTGCCAAGAACAAATAAATGTCAATCAATCAATAAATATCAATTCATTCTAATTTAAAAGTTTGGCCTGATGGTGGCGCTAGAGAACAAGTCAATGTCTCATTGTCAAGAGCTTATGTATGTATTCAACAAATAAATGAACCCATGCTCGTTTAGAGCAGACTTTTGAAAACGGAGCCACTGTTCCCAAACGACAACGGTTTTCAGTCTGTGTGTGTGTGTGTGTGTGTGTCAGTGTCTCTTTGTGTACACGTTCGTACACTGATGACATCACTGTTGATGACATCATCAGTGTTCTAAAACAATGTTTAACAGGAGTTCCACAGTGTGGATGGGAAAATAAATGGGATATATATATCTATATATTTTCTTTTGATAGACAGAACATCACCAAAATTTAATCAGCTGTCCCTGGACCCGTGATCAACATTTCCTGAAAATGTCATCAAAATCCCTTTGTAAGTTTTCAAGTCATTGTGTACACAAACAGACAAACAAACACACAAACAAACACACACACACGCAAACAAACTGACCACCATACTTCCGAAAACCGTTTTCGTTTTCAAAAGTAACAAGAAAGTGCCTGATTCTACGGTTGCCGTACAGACAACCTCCGGTGCTATTGGTACATTTACCGACGTACACGTACGTAGCGTCTTAGGGTTAGGGTAAGGTTTAGGTTTAGGTTTAGGTTAGGTTTAGGTTTAGGGTTAGGTTATAACCCTATATCGCAACAATCTTTATGGTTAGGGTTACGTTTACGGTTAGGTTTAGTCTTAGTCACGTGACCTAAACTGTCCAATGAGGGGCGCTGCGTACGGATAGAATGTTGATATATTGATACTGTAACCGTACGGATAGCCACTGGTTTTATGTATTCAACAAATAAACAAAGTGCCTGACACAAAAACTTGGCCAACAATTTTCTGAAAATAATTTTCTGGAGGCAAATATCTCCGGGGTCAGATTGACCCCAGAGGTAAAATGTGTTTGTCATATTTGAGGACAATAGGAGGGTCAAACAACCTTGATTGAATTATCTCTGTCATTGACTTTAAAAGAAGTTTCTGTCTTCTCATCAACTTCTAAAAGGTGTGGCTTTGCAGCATTTCCATTAAAAGTCATTTACATGCATTCCTAGAGGCCTATTGTTGTTGCTGAATTATTATCATGGAGATAAGGCTGTTCTCACCATGATAGACTATAGGACACATGAAGCAGTCAAAGGTCAACAGGGGACGCCATGTGAGAGAGCCTGAGTATATAAAGGAGGTTTACACACACATGCAGACAGTTGCTGCTGCTGTTGGATGGTGCAGCTCACTGCCTGCAGAAGTAAGGAGCTTCTTTTTTATTTACTTCTACATGCTGTTTGTGGTTATGCAGCTCTATTAGAAAAGGCAAACTGACAAAATAGAAAGTTGTATTAGAACAGTGCTTGTTTGATGGAAGGGCCACATTATCAACATTAATGTCAGCATTTAGAATAATGACAAATCTGGGCATTAACACAGGAAATAATGAATTTTTATAGTCATTTTCTGTCTTTCTATGTTTGTTATTGTCTTACTCATTATAAGAGCACTTTGTGCATTTTTTGTTGTCCTTTGATGTATTTTTCATGTTTTCATGGTGTCATTTTGCATTTTTGGAGTATTTTTTGTGTATTTCTGTTGTCGTTTTGCATGCTTGTTAGTACTGTGGATTTACAGAGTCATTTTTTGTGTTTTTCTTGTCTTTTTGTGTCCTTTCGTTGTCATTTTCTGTAATTTTTTACATTTTTGAGTCATTTTGTGTATTTTTGTTGTTGTTTTGTGTTATTTGGCATAATTATCTGTGTTACTTATGTTGTTTTGTAGTTTTGTATGTTTTTGGAGTATATTTTGTTTTTCTTACTTTACTTTATTTTCCTGCAATGTTGTAATTCTATGTATTTCTTTTTTTACTTATTCTTGCTTTAATTTTGTGTGTTTTCCTGTCATTCTGTGTATGATTGCTGTTGTCTTACTCGTTATGAGTCATTTCTGCTGTCCTGTTGTGTATTTTTCCTGTAAAATATATGTTTTTTTGGAGTCATATTGTGTATTTCTCTTGTCATTTTGTGTTTTTGGAGTAATTTTTGTGTATTTCTGTTGTCTTTTTGCTTGTTTGTTAGTACTGGGGGTTTGCAGAGTAATTTTTTGTGTTTTTTTCATTAGTTCTTGTGTCATTTTTTGTGTTTTTGTTGTTGATTTGTTATTTGGCATAATTTATGTATTGCTGATGTCATTTTGTTCATTTTTGCCGTAGTTTTGTGTGTTTTTGGATTATTTTCTGTGTTTTCTTGTTTCTTTTTTTTCCCTGCAATGTTGTAATTCTTTCTATTTGTTTTTAAGTATTCTTGCTTTTGTTTTATGTATTTGTCTTGTCTTTTTTGCGTTTTTTGGAGTCATTTTTGTGTATTTATAATGTTGTTTTGCTTGTTATTTAGTACTGTGGGTTTGCAGAGTCATTTTTTTAGTTTTTCTTGTCTTTGTTTAACCCTAACCCTCATTTTGTACGTTTGTGGGGCCGCATAAAAAGAGGCCGAGAGCCGCAGGTGGCCCCCCGCGCCGCCAGTTGCCCATGTCTGTATTGAAATATTATTTAATGCATTATATTAAAGCCAGTAACTGCTGCAAATACATGGTATCTGTGCATGTTTTAGAGTGAGACAGAGAGAGATTTAGCTGTGGGAGCTCTTTATATTTGGGATGTGGGACATAGAGGAATTAGTGGGAGAGAGAGGTGGGGGGGAGGGGGCTGTGGCACTGGGTAAGAGTGTTTATTTCTGTTCCCAGTTTTGACCAGTTTGTATTTTTGTATTAAACAGCAGAAAACTCTGTGATGTCAGCACTGAGTCATCATATTCTTGATCGTTCACTTAAAAAAAACAAATACTTTTAACTTTTAGGTACATTTAATCTACATTAGGGATGTACAACTCTATCACAGTGGGGGCCACACAAATGTGATTGGATCTGATCCAAGGGTCACATGATCAACATTCATGTCAGTATTTAAAATAAAGAACAATCAGAGCATTAACACAGGGGGGGTGGGGGGGGTTGATGTTTTGTCAGTTTTTAGTCATAATGTATGTTTTTTTATTTTTTTGTGTTCTTGTGGTAATTTTGTGATTTTTTCTGTCACTTCCTGTATATTTGTTGTTTTTTTTTTTGTACTTTCTTTACGTGTCTTTGGAGCTATTCTGTAATGTGTTGTCATTGTGTGTGCTTTTGTAGTAATTTTATGCTTTATGAGTCATTTGTGTATTTTTGGAATTGTCTGTTTTTGTTATTTTTTTGTGTTCCTGTTATTATTTTGTGTATTTTTCTGTCACTTTCTGCATTTTGAAGTACCAAAAACAGTTTGTGTGTCTTTGGAGCTATTGCGTAATGTGTTGTTATTTTGTGTGTTTTTGTCGTCATTTTATTTGTTTAAGTGGTTGTTGTGTCTGTCTTTGTTGTCATGTTATGTTTTATCATAGTCATTTTGTGCATTTTGCTGCCGATTTGTGTGTTTTGGGAGTTATTTTGTGTATCATATTGGGCTTCATTTTCCTCCCAACTTCTTGAATTACAATTTTCAGGGATTTGCTTTGGGACTGAGGGCCACATGTGCCAGTTGCCCATGTCTGGTCTAAAGGATTCAGCATTTAGGTTCAAAGTCAGTTATTTATTATTTATGTAATGCTATAAACTACATTGTACTGACTCGACTGAAAACCTGATTGTACAGTAACTCCTCCTCCTCCTCTCCCCTCCTCCTCCTCCTCTTCTTCACAGAAAAGAAGTGATTCTTCATCCTGAGCAGCAGTCAGAGTTTCTCTCTCTGCACCTCCATTTGGATCTTTCCTTCTTGTTTCTACTCTTTTTTTCCCACTTTTCTATTCTTCTCTACTTTTTGTTTGTTTGTTTGTTTTTTACTCCTCTTCTGCCATGGCTCCAACACTGGCCTCAGCGTTTAACCGCCGCTGGTGGATGGCAGTGACCGCTATTATTGAGAACTTGCTATTTTCCGCTGTCCTGCTGGGATGGGGATCGCTGCTCATCATGCTGAAGTCTGAGGGCTTCTACTCCTACCTTTGCACTGAAGAAGGTGAGTTCAGTTTTTAAGTTCCATATAAGTTACAAAAACATATTATACATCAATATTGTCCAACACTTAATTTACGATTAGTATGTTGAGGTTTCATTTATTCAGGAAATCAACTTTTGCTTGGACACGCCCAGAATGAACTCATAAGGACACATCAAAGTGATCAGTAGATGCCTCTGAGGAAGACTGACAGTGGGCAGTGGAAACATGTCAGGGGATCAAGTTAAATTTCAAAAGTAAATTTCATTCGTTCCAAGAACTGTTTTTCAGGAAATGTACTTTGATCTCCTGATGTGATTCGACTATTAACTGCCAGTCTTCTTCAGAGGAGTCTGCTGATCGCTTTGACATTTCCCTGATTTCCTTGTAATAATTCCAGCAAGTCCTTTTTTTGTTTTATAGCTTAAGTTCTCAAAAAGAACTTGCTGTAATTATTACACGGAAGTCAAGAAAACATCAAAGTGATGTCGTAACATGTCAGGAGATCAAAGTAAATTTCCTGAAAAAAGTTGTCTGAAATGAAACTGTAACATATTTCAAAAAATAACTTGTTAATTTACGATTTACGGTATTATGAAGACATTCTATTTTATATCAGAGGGAGGATTTGATACCGATGTCGACCAATATTACACTTTAGGCCAACATCGGCTGATAATAGTGCCCATTTCTAAAAAGAAATAAGCAATTGACCATTTGATTAATATTCTTCTTAAAGAAAGAAGTAATTAAGAATGCAATTTTTAAATTCCTAACCCACCAAAGGTAAACCAGACATTCAGTATAAGTGGGTGGGGTGTGCTTTTATTCAATGACATGTAACACAACACTTTGGTCTTCTTGTTTCCTTTCTTTCTCTGCTAGACTGAGTGTTGTCTGTTGCTTTAGGGAGGTTGTATTAAATCCAATCAGTTAAATTCAGTCCATTCAGTGAGTCCAAAGATAAAGAGAAAAGACTTGCCAGTCACGTTGAAAGAGGAGCCCATTTTTCTTGTCGCCTAAAGCAAAGGTTTTCTCCATCACGGAGCACCAGATATGTGTATTTTTTTTTCTTTGATAGCTACATTAAGTTACAAAATTGTCTGGATTGGATTGTTTTCTAGCCAACAAAAGGAATGTTGGGCAGAAATCAGTGAATGCTTTGGACTAGTCTTTGGACCATATGTTAAGGTTTCATTTATTCAGACAACTGTTTTTCAGGACTTTACTTTCGATTTTTCGACTGTCAACTGCCTGCTAGGAGATCAAAGTAAAATTTCTGAAATACAGTTGTCTGAATAAATGAAAGCTTAACATATTATTTTAAAAAAAGACAAAAAGAACTTGCTGGAATTATTGCATGGAAGTCAAGGAAACATCAAAGCTATCAGCAGACACCTCTAAAGAAGACTGGCAGTTGACAGTCGAAAACACATCAGAAGATCAAAGTAAATTTTCTGAAAAAAGTTGTTTGAATAAATTAAACCTCAACATATTATTTGAAAAGAAAACAAAAAGAACTTGCTGGAATTGTTTTGCGGAAGTCAAGTAAACATCAAAGCTATCAGCAGACACCTCTGAAGAAGACTGGCAGTTGACAGTCGAAAACAAATCAGGAGATCAAAGTAACTTTCCTAAAAAACGATTGTCTGAAAAAATGAAAGCTTAACTTATTATCTAAAAAAAAAAAGACAAAAAGAACTTGCTGGAATCATTGCATGGAAGTCAAGGAAATATCAAACCTATCAGCAAACACCTCTGAAGAAGACTGGCAGTTGATAGTTGAAACACATCAGAAGATCAAAGTAAAAAAAAAAATTTAAAAGTTGTCTGAATAAATTAAACCTCAACATAGTATTTGAAAAGAAGACAAAAAGAACTTGCTGGAAACCACTGTGTCTTGTCCATATTTGAGCTAAATGTGAGTAGCTCAGTTTATCTAATGGAAATCATATTTCTTATTGAGTTCCCTCCATTGATTTAAGATATTCCTATCTCCAATTGTTTGCATACCATTTTTTCCACGAGCCTACGTATGACGCCGTTTACGACTTTTTCAGACACAGTTAATTTAAAATTCTCCTCTATTTCTTTAGAATTACAATAAATTGATTCCAATTACCGGTATATCTACAGCAGCAACCCAGAGGCTATGCTGTGTTCAGGTACGGCACGGTTAAAGTTGACTCTTCAAGGCTTTGGCTGTATAGTTTCCTGGAGATCTGAGGAGATCTTATCTGGTGATGACATAAGAGAGGGGTGGACCGCAGGACCAGCTCAGCGCTTTTTCAGGCATGTGACATGTGATGAAAGGGACACGGAGAGCCACGGCTGCTTTTTATTACTGGCAATACGGAAGTTTAAAGTGCACTGATAAAGGAAAGAGGAGGAGAAAAAGAGATAGGAAAATGATTAACAGTAGAAATCAGATCAGAGAGTGAGGGAGATACAGTGACCACAGCTGAAGGATATTAGCCAATCGATTCAACAATACATTACGGTACATTAAACTTTCCCTGTCAGACTGTATAATCAGAACATTAACCAATCCACTGAGAGTTAGCAATTTTAGTGTACATACTGTATGTATATATTCTGTTTTATTGTGCAGTGTCCTTATTGCACCATTGTCTTTCCTCTTTCTCTCTGTACAGTGTACAGGCCCATGTGTTGTGTATTAATTTCAAAGTAAAATTCCTGAGAAAAGTTGCCTGAATTAATGAAACAGTAACGTATTAAGTTTTTGAATTTCTCTACAACAACTTAGCACAACTTTCCTCCATTCTTCTGTCTTGTAGGTAACAGCTCCAGCTATAATCTATCAGAGCCTGCAGCGACGCCATCATCTGATGAGTACGCTGACTACTATGAAAACGAGGCCGGGGTGGTGGGATTGGGTGACGGCGTGGAGATGAGACCCCTGGTTCCTGAAGACGGGACCCTGAGGATGAACGGATGGCTGATTTGTAAAGAGCAGGACGAAATGCTGAACCTGGCGTTCACCGTGGGCTCCTTCCTGCTGTCGGCCATCACGCTGCCGCTCGGCATCGTCATGGACAAATACGGCCCCCGTAAGCTCCGTCTACTGGGCAGGTAATGCAGAGCAGGGCGTGAATAGTGAAATCACCTCAAATGATGGAAACATGAGGGAGCAAACGTTAAAATGTTTTTGTTTTTTTGACTTTTTAAGCACATGTTTTGGACTGTCCTGTCTGCTCATCGCTTATGGAGCCTACCAACCAAACGGTGAGTCAACATGAAGGCGTCAACGCAAACTTCAGACGTTGCAACATCATGTCCTTTGTCACACGCACAAACACACTGATGATGAGCATGCATGTGTTTTCTGTCTTTGCAGAACTTTCTGTTCTCATCTTCGTGGCCCTAACGTTCAATGGCTTCGGTGGCATGTGCATGACCTTCACTTCACTCACAGTAAGTATACAAAATGACTGAAAAATACATAAAGGACAACTAAGATATTCAAAATTACTCCAAAAACAAACAAGATGGTGACCAAAATATACAAAATTACTGAAAATACACAAAGCACAACTAAAATATTCAAAAATACTCCAAAAACACACAGGGATGACCAATAATACACAGAAATAACTGAAAACATACAAAAACCATACCAAAAAAAAAAAAACAAAAAAAACAATACATCTAAAATACACAAAATGAGAACAAAATTACAATAAGTTAGAAAAAACAGCAACACAAATCGACAAAATGATTGAAAAAAACTTAGAAAACAACAACATACAAACACACAGAATGAGATATAATATAAAAAACAACAACATAAACACACGAAATATTTTTTTCTTTTCTGTGTTAATGCTCAGATTGGGCATTATTCTAAATACTGATAAGGATGTTGATCATGTGGCCCTCAGATCTGATGCAAGCGCATTTTTGTGGCCCTCGCTGTGCTAAAAGTTGCCCATCACTGATCTAAACTATCTTGTAAATAAGACTAGCGAGCCAACAACACACATATAATGTACGCTCACACACACTCCAGTTAAATTCCTTCCCAACCATTCTTCATTCTCCGCTTCCTCCGTTCCCTCAGCTCTGCTTCACAGCGACTCACATTAGAATCCTGGATTGTTCCATGGTGATGCTGCCACTAAATCTCCCTCTATTTCTATACAACCTGTGGCTGTTACTACTACGTATTTCAACCATAATGTGGCGTTTGTTGCGTTTGCTAAGGTTGCTCATTAGCTGCTGCTCGGCACCTTAATGCCAGAGATGTTGTAAAAGCACAATTTAAGGCTTTAAGGGCCCCTCCTTTTCCTTTCCAATGTAATGCACTCCAATGGGAACCCTCAGTGTTTGGTTAATTATTACAGTACAGTGTTGTGCTCCGTGACTCCTTGAGCATGACTTCTCAGACCTGCAGACGCTGGGATGTTGGGTAACTCAGCAGTCACTCCAATGGCTCTCTGGCAAAGTCAGGACTCAGGTCACCTTTCCACTTCAGGTTCATCCAAGCAGCTGCTAATTTATTTGTAGTGTTTAAATTGTTTTCCAGGAATAGGTTATTGCTGGAAACAATGTGCCTCCATGCACGTGTCGTCCAAAATTAGCCCAAGTAAACACGTAGCTTGTCTTATGTGATTAAAGGTGATCCAGAAGGTTATAAATGGAATTTGTTTTGCACGTTTGAATTTCCAACATAAATAAAAACAAGACTTGTTTGCGTCTTTTCTAGCTGCCGACCATGTTTGGAGACCTTCGCTCCACCTTCATAGCTTTGATGATCGGCTCCTACGCTTCCTCTGCAGTCACCTTCCCTGGAGTCAAGGTAAATAAAAAAAGCTTTACATATTTTAATATAATACATATAAATATAAATCTATATTGATTCATATATAACATCGACGATGCAAAGGTTTTATCTAATAATTAGAATATTTCCTGTTTTGTACACAGGTAATCTATGACTATGGGGTTCCTTTCATTACTATTCTGGTTGTCTGGGCTGCCTGTGCTGGACTGGTATTCTTGAACTGCTTCTTCAACTGGCCACTGGAACCATTCCCAGGACCAGAGGACATGGATTACACGTGAGTGACACACAAACACTGTCCCAAATATTCAACAGATGAAGTAATAATAACCGTTAGTTCAAACGTGGGCAACAGGTGGCCCGCGGGCCCATGCACATGCACATTTGTGTGGCCCCCAAAGTAAATGCACGAAATGACTCCAAAAACACACAAAATGACTGAAAAATACACAAAAGGACAAAATATAGATAAGCAAAGGAACAAAATAAATACACACAAATGATTCAAAAAAACTCCAAACAACCACAAAAATGTACAAAATAGCTAAAAAACAAAACAAAAAACACAAGATGATAAAAGAAATAAATGATGACAAAATTACACAAAAAAAAACAAAAGAATGACTCCAAACACACAAAACAGCAACAAAAATGCACAAAATTATTATAAAACACACAAAATGCATAAAAGGATAACAAGAATAAACAAAAGGATAACAAAATACACACAAATGACTCTAAAAAACCACAAAAACGCACAATATGGCTCCAAAAAACACAAAATAAAAGAAAAATTTATGACAAAATTGCACAAAAGGATAACAAAATACACAAAAATGACTCCAAAACTCAAAACAGCAACAAAAATACACAAAATTGCTCTAAAAACACATAAACAACAAAAACATACAATATTAAAAATTAGAGAAAGAACAAAACAAAAAGACTTTGTTCTTTGCTGTATTAATGGTCAGATTGGTCCTTATTCTAAATGTTGACATGACCTTTGCTAAAGTGGCTCTCAAATCACATTTGTGATCAAAGTTACCCGTCTCTGCTTTACTTATAGTCCCTCTCACCTTTAGGACTGTGTTTGTTCTTCTACAAACTCCTACTCCTACAGTGTTCAACACACATTCATTATCTTCTTCTCTGATTCCTCAGTGTGAAGATCAAGTTCAGCTGGCTCGGCTTTGACCATAAAATCACAGGGAAGCAGTTCTACCAGCAGGTGACCACGGTTGGTCGTCGCCTGAGCGTAGGAAGCACGCTGAAACAAAAAGATGCTGCGACAAAAGACGCAAACAATCTCTGCCTCTCCACCATGGACCTGGAAATGGACTGCAAGACACAGGAAGAATGTAAGAGTGCATCACTGATAAAAGACTACACTCAACTACACCTGAACTTCAAATCAAAGTCCAATCTGTGCTTTTCCTTTGCATTTTTTTTTTGCAGCGCAGTCGTTATTAAAAACCATGAGCACAACCGTTTTCCTGCTCAGTTTGGTCACCATGTCGGTCACTCAGCTCCGGCTGTTGTTCTACATGGGCGCCATGAACAGTGTCTTAGAGTCACTCACTGATGGAGACTTCAACACAGGTGAGTTTTTGTTTCGTCATTTTAAATAATATGTTAAGATTTTATTTCTTCAGACAACTGTTCCTCAAGAAATCCACTTTGATCTCCTAACATGTTTCGACTGACAACTGCCAGTCTTCATTAAAGGCGTCTGCTGATTGCTTTGATGTGTCCTTTGAAGTTTTTTTGGGACTTCTGTGCAAAAATTTTGCTGGAAGTCAAGGAAACTTCAAAGGACACATCAAAGCGATCAGCAGACACCTCTGACAAAGACTGACAGTCAGTCATCCATTAAACTTTAGAACAAAAAAGGAAGGCTGTACAAACGATGCTACAACACAATTAATCACACTGCTTAATATGCCAGGGTAAATTAGCATTAATATTTCTATTTGCGGGGAGAAAAATGGGGTTGCTTGCTTTTGTTTTGATATTTATTTTTTCAGAATTCGATTCATAATCTTAGTGATTTACTTCTTCAATCACATCCTAGATTAATATAATGTGTTTTTTGTCTGAAAATCAACTTGTTAAAGTTTTGCGCTTGAAAGTTACTTTGATCTCCTGACGTGTTTTGACTGACAACTGCTGATCGCTTTGATGTTTCTTTTGAAGTTTCCTTGACTTCCACATAATAATTCCAGAAAGGTTCTTGGGCGGAAGTCAAGGAAACATTAACGCGATCAGCAGATGCCTCTGACGAAGACTGGCAGTCAGTCAAAAAACATGTGGTGATCATAGTGGATTTCCTTAGGAACAGTTGTCTAAATAAATGAAACCTTAATATATTATAAACACACACTGTTTATTGATCTTGAGAGTTTTCACTGACTTGGTTCTGATCAAATTTTCAGTGGAAAAGATGGAAGTGGGTAAGAAGAAATTGCTTAAAAGTTGCATTAATAGCTTTTAGAAGTATTAAAAGTTTATTAGTACATTTTCACATGGACTCATCATAGATGCTTAGTTTTTCCTCCCCTATCAGTAGGCTAATAACCCATCACATGCCATGTAGCTATCAGCTAACACCATCAATCCCATTACTCATTAACTAACTTTGTCTGTCAGCTCAGCATAAGATGATACACCGCATTAGCAGCACTTTTTATGTGTTATCGCTCCCCGAGCAATAAATCTCAGTCATTATGTCATCTCTCATTGACTTTTGAACGGCCATATTTTGCGTATCCATCGTTTTTCCACTTCATGTGGTTTCATTTCCTGAGGGTAATTATTAACTATGTTCTTTTCACGACCTCCTACACTGAGTGTCCTTCAATTTGTATTTAAAGTGTAACCTTCACTTGTGTCCTCTCATGATGTAATATCAGTGATTTTCACTTCTTATTTTTAATGTCTTTTCTCAGTAAGTCTGTACTCTTCAATCTTCGGGGTCCTGCAGTTTCTCTGCCTGATGACAACTCCCGTCATTGGTCAGATCATGGACTGGAAACTGAAAGACTGCAGTGATGATGGGGAGGAGGAGAAGGAAGCATTTAGCAAGTGAGTCGGATACTTTGTAAACCATCAGCCTCGAGCTTTTTCTCTTTATAGACTTAGATTATGACATTTTCTGTTTAAAATGTGCACGTCTTGACTCTTTGTGCTTCTGTTTGAAACCATAAGGGATCAAAATAAAAGAAGCCCATAAGAGAAACAAAAAGATCCAGAAAGTGACCAACGCCCTGCGAGCTTTTGTGCTCACAAACCTTCTGTTGGTATTTGGAATCACATGTCTCATCCCTAACCTTCCTCTAAGGTGAGTAACCAAAGGTCAGAATATCAACTGAACAAATTGTCACAATAATTGCAATGCAACAATAAAACCCTTATGTGATATCAGTCATATCAACCATAGTTAAGCAAAAAAAAATAAATGAAAATGAATTAAATGAAAGCTCTACTAGTGTTCAAATTAGGAGTACTTTTAACCTTGTCTGCACATGTTGTCGAAGGTCAACATTACATGTAGTACAATATTTTTGCGACAGCTATGCATGTTTTATTATTGCAATTAAACAAATACACGTATTTTATAGCATAACTGTGGCCATCAAAAGTCCTCCCTAAAGAAGGATGAAAAAACTTTATTAAAGGGAGAATTTAAAAAGACAGGGCAGTGTTACACCTTAGTGAGAGGAAAAGGAACAGGGAAGAGGGAGTCAGGGTAGGATAATGGAAGGGGTACTTCCCTACCCCTTCCATTATCCTAAGCCGACTATCATAAGTTGAGAGTGCAATGTGAAGTTATAGTTGTGCATATTGTGCTTATTTGGTTTTGTGGTGTAAAATGAACGGTTCTATTGTAAAAATAAATAAATAAATTAGAAGTACATGACTCAATGTTGGTTGATTACTGTGCAAGTAGACTTAACTAGTGATGTAAAAAGTGTTACTAGTATGCTAATAAGGGGGCGGGGAAAGTAAATTCAGTCTTGCCAGTAAATATTCCAACCAATCAGGGAGCTGTTTTGTTATAATCTCTCCTACTTCATCTGCATTACGTCTACTAGTACTACTAGTGAGTCTTTTGGCTTCACTAGTACTACCGGTAGACTATAAACAGTCTACGAGTACTACTAGTGACATTTTGAGTGTACTAGTAGTATGAGTAAACAAATATTTTGTGTCATTACTAGTGCACGAGTAGACCTTAGTAGTAGGGTGACGATTTCAATATTTTTTCTCAAAATGCCTGGAATGAATTTGATATATTGCCCAGGCCTACTTACTTAGTAGTTTTGTGTTACTAGTAGCACTAGTAAAGCTTTGAGTTTTTGGTTGTACCAGTAAACTGTTTTAGTCTACTAGTATTTGTAGTAAAGCCAAAAAATTCACTAGTAGTACTCATAGATGTAATGCAAATGAAGTAGGAGAGATTAGAACAAAATCCAGCTCCCTCATTGGTTGGAATATTTTCAAAAACCAATAACAAGCCTGAATTTTCTTTTCCCCACCCCCTTGATATGTAATTACAGAAGTCTCTCCAGTTCTGGTCAGACTGCTCTAAGCAGGCTAGATACTGTACATCCTACACTGATAGCACACACCAAGGCCTCTGCCTGAAGAGGCTCTGCTATAACTTATGACTATCACTATCAGCATATAAGGCTTACTAGTAGGACACAAAATAGCTTATTAGTAGATGGTTTTGCTTTATTACTAAGGTCTACTCATGCACCAGTTCACCAAAAACCTTTATTAGTGAAACATTTTTTTAGTTTACTAGTACTACTAGTACACTCAAAATTTCACTAGTAGTATTAATAGACTGTTTTTGGTCTACTAATAGTATTAGCATAAACAAAGGATTTACTAGTAGTACAAGTTGATGTAATGCTAATTAAGTCGGAGGGATTATTACCAAATTGGTTGTTTTGTTGTTAGGAGAGATTAGAACAAAATCCAGCTCCCTCATTGGTTGGAATATTTTCAAAAACCAATAACAAGCCAGAATTTTCTTCTCCCCGCCCCTTTGATATGTAATTACAGAAGTATCTCCTGGTCAGTTCTGGTCAGACTGCTCTAAGCAGGCTAGATACTGTACACCCTACACTGATAGCACACACCAAGGCCTCTGCCTGAAGAGGCTCTGCTATGTTATGACTATTGCTATCAGCATATAAGGCTTACTAGTAGTACTAGTGGCACATTTGGCTTTACTAGTAAAGTGTACTCGAAGACCTGATTAACTACATGTACTCCGAATTTGAGGACTAGTAACTATGGATGATATCACTAATGTCAAATTTACGCTATATTGTGTATTTATTTATTCATGCATTGTGTATTTATTTGCTGTATTTTTCCTCAGATTGTGTCATTTGTCTTGCACACCGTTGTGAGAGGATTCATCCACTCGGCTGTCGGTGGCCTCTACGCTGCTGTGTAAGTCTTAACCTCAGAAAAAAAATACAACATCTGTATATTTATTTTCACAATGAACGGTTCTAACATTGCCTCCTACATCTGTCCAGGTATCCCTCCTCCCAGTTTGGCAGTTTAACAGGAATGCAGTCTCTGGTTAGCGCCGTGTTCTCCCTGCTGCAGCAGCCTCTGTTTCTGGCTGTGATGGGCCCCCTCGAAGGAGATCCGTTCTGGGTATGCACTCAAATAAATTTAAAAAATAACACAAACAAACTTATAACATTAGTTCCTTCATTCTGTGTATGTTTGTGGTTGTCTTGCTCGTTATGAGGCATTTTGTACATTTCTGTTGTCATTTTGTGTATTTTTTCCTGTAAAATCTATGTTTTTCTGAGTCATATTGTGTATTTGTGTTGTCATTTTGCATTTTTTGAGTATTTTTTTGTGCATTTCTGTTGTCATTTTGCTTGTTTGTTAGTACTGTGGGTTTACGGAGTCATTTTTTTATATTTTTTTGTAATTTTGTGTATTTTTGTTGTTGTTTTGTGTTATTTGGCATAATTTTGTGTATTGCTGTTGTCATTTTGTATGTTTGTTAGTACTGTGGGTTTGCAGAATGGTGTTTTTTCTTGTCTCTTTGTGTACTTTTGTTATCATTTTCTGTACTTTTCATTTATCTTTAGTCATTTTGTGTATTTTTGTTGTTGTTTTGTGTTATCTGACGTACTTTTGTGCATTACTGCTTTCAACATCTAGGTTAACATCGGACTTCTCGGGGTGAGCATGCTCGGCTTTCTGCTGCCTTTCTATCTCATCTACTACAGACACATGCTCAACAAAGAGCAGCAGGGCCAAGACGAAAACGCCAAGATCTACATCCGTATCAACGGCTCAAAAGCACCGGAGGCTTTTGTCTGAGGAGAGACGGAACATATGCAGCAAAAACAGAGAATGAAGTAGAATCATTTCAAACAACCAAAATTATTGGATATCATCACATTTAGAACTTTGTTTTACATCTCGGCAAATAATACTACAGCAAAAGGCCACGCTGGTTGGCTATACTGGTCCAGTGAACACACAATGATGGAAAAAAAAATGCAAAGCATGAAGGAAAAAAGAGGAGTAGAGGAAAGACTGTGAAAGGAAGAAGGCATTTTTGTCCTTCACATTCCCCCCAATACCTCTGACTCCTCTTTAAACCCTTCACTTCCTGTGGAAATGACACAATATTATTATTGTAAGTATTTTTTAATTCCTCACAGGAATATAAAAGGGAGGAATTTCTACTTGCAAAACATCACCTGCACAGACAAACAGCCTGAAAAAAAATCTCCTTTGTCTCGACTTTTTCTTTCTGTTTTTTCTCTCATGTGCTGGACTTGAAAACATCCTGCTTTAAATCACATAACATGATGCTACCTGTCGTGGATTGTTTCAGAAGATGATGATGTAATAGCATTAGTGAGTTACAAAGAGAAGATTAGCACTGCTGATCAAGTAGAGAGAACATTCATATTAACTGAAGTTGGACTTTTTCCATCTTAACCTCTGATTGCGGTGTTTTCTGAGTCTTAAGTCCAATGTTCCTCAGTGTTTTTCTGTTAGGACAGAAAGGAAAGGAAGAGTGACATGTTGGGAAAAAAGGTACAAGAAGGTTTATGTTTGTTCAGACTATTTATTTTTTGCTTTCTATTTGTCTTTAATTTTCCTTTTTGTACTTTTGTTTTCGGTGTGATGTTGAATGTGTGAAAGTGCCTTTGTGTAACAAAGACAAAGTTTGTAGAAATTTCACATGTCAATAAAAAAATCTCTCCTTTGCATCAGATGGTCTAATCATTTCTACATTACACATATATTATATACTGTTGAGTTGAAGCTTAGAAATTGATCAGAACTACACTTCCCAGAGTGCACCTGTAGGAGGAAATAGGCTGATTGACACCTGATCAGTATTGATCATTAGCACCTGAGAGGAAAGACACTCCAAGTTCATCAATGAATTCAGTTCAAAGACGCCAATGGTCGGTGAAATGTTTATTTATTGTCGTGGTCTTTGAAACTCAAACATTTCTGTTTTGTATAGGGCGCTGACTGTAAAATTGCGGATGCTAAAATAAACAGAAACTTTTTGCAATGTTTAGCAACAAACTAAATATATCTAAATATAAAAAGTATAAAAAATATAAAATACAATATGATACAAATGTTACAATTCTGTTAATTGTCAAAAACGTCCTTTGGAGGTTGAACGAGAGGTGGACTATACAAAATAGTACAAAATATAGTAAATAAATACATGCATAATATCATTTATATGGGTGTATTTATTATTATTTCTTTTTATTAATATTTGTAAAAGTATTTCTCAAAATATTTGTTGGAAGCTAATATTAAGTGGAAGCTCCTGTTTATATTGTTCTGAGGGAAACCAGCAGAGGTCAGTATAAAAGAGTGAAAGGGAATAAAAATGAGAAATATTCACCACCTCTCCTGGAGGTAGATTTGTGTCTTTATCTTAAATCAAAGAAAAACATTTTTTTTTTTTTTTTTTTTTTTTTGGGGGGGGGGGGGCGACACACTTTATTATTATTTATTTGATTGAGAAGTGTTTGGGTTTTTTAAAGTATTATTTTTATTCTATTTTTTTTTTTTAATTGAAAATATATTTTTAATTTAAGTTTTTTTTTTTTTTTTTTTTTTTTTTTGATTGAATAATAAAGACACAAAAAATACTGTACCAACATATTGTGCAGTGGATGCCTAGTATAGATGATGATTATTGACTATACTTTTGGGCTTTTAAAAGGAACGGTCTTATCTTATGTTTAATTTGCTTTTTATAATCAATTTGAAACATGAACATGTATTCTAATAAATAAATAAATAAATAAATAAAATGTCACTTTTTTGTTTTGAAAATAGTGAATTGTATATTGATCTCGTGAGCTCATTGTTGTGTATTGTCCCATTCGATAGATAGATAGATAGATTATTATTATTATTATTATTATTATTATTATTATTATTATTATTGTAGGATCTAATGGATGCACTAAGAAGGAAGCGGGTGGATAAGCGGATGCTGGCAGACGGATACAGAGTAACTATAAATAGCTCTAACAGAGCTTCACTCTTACATAATATGAACCACAGACGCAGAGAAGCGTCGTCTGTCTCCAGGATGTGAGGCAGGATTTAGGAACTGCGGTGACTTGTCATCATCTCATCACAAAGCAACAAAACATCACCTCTTATTACGATACACACACGCACACACACCTCCACCAATGCGTAACAACGCAGGTCACATGTTTACAACCCTCTGTCATGTGACTTTCACAGAAACATGACATGTGTTCAGATGTCATTGAAGGACAGAGGTGAGTGCGCGGTTTGAAGGACTTAGCGATGATGACGCACCCTGCGCGTGTGCGTGCGCGCCCGCGGTGGTCCCCCGTTCACTTTCTGCACATGCTACGTCACCGCTGTCCTGATGACGCAGGAGGGTGAGGAGGATGAGCGCTCCTCAGAATTGATGCAGAGCCACTGGTTTTCACACTAATAAAGAATATGTCCACGTGTTGGTGCATTAAAAAGGAAATAAGAATAAAACGTCAGAATATAATAATTAATGTATTCTATTCATGTTTTCATGCCACATAATATTCAACAAAAAATGTGATTATTAAAATAAATGAATGACTGAAGAAAGCATCTTTTCAACATCCAAAACTACCCTAAACTGTTTAAACGACTTTAATTATATACATTTAGATTTCAAAATTATTTGCAAAACATTTTTTTTACAGATTCAAATTTCTGTTTGGAGGCAACAGTAGCCTATTAGAGATTTTACATGGTGTGCAGATACATTCAGATATATACATACAGGCCCTTATACATATTTCCAAATGTCCCCTTGTGGGACTATATAAAATACTATGGTTTTTATTATGGGTGTCCCGATTAACTTTCTCACTTCCGATACAATACAGAAAATGCGTCCTTGAGTCCTGACACCAATATCAATCCAATATTAGCACAAATCTTTGATTACTTATTTTGTAGTGTTGTAAAATGGGTTAAAAGTGACTAAAAATTGTGGAAAAGGTGGTGAAACAATATATTCTTACTCCCAACTCGGCTGGTTGAAATGGAATTTTAAAAACCACAGAAATTGGTTAAAAGATGCAAATTAGATTGGCCAAAAGTGTACAGAAAATTTGGTAAAAAGGGTTCAAAGTATGTCAATATTGGAACAATTACTTTAAACTGGCAAATAGTGGGCATGGCAAATCATTAATGTGGTTAAGTTGGCAATCATGGGTCAACATATGCAGCATTCAATGGGAAAAATGATGGAAAGGGTTAATAAGTGCCGAAAATCTCTTGAAAGTGGAAAAATGTGCAGAAAAGGCGATGAGATTTGATGGAGAAGTGGCAGAAATGGGAGTAATGTTGCAAAAATGAATTAAAAAGGAGCAAAAAATATGGCAGGAAAAAGTATGAAAATAGGTTAAAATATGGCAAATTTGTTGTAGTTGCAGAAAAAGTGTAAAAATAAGCAAAAAAAAAAAAAAAATGGGCTCAAATTGTTCAGATTCAGAACATATTCTTACTTTATTGAATGGATCTGGCAACCCCCTCGCAGTAGGGGTGTGCATGGCCATGAATCTGACGATACGATTCACGATTGGCATCTCACAATACAATATATCCTGACACTAAACGATACAATATACAGCATCACAATATATCGCGTTATCAATAATTACAAAGTATAAAATGGTAGAAAATACAATTTGTTTCATTTTTTTAAACGTGCGAGAACGAGTAAATAGTAACGAACCGTATTTCAAGTAGCAAATTCAAAAACAAGTGGTGTGTTTATCAAACTGTCAAATTAGATTTTTCAAAAATGTTTAACTTTTTGCTCCTACAACACATTCTAAATCTTTTAAGATCTTACATTCTTAAATAAAAGTAATTACAAACATCTATAAAAGGGCCCAGTATGTTTTATAAAAATATAGTGGAATCAACTTCCAAGTTAAAATGCATTGAGGAGTAAAGTAGTTTAATAAGTTCTGATGTGGTTTACTGACACCTAGTGACCAGGTGTTTACATGCTATGTATATGTTGGCACAATCAAATGTTAAAAAAACATTATTAAAAGAATCCATTTGGACCTTTTTTGAGCGTTACAATAATTGAGCGGTGAAATATTGCGATGTATTGCAGAATTGATTTTTTCGTACACCCTTATCACCCAGTGTCTTGTGACCCCAGATTGGGTCCTCACCCCAAGGTTGAGAACCCCTGGCATAAGGAGAGTGAGCACTGATGAGGCTTACAGCTACCTCTTAGGAAACAGACTATCTATATCAAATCTATCTATAAAGCAAGGGACTCTGAGTGTGTCTGTGACTCAAATATCTCTGCGAATCAGGCTCAGATTGGCCTGAGACTTTCACATGGCTGCTGCTTGGTTTCAAAGTGTGCAACGTCGAATTTGTTTGGACTGCAATGATACCATTCATGAATTACTTCGTGAAATTGTCTTAAATACAGCTTTTGCAGAACAGCTTCAATGTTGACAGGTAGTCCATGGTAAACTCAGGATAAGTTTGAAGGCTGCTTAGAATCTACAGGAGTGACTGCCACAAAGGGCTTTTAAAAACGTCTAAAATGGGTCTAATATCCTAAAACAAAAAACCACACCCCTTAAATATTGGCATGCAAGTGTCCTCAGTGAGCAACGTTTATAATATGAGTAACAATTTAAAAAAGTGTGTGTGTGTGTGTGTGTGTGTGTGTGTGTGTGTTGTGTGTGTGTGTGTGTGTTGTGTGTGTGTGTGTGTGTGTGTGTGTGTGTGTGTGTGGTGTGGTGATTCAGAATTAAATTAGCATTAGGATTGGAGTGTTTACAAGGTCAGTTTAAGAGGATTTAACTTATATTCTGAATTAAAGCGGAATTAAAGCTCCCATGTAAACATCCATGAAAAAGCTACTTAACCTCAAATTTATGGAGGACCAAACCTGACAAAATAAAAGAATAACATTGAAATAAAAACAAAACAAAAATCATATTCATCAAGCTATGTTTAATTTTTGGAAATTCTTTTGTTGTTGCAACTTATATTTATGAATTTGTATTTACTTTGCAATTTTTCTTTTCTCACGTGCATTTAGTTATTCATTTCTTTTTAATGTTGGCAGGTTTGGTTCTCCACAAGGCTTGTGATTTGTGCTGAATGAGCTGACAGAGTCGAGCACCCACCCCCCTCCTGGTGGAGCGGGGCTCTATGTGCAGTCCTTCCTGCCCAGGCCTCAGAGCTCTGCGCGCAGCAGCGACGCCGCTCCGCTCCTCGGCCCCCATCAGGAAGTGATCGTGGAGGTAGGATGACATAGAGAGGGAGAGGGAGAGGTGGAAGACAAGCAAGCCGAGAGGGAGGCATCAGACCTGTGTGTGTGAGGAGGACCTGTATTTAAACCGCTTCCATCTGGGAAATATTCTGCAGAAATGCTCATAAAGGAATTGTAAGTAGGAGTGTGCGTGTGTGTCTGTGTGTGACATTGGGGGGAATAGGATGATTGCAGACAGGGTGATGTACGTCGATGTCCTGTATAGTGTGCTCCATCCATCCATCCATCCATCCACTCCGGGTCCGGGATCATCTTTACGCAGCAGCAGCTCTGAGCTCTCCATCAGCACGTACAGCAGCAGCCGCTGTTGCATCAGGCAGCTGTGCCCTTCACATCCACTGTGACGCTGTGCGTGGTGTCAAGCGGTGCACGTCCCTGTACTTTGGTGCTGCAGTGCATGATGGTGGTGTCTGATGGTGGAACCATCTCCATCTGAGCCGCTGTGGCCTTGTTATTGATGCGCGCAGCGGTGAAGGTGAAAGCACATTTCTACGGTGCCTGTGGAGGGGTTCAATGACCCGGGCTGGATGAGGAATGATGGGAGTCTGGGCACAGGTTGAGGAGGATGGAGGTGCATGCATGGGCGCAGGGCTTTAAAGGTTCTAAAGGACAAATGGAGAGCAGGGTACGGTATTAAAGGATATTTGATCGCGTTGTGTTGAGGGATCATGTTCAACCCACAGTTTAAACATGTTGTCTTTGCAGGCCTGTGAAACATTACACCATCAATGAGGCCTATAGATCAGATTAGCTGCAGGCTAAGATCTGATAAAGGACCAGGCCTTATATATAAATAAATGAAATGGATATCGATTGTCAAATCGAAACATTTTACTATTTCGGATGCAAACAGAATTGTAGATTCTTAGCTTAAATGTTCAAACACTGGCAGCCTTTGAAGTAATTTCAAAGTAATTTCTCTACATGTTTGTAGTGTAGAAAATAATGATTAAAATGAACCCTGTGGATCACATTTGATTGTTCCTATTGATCAAATACACACACCTTTACACCCCCCCTTCAGTACTTCAACGTCAGAGATAAGGGATGTAAATGTGACATCCCTTTCAGCTGATCTGAGGTCTACGGAAGAGGATAAGGGTCAATTTTGAGGCGAAAATAATTTTGGGGAAATTAAGAAATAAAGTCGAAATGTCAAGAATAAAGTTGATTTTTAGATAGATTATTGTCATTCATACATACTCAGCATAGGCGCATGCAGAACAAAATTTTTCACACAAGGCTCGACTTTAGGCTTTAAAAATAAAACCATAAAAACACACAATAAAACGGTGTAAAACACGCATTTGAAACAGTGATAAAGTGCTGACAGGGGATTAGTATTAGTTATTGCACTGGGTTTGTAATAAGTTATAGATTATTGTTAGATTTATTGCAGTTTAGTTGTTTATTTAAAGAATAAAGTTGAAATATAATGTTGAGATTAAAGTTGAAATTTCAAAAACAAAGTCAAAATACAATATCGTGATAAAAGTCGATGGTTTGCTGTTAAAGTCAAATCTACGCTTGCGGACTAGGACCAATTAAACCATATACAACAACAGTCTCCATCAAAACTGGCCCTCATCTGTAGTGTTCTTCCGGTACCTCTTTTTTTGTCCCAATATCCAGTTGCGTAGTATTGGCCGATACCGCGGTGTTTAAAAAAAAATATTATCTGTTTTTCGTCAAAAATCAGGTCCTCGATATCATTGACATTTTTCTCGTGTGTTGGGATGTTTGTTTGTCTTTCGGCACAAGGCACCGCGTTTGAAGAACAGTTTGATGCTGCATTTGGCATCGGCGTGTTAATAGTATATACTTGCCGATATCGATGCCAGCTTTTTAGTGCCGCATCGGGGCCATTCCCGATGCTAGTATTGGTATCAAGGCAACATTACTAATTTGTTTCCGTAGCTCCTCAATAGCCACAGGCGGACTGAATTCTCCACCTTTTCCAAACTTGACTGTTTTTTTCCTTCTGAACAAATTAAGTTTTTGGCAATATCTCTTCAAAGTCCTGAGAGAGATTACAACACTGTGTTTATGAACTAAAACAGAAATAATCTCTTTGTATTTAAATCCAACTTTGAAGTATAGTTTAACAAATTCATTGATACACAGCATTTTGTAGACGGCCATTATCTGCTGTTGTCATATGGTGAATTTGCCCTCGTCAGCTTCCGTAGACATGACTTTATTAGCAAACCTTTGACTTGTATGTTGAGTTCATTTTTTTAAATTTTGACTTTAATCTAATTTTTCAACTTTGATCCAAACAATATATTTCAACTTTAATCTCGATTTGCCCAAAATTATTCTTTCTATCAAAATTGGACCTAATCTGCTTCCGTAGAGGTCTGATCAGACTCTATTTGAAACATACTATTGTCATGATGCCCCCTCATATCTTTAATCAATCATTTCAAATAAAAAGCCAAGCTCAGGGTCAGAGTGATGGCACGGCTAAAGATCTGAAGTGATTAGGGTGAATCGAGGTCCCAGCAGTCTGCCCAGAACTTAATTAAATGGGTCCAGATAAAATGCTGAATACACTTAAGCACTGTCAACACACAGTCCACACACAAACACACAAAGATAGATAGTATCAAGGGGCTCAGAGAGGAGAATTGATCTGTACTGCTTCAGGACTCTCACCTGAGCCTCTGACCTAAATGAGAAAGGTTTTTACTTCTATTGGAGCTATTTACAGTATAAACAAGAGCAAACAGATGGAAAACAGCCAGCGACTGAAGAAAGCAGCGACAAAAAGAAAAGTAGACGGGACGGCAGAGAAGTGGAGATGGAGGTGTTGGTTTTCTGAGGGAACAGAAAGATATTTGATCCTCCTGTGGACTCACACAGGAACAGAATGTGAGCAAGGATAGGCTGAACCCCCTCGGAGTCACTGTAATCCTAATTATAACCCGTTGGAGTCAGTATAACCTAATCTTGGGCGATAAAACGATAACCATATATACAAAGTTCCTCCGTCAGATCCACTCAAAGTTCCCGCAAATACGTTGACAGAGATGCACGTTGCCAGCAACAATGATGAACTGGAAAATGGACTAAAAGCTAACTAAGCTAAGCTAACCCACAGACACATAAGACGACTTTATAAAAGGAAGTGACCAAGTAAAAAGTTCTCGGTTTACTGTCATCAATCCTTAAAGGGCCAACGATTTACATATGGTAGACTTGTATGGAAGGCTTAAAGCTAACATGTCACACGTCATGTGAAATAAATGTTAGCATAAAGCTAACGTCAGTATTCATCCGTCCCAACTTGTGAAACACAATATTTTTAAATTATATTTCACGTGATCACAAGACAAAGCTGGTCCCGTTAGACAGTCATGTAACTATTTTAATTATTACACCTACATATCCTGTTAATACTGCTCTCTGTAATTAACGATTTATTTATTTATTTGATTGGGACAGTGCATGTTAGTGATCACACATGAATACAAAATACATGAATGTAAACACGCCAGATTGTAGCCAGTGGCTAATTTCCATCTGTTGACCCAAATGGGGCCGGGGTCACCTTGGTTACAAGGGTTGGGTTCACATGGGGCTATATACAAAATAAGACAGTAAACCATACACAAATACCAGAAGTTGATAATGCCACACACGGGGTTAATTACACCCAGCTACCCCCCCCCACTATTACCCAGTGTTGCTATGAGTGAGAGGTTTGATTTGACCATAACTAGTTTTTCATTTGAGCTTTAAAAGAGCAGAATGTTGGGCATTCTCTCAGTGTTATCGGTAGACGAATTATATATTAGACTATTCTTAAATCATCAGCCTGATCTGGTTTAATCATAGGAAATCTGAGTGATATTTATCAACCAAAACTTTATGTAACTTTTTATCAGATGTAGAATGAACAAGATTCAGCAGAATAAGTTTATATTAAACAGTAACAAAATCAATTGGAGTTAAAGATTACGTTTAAATTAAGTATAAATAAGTATTTAAATTTGGCCTTTTTTCTACTGGTCCTTATTTGATATGTTAAAAAAAAAAAAAAAATCAATATTGATCATTATCGACTGAGGTGAAACACTTATATCTTGATACATTTTTCAGGCATATCGCCCAGCCCTAGTATAACCCTACTTTTAACTCCTCGGAGTCAGTATAACCGTAACTATAATGCTTCGGAGTCAGTAAAACCCTAATCATAACCTCAAAGTCAGAATAACTTTCATTTTTACCCCTCTGAGTCAGTATAACCCTAATTACAACCCCTCGGAGTCAGTATAACGAGTGAGATGAAGATAGCACAGGGATAACTTTAATTCACCTAAATTCTTTCTTGTGCTTTCCTCATATTGAGATGCCACACCTAAAAGTTTACAATAAATGTAATAGTGCAGTGGATTGTAAAAGTTGAAGGCAGATATCATTTAAAAAAAATAAAAGCTGTTCCCTGAATTCCGTCCTGTTTGGATGCTGAGTGACATTTGACATCACCGGCTGTCTCCGTCTTTCTTGCAGCATCTGCTCTCCCATCCAGTGTTTGGCTCGGACTCAGGCCCAGATTACATTCAGTGGAGAGTGCATGTGGACGTGCACGGATTATGGGAAATTTGGGCAAACCTCACACACTTATAAAACAATCAACAAAACCACACACTGTGCACATGTTTCATTGTGTTTTTGTGATACTTAACAACAGGGTCAGAGGAAGGAAGAAAGCAAGCTGCTGCTGTTTGTGAATGATTTAAAAAGCACAGATTTGTATCACAAAATGGTAATATTTGATCAGTTAGGTACACTTTAGCTGAATATGTAGTGATATATGTCTTTCAAAAAAAATACTGTGTGATCAAACTGTGACTGTATTTATATTTCTTAAATGAAGCAATCATAAATATTTTACTTTTTTCAATTGAAGAAACAATAAGGATTTTTTTTTGTGTGTGAATTATTTAAATTTAAAATACAAATAATGATCTAATTTCAGTGGTTCCCAACCTTTTTTGGATCGTGACCCCATTTTTACATCACAAATTTCTAGCAACCACAAATATAAAAATTCATACTGTATTTGATCTATTTATTCATTCAATTTTTTTCTCATTTTTCTTTTCTTTACACTGCATTTTATTTAAAGAGCGTGAAAGTACACTGTACAATTGTTTAAGATGATGTGTTGTGTTTTAATTTGAAAAAGACTATTTTTTTAAGAAAATAAATCTTAAATATATTTTTATTCATTAATTAATTGGTTAAAAGGTTGAAAAACACTGATCTAACACAATAAATGGATGATGATCTTTGTTTTGCGTTGAAATAATAGAAATTTAAAAAAAAAATGCTTCTTACCAAGACCTTAATTGGTTTATTAAATGTGTAAAGCATATGTAGAATATGGGTTTTTGAAATGACAAATAAATATATTCTTAAATTTATGGCGACAGGACGTGGAAAGTGAAAACAATACGTTCATTTTTACGTCTTTAAAAGCTATTAAAATTCTTATAATTTGTCCTATTATAAGTGGGTAAATTATACTTATTTATTAGTTTTTCCCTAAAGATTTTATTAAGAATTGAATTTTTGTTTGTCACTGATGAGCTTTTAAAGTTCATAAAAACAAAAACTCTTTCTGTTCGTGTTTCTTTTCAGTCCTCTCGATGAAGGAAATGAAGTAAACCATGTCCGTCATTTACTTTGCTGCAGGGTAGAAGATGATATTCATTAGCTGTTTGTTGTGTTTGTTGCATGTTTTCCATGCAGTGTGTGTTTATGTATGTACAGTACAGCTCATTACTGATCCCTGTTGGTTTACTGCTGCTCTACACAGGAGTCGTATAGGGACAGCTTCATGTTTATCATAAAACTAATGAATCAAACTGAAAGGTTCCCAGCCTGATTCATCTCTTAGCATCACGTTGTCCATTATCAAATTAAATATTGAGCATTTCACAGTCCCAGGCTCTTCTCATCTCTCTGCTTTAGGTGTTAAATCACTATCAGACATTGTAAAATTTAGTTCAACAACATTATTTGAACCCAAAACTAGTGTTTAATTACAATTTTTTGAGTGAATGGCGGTGAATGTAATATTTATTTTAATATAAAGTGGTTTATTGAGCTTCACTAATCCCATTGAGTCATAATTTCTTTCTTCTCTTTCAGTCGAGTAATACTTCCCATCTCTGTGGAAGAGGTAAGTTTTATACATGGTTGTTTGGTGCATGTTCGTCTATCATCTGTATACGTTTTTCATAACCACATGGTTTTAACTGAGGTCAATATGTTCGATTGATTTGATAAATGTCACGTTGGGACTGAAAGATGAGTTTGAGGTCACGCTGAGGAAGAAATGCTAAATTAAAACAGTCCTTTGTTCAGGCCTGCATTGTAAATAAGTCACCTGACACTTCCATAGCATTGTGTTTCCATTCCGTCCTCAATATAAAAGTAGATTTGTATCTTTTTCTGTGTTATTCAATTGAAAAATAAAAGTTGCTTTAAACAAAAAAAAAAAAAAATCACACAAAAAAATTGCATTTTAACACTTTTTTTAAATTATCAGTACAATTGTCAGACTATGCTACTTTAAAAGCATATATTGAAACTAAAAACCCAACAACTACAATGTGAGTGCTTGACTTCTATCATGATTCACATTAGCCACAAGAGTTCAACAACTCAAGGTTTGATTTGTAAACGCCCGCTTATGTTAGAGAAACCTAGTTTGTTTTTTACTCAAAACCATGAATTATGAACTATGTGCTTTGCCATCAATCTGACGATACGATACACGATTCACGACTTGCGTGCCACGATACGATGTATCCCGATTCTAAACAATACAATATACATCTCGATGCATCGCTATATCAATAATTACCATATTCACCTTTACAAGTACAAAATGGTATGAAATACAATTTATTTACATTTTTTTTTAAAGTTACAAGAACAAGTAAATGGTAACTAACTGTAATTCAAGTACCAATATTTATATTTTAAAAAAAAGTAACCACATCTATAAAAGTGCCCAGTATGTTTTATGAAAACAAAGTGCAATTAAATTCCAAGCTAATATGAGGTAGTTAAACAAAGTGTGATGTGGTTCATTGACATCTTATGACCGGGCATTTACGTGCTATGCAAATGTTAGCACAATAAAAAAAAAAAAAATCAAATAATACGATAATCGCACCGTGAAATAATGCAATATTTTGCCTTATTCCTTCTTACACCCTTATTACAAACTGTCACGACGGATGGGTGTGGTGGTGGACGTGGTGGAGGTAGCAGGCAGGCATAGTGTTCATCCAACCAGTACATGTTTATCAAGACTAACAAAAACCCAAATCCATAAACAGGAGGAGGCACAAGGAAAAGGCTCCTCATTTATCGACTTTGCGTGAAAACGGGTACAAATCTGAATTCACAATGTGAACATGTGACTCATGAAACATTCGTATCTGACCAATCCCGGCGCACCATTGATCGGGTGTTGATAAATGCGGTGGCTGAATTTGATAGTCATTACCATGTTACAGCCTCAAATATTCCAGGTTCGGAGGCCCCGCCCACTCAGGTCAAACAAACATGGGCAAGGAAATAAACTTTTCATAAATGAAACTCAGCATCCTAACAGCTGAGGTGATGAAAAACAAACACGTGCTTTTTGTTAATGTGAAAACTGGGATTTAGGGAGCTCGTTTAAAATGCTCTGTGAAAGACAATAACGGAGGCACTGAGCAGTGTTTCCGTATTGGAACGGACTCAGGCTGAGGTCTGAATTCAATTCTCAATAATGGCAAATGATGGTTTAAATGTAATGTTACTCATCCACAGCCTAAAAGCATAAATCCTTGCTATTAAGACAATTCTTTACATTTAGAAAAGCCAGGCTGGCCAGGGCGAGCCCACGCACCTCAGATCTGAGTGTACGAACGGTTGATAAATGAGGGCCAAGGAAGGTAACGTTGGACAATGAACCAGCAATCATTCAGTGTCCAAACACTCAGCTAATTAGTGGGGGACGCTTGATTGGGAACGAGCTGCACCAGAGTGCAAAACATGAGGCAGCTAATCACTTACAACCCAAACACACTGACATCACTGGGAGGTGGAGCCACGAGCAGGAATACAGGGCTACGTTCACACTACACGTCTTAATGCACGTGATTTTTTGTGTGTGTGGTTGTTCACATCACACATTCAATTTGTCGTCAATCAGTTTAGAGTATGAACGGAATGCAACCCTGAAGTGACCCGCATGCGCAGAAGAGGTCCTAAGGTGACCCATGACCCCACAGGCACGTACAGTGTTTACAGAAGTAAATATGGAGGCGTCCAGTGTAGGACTGTGTGTCACTCTGACAAAGTGTCTTTCCACCAGAAGTCAGCACTTTATAACCTTAAGGGCAGTAAAAAAATAAGAGAACTAGGTTTATCGCTCTAGCCGTTTAACCCGAACCCACCATGGCTGTTGTTTTTCCATGAGGCTTCTCCTGGGACTCAAAGTTATGACGTTTTCCAATGGTGATGACGTAGGAGTCGGATAAAAACCACCTCGGCCGTCAACACTGCAGTCGTATTGCAAAAAATCGGATACGTATCAAATTTAGGACCACTTAATTCCAGAAAGTTACTTTTGTCATATTTTTTTATAATGATGTGTTTATGGTATTTATTTATTTATTCAGAACACTTTTTTCAGGAAATGTACTTTGATCTCCTGACATGTTTCGACTGTCAACTGTCAGCCTTCCTCAGAGGCGTCTGCTGATTGCTTTGATTTAACATATTATATAAGAACGTTGTATTATAAGAATACTTGGTAGACATATCACGAAATACTAGTCCTCTTTGTTGCTGCGTGTTGACGATTATTTTGTCCAAATAACACAAGTAATGTGTCTAAATTTCTTTACACTAATTGTTTTTCACCGTAATAGATAATACAGTTTAACCAGTGTGGATTGAGTGAGACAATATATAAGCTATATCCCTCATTGTGGTGTTGTAAGCATTACTATGAGCTCTAATCCAACCCATGGATTAGAGGTGATTAGGAAATGAAAGAAGCTATTGTCCTTTGTTGCAACAATCACATGATCCGATCAGAAAAATGGGGGAAGTGATGTGAACAGAGATATAAGAAGAAGAAGAATCATCTTGGTACGTTGTGAAGGTTGAGATCAAAGTGTAAGGGAATAAAAGCACTTGATATTTCACCAGCTTCTATGAATGTAACTTAATAAATAAATCAAGCCGCGTTTGTCCGTCTTCTTTCCAGTACCAGGTGGGCCAGCTGTACTCTGTGGCAGAGGCCAGTAAGAATGAGACGGGCGGAGGCGAAGGAGTGGAGGTGTTAAAGAATGAACCCTACGAGAAGGATGGAGAGAAGGGACAATACACACACAAAATATACCATTTACAGAGGTAAAAAACAACTAAGATCTGATATTTTAACTCGTGGTTTTCTCTCTTGTTTTTACTCTATTTTTGTCATTTGTTTTTGCCTACTTGCACTAATAATAATGGCAATAATACTTTATATTTAAAAGCACAATAAAGGAAGTAAACACAAGAAATGAAAGTTGCACAGAATTAAAATGATTTAGTTAATTGATCACAACCACCAGTAAAATTTAACTCCTTCACTTTCTTGTCATTTTATTTGATTTATGTTTGTAATTGTATGTTAAAAGGTTTATATTAAACTCAACAGACTAAATTAAATGTGCCGTTCTTTGAGTGACGACTGTTTTCACTCTCTCACTTGTTTTCTGCATCAAAAATGTCTGGGGAGAAAAATATTGGGGATTTTATGTCATAAATTCTGGCTTTGTATATTATTTTATAGTTACATTTGAGACTTTCTTTTATGTTAGCTTAGCCCGAGGTTAGCTTGGCCTAGCATAACATTAAACAGCTTAGATTGAGCTTGATTATTGTCTGCTTAAGGTTATTTTTTGTGTTGTTATCTTTTCTTTTCTGTTCTATGTTTGATTCAAAATAACAAAACACATTATACCGTAAATACATGATAGCCTACTGCATTGAGTTAACTTTAGGAATAAACTGTTTTTTGTTCCTGCAGTAAAGTACCGTCATTCGTCAGAATGTTGGCTCCAGCTTCAGCACTAAATATCCACGAGAAAGCTTGGAACGCGTACCCATACTGCCGCACAGGTAACACACGCACAGACGCACACACTGAAACTGAAATGTAACCGAGGTTTTTCTCGACCTTCTTCCTAAATCGTGTCATTGAACAGCACCGAGGTCAGATGACAGGAGTGATATAAGTTCAACGTGAGGTTTATTCACAAGCAAAGTTTTGTATACCAGGCCCACACGTAGGTGGCTAGCTGTGTTTCCATAACCCTTGGAAATGCGCAAAATACTTAAATATTGCAAAAAAGTTTTTATGCTTTCACGAGGAGAAATTTCATACGTTTCAATATCAATAAATGTATATCGCGAAAGCGCCATGGAAACATTATTTCCGCAAATACACGTCACAGGTCACATGACCACTTCTCTCCGAGATAACATGGCGCGGTAGGTGTAAACAGAAAAGGAGACCGATGCATTTTTTTGCATTAGACTTTAAAAAATATTACTGCTACATTAGACGTGAAACAACCAAGGAATACGGGGTGTCATAAGGAGGTTTGGAGCATCCATCTTCCTTTAACTAAGTCTCGTGGGATGCGATTTCACGGGAGTTACGAGGCTCCCGCCCAAAAAAAACGTTCAATGGAAACACGTTCAAAGTATACTTTCTCGACATTTAGAACTATCGCTTTTATTTTGCAAAAATCTGTAATGGAAACACAGCTATTGTGTCTCTGTTCTCTCTATCTGTCTGTTTCTGTATCTGTCTGTGTATCTTCAAAAGCAACCAAACCTTGCACCGTACACCGTACAGGTCCAGACTTAACCTCGCCATATATCACAGTGCAGTCTAACTCTCCTCTGCTGCTGATTTTGAGGTCATAAAAACAGTTCACAGTTGTGGGAGAGTTCAAACCAAAGCAACAGCATTTCAGGGCCTATCAGACAGACATTTAAAAATACAGGAATAACCTTTTACCTTACCTAACTCAACCAATGTACTAAGATACTTAGAAGCTGGGTTTCAATTACAGATTTTCGCAAAATAAAAGTGATATTTCTAAATATCGATAAAGTAATTGCGCTTTGAACATGTTTCCATTGAACGTTGTTTTGGGCAGGAACCCCCGCAACCCCCGCAACTCATCCCGCGAGACTTCGCTGCAGAAAGACGGACGCTCAGAAATTCCTTATAACACTCTGCATTCCTTTGTTGTTTCACGTCTAATGTGGCAGTAATTTTGAAGTGTAATGCTCAGAAATTACTCGGTCTTCTCTTCTGTCCACACGTACCACATCATGTACCACAAAGTGTTTCCATGGCGTTTTTGCGACACATTGCTTGTGATCCTGAGACACCTGCTGATGACGCAGAGAGGTTCCCCCCATATTCACAAGAGCAATTGTCTATTTAAGCAACGTGCACCCTGTCCAAACTGCTAGCTAGAGTGTTCGCTACTTGTAGCATAGCATCTTTGTTGTTTATTGTGCTTAACTTGAAACGTCTGAAATACGGTATCTCCTCATGAAAGCGTCAAAACTTTTTAGCGATATTTGAGTGCTTTTTCGAGATTCAGGTGTTTCCATCACCAATTTTTATTGCGGTATTTAGATTTTGCGCATTTCCAAGGGTAATGGAAACCCAGCTAGCATTAACTGACAGGAAACAAAAGACTGAGGCTGGGACGCAGTGAATGTTGTGGCTTCGCTGAACATCCAAAGCGTGTCACAATTAAATTAAACTAAACATACCAAAACTAAAAAAAAAAGAATCTATACAAATAAATAAATGATGAAACAGATCAAATTTTAAAACACAAAATAATGAAAAATTATACCCAAAAATAAAAAATACTACTTAAAACAGTTTAATGGATAACATACAATTTTTGTATTGTGGGAGGACACATGATTGAACCAAATTTAAACGCAAAAACAAATTTATGAGCTGAACACAAAAATCTAAAACCTTTATGTACTTTTCTATGTACACAAAAAGCAAAATTGTGTTAGTGAGCACTCCGTGTAACATTTGTTCATTCGTTTTTCATTATGTAACAAAAACATGAAAAACGAAAAAAAAAAAAAAAACACTCATTATTTGATAATTTTTTTCAAAACCAAAATGAAAAAAAACGAAAAACGCCTTGTTTTTCAAATTCAAGCCTTTTTGCTTCGGTACAGAAAACGAAAAACGGAAAACAAACACCTTTATTCATTTTCTCCATTAAGGATTTGCCAAAGTACGTGACCCGGAAGTGAAGCGTTACACATTCCCAGATATCTTTAGCTCTGCAACACTTAGGAGTCTCTAAATCCTCCGAAATGTCCGTGAGGAGGTTCTGTGTCCAACACCAGCTGAAGAGAAAAGGACACGTTTTGGATGCACAGTTGGAAGCAGCGATCTTGTCATGCCGAACTAGCGTCGGATGAGAGTACACTTCTGGGTCAAATTCTCCTTTACTGAAATTATTCATCCTCCTAACAGATGTGGCATATCAAGCTGCTGATTGGACAGCATAATTATTGCACAGGTGTCCCTTAGCAAACAATAGAAAGCTAACATTTCTTAAAATATTTTTCAAACTTGGAACACAGTGACCAACATTTAGTTTAGTTTGTTACCAACTCTTGTTAGGACCAAGTATTGGTCTTTCTCCCTCTGTGCTGACCTTTCTGTGAGCTTCTTCTTTCACGCTCCCCCTTCGTCTCTCTGGCTCTGTCACCTTGAAGGAGCAGTTGAATAATTCATTATTGTGTCAAATGAGAGGAGGCATGCAATCGCTGGTGACTGTCAGGCATAACCCACACACACACACACACACACACACACACACACACACACACTCTGCCAGCAACTAGAAACAGCCATCTGTCAGCCAAACGCTTTGGATTGAACTGAGAAACTGAACAGACTTGTGAAGTATTTTCTGACAAACTGCTGCCATTAAGTCCTTATTTTTATACCAAAAATAATAATAATAATAATATTGCATCAATTTTATATAGTGCTTTTTTGTACACTCAAAGTCGCTTTACAGAATTAAGGGATTATTCTTTCACTCCACACTTAGTGGTGGTAAACTACGGACGCTTATTGCATTCACTGAAGAGAAAAAAGTTTAGGTTTTTCTGAATTGATGAGATAAAAAAAATAGGTAAATAAAAAAAATTGGCCTCATTTTCATAGGAAAAGTTTTTTGATTTTTCTGAGTTGTTGAAATAATTTATATATTTATCACATTGAGATAAAAATAAGTAAATAAAAATATTTGGCCCCACTTTTCTATTTTTATAAGAAAAGTTTTTTTGTGATTTTTCTGAGTTGATAAGATAATTTTTTACAGGAAATGCTTTTCTTTTTTTCTAATTTGATGAGATAATTTATATATTTCCTATAAAAAAAATATCTCATCAATTCAGAAAAACCTAAAAATATGTACTAAAAAAAACGCTTTTTTCTTTACTTATTATCTCATCAACTCAGAACAACCAAAACTTTTCATCTTCTGCGAATGCCATAAGCTTCTGTGCAATCCTTCTTGAATGTTCTCTAATGTGTTTTCTCTATTTGTGCATTCCTTTTCATGTGGCTCTGCAGTCATCACTGTAAGTATTTACATTTTCTTCATTTTAAAGTGTCTGTTTGGTGTCATCGCAGTGAGCGGACAGGCTGTCTGTGCCTGAGGAGGAAACACATTACACTGAAAGTTGAGACGGTCATTTGATCAGCAGAGCTGGTCGGCCATTATTAATATGCGTGTGCATGCGTGCATGGCGGCGTGTGTGCATGCGTGGCGTGTTGTATGTTCATGACTTGAATGATTCGAGTCTTACCGGCTGTGCATTTTCCGTCTGCTTTTTCTGCAGAACGAGTATATGAAAGATAACTTTCTGATCAAGATCGAGACGTGGCACAAACCAGATTTGGGACACGCTGACAATGTAAATGTTTAACCTCTGTGATGAGCTGTGGAGGTGCTTACGTTACGTATGCAGCAGCTGCAGCATCACCTGCAGTGGTTGGTGGTCCTTCGCTGACTGGAAGTCTCTGTCACAGGTACACGGCTTGGACGCAGAAACTTGGAAGAAGGTGGATGTAGTCTATATTGATATTGCAGACAGAAGCCAAGTAGAGCCAAAGGTAAATACATTTGATCTATGCTCCATATTAAAATAATAAAGATCTCTCTACTGAAATATTGTTGTTGGTTTTTTTCTTGGTGCTATTTCAGGACTTCAAACCAGAGGAGGACCCATGCAAGTTCAAATCAGTGAAAACAGGACGAGGACCCTTAGGACCAGACTGGAAGGTACAGCATCTTAAAGCTTCATCAGAATGCTTGTCATTAGGACAGTGGTTCTCAAACTTTTTGACAACCATCTGCACCCTTTGCCCCAAAATCATCCTGACAAATAACCAAAGGTGGAGTTTGAGTTTCTTGCCGGGGGGGGCAAAAGAAAAAATAGATGAATTAAGTATATAGATCGTCTCCAGATTCGTGCCAACCACAAGATGTGTAAGATATACAATAATGCAAAAATGATTAGTAAAATCAGGCCGGCGGCCGCTTTCTCATTCATTTTTACTGCAGTACCATAACATGAACTGCTGGGTTCAGTGTCAATTCACTATTTACATTGTGAAGAAGAATTGCGCAACAGAAGAAGAACCAACCTAAAGTCTCAAAAGTTGGGGACCATTTTACTAAAAACAATTATACTACATGCCTGAGGTAGAACTAACATCTGCAACATGAAACTAACAGTAATATGTTAGAATCAGAGTAGCAGAAAACTATTTTATAAAAAAAAACATTTTCAACTGTATTTACCTAAAGGAAAAAAGTATCATCATATTTCATAATGACTCACAAATCAAAAACTAAATGACACTAATTACCTGCATGAAAGGCAAATGTAAATGTGCAGTGTAGTCAAAAATACAGGAATTAAAGAAACATTGTTTGCAATCTGTGACAAAAAGCTTAAGAAATAAAAAAGGAAATTAATCAGTCATTTAAATGATTATTTTTGCACTTTAGCTCCACTTTACACTTTTGTTCCTGGTCACATATCTATTGCCTAATAATTTAATGCTCTTTTAATTTCTGCTACATTTTTAGGCTTATCATTATTACTTTTTTGTGTATAGGCGTTTTGTCTAGTGTTATTGATCTTAGAAAGACATTTGGCATGAAATTAAAAAAGTTTCTTGATAGATGTGGACTAAAATTGTGTGTCTGTCTGTGTGTGTGTGTGTTTATGCAGAAGGAACTGCCCAACAAGAAAGACTGCCCACACATGTGTGCCTATAAACTGGTCACCGTCAAGTTCAAGTGGTGGGGTCTGCAGAATAAAGTGGAGAACTTCATTCAAAAGGTTTGGAATCGATCATTTTGATAGATTCAGTGGGGGGTAGTGGAGAACAACAATTGGGGGCTCAACCGGATTTATTGAATTCCGATATATCCTGTTTCACAGGTGTTTTGCACTTTTAGTCGTTTGTGAATTTTAAAAAAATATATAGATATAAAACATTTTGATTTCCTGCATGAATGGAGTCTTTTATTGAAAACGTGAAAGTGCTCAATGCTTGTAAGAAGGCAGATTTGGTACTAATGGCCAGTTCGAAATTGCAATAAAACGAGCCGTTATTAACGGTTTGTTAGCAAAACTAATTCTAACTCCTGATCCTGAGGCTAAATCCGAGGGTGTTCATGAAGAACATTAAATTGTCGAGAGGTTATTGGATCCTGTTTCTAGAGTATAATTATAAAATGATAAAAACTTGCACTCATGAGATCCTTTTACAAACACTGCAACATCTAGCTCACACTTTTTTTTTTGGTCTGTTTAAAACTCATTTCAAATGAATATTAAGGTGATGTTACATTTTTCATAGTGCTGCAGAGCATTTTTTTTTACCCATGGTTAATATTTGCAAATGGGAACAAAATTAATGCTGGAAACACATTGTAGAGGAGCCATATTCTATATGACAACAATCCTTTTATAACTTGATTTCTTTCTGTTTACTGACAGCAAGAGAAGCGTCTGTTCACTAATTTCCACCGTCAGCTTTTCTGCTGGATTGACAAGTGGATTGAATTGAACATGGATGATATCCGCCGCATGGAAGAGGAGACGCGTAAGGAGCTAGACGAGGTAGGCCAGGAACTATGTTTGTATTTGGGTTTTCAATGGATGGAATGACAGAGATTAGGAATAGAACTAAAAGTGTTCTTGTAATTGTGTAGATGAGAGTGAAGGATCCAGTGAAAGGGATGGTGGCTATAGAGGATTGAGGCTTTGTCTGAATGTGAATGCTGCTGCTCATCAGGTATGTAGAAATGGTGATATTAATTAGATTAGTGGTGCCAAAACCTTTATTTTTCATGGACAACTTGCACGTCAGAAGAGGTTTCTGATTCTAAGTTGGGTATTCTGTCAGACTTCGTAAACTGACCTATTTTACTTGACTATGGAATATATTGTCAGAGAATGAATGCTGTAAATAGTTGGAACTAATTCTAATTTGGTGTATTATTATTAATAGAGCCTGACCAATATTGGATAATTATGGTTGATGCCAATACTGATATTCTTTGTTTTGTTATTTTAAAAACATTATATTCGATGTATCTACCGTAAACTGAAATATCAGTCGAAATATGAATAGATTATGACTAAATCTATTCACCGATATCTGATTTTGAAAAGGAAAAAGTGTATACTTGTTAACAAGTGTCCCTCTCGGTCAGTGGACGTGTCACTTTTCTCTTTGTGTCGCCACAGACCTGAGTACCCGGACACCAGCGGATTCACATCCTTTTTTTTTGTCTGTGACACGACGTCTGAAACCCCGCTCTGCAGTACCACCTGGTTTCCACAGACCAGGGACCAGGACCCAGTACACTCCCAGTCTTCAGCTTGTCTGCTCCAACCGATGCATTTATTCCATTAGGTCCTTCATTCAGTTTGTCCATCGTGCGTTTCCCTGTTAACTCCCCCGAGGCCTTCAGTAGCAACACGATAGATACTGAATGATATGCTGTCACTCTGTCCGTCTCTCTCTAAAATGCTCAAACTACAGAGAACAATGTCTTTTATTTCTGACAGTAAGAATTTATTTCTATTTAAAACACCCTAGTGGTATGTATATACAGTATACAGAGTAACAGGAAGCTAAATAGTTGTACTGAAGTATATATATATATATATGAATATATATAAATATAAAAACAAGGTTTTTAAAATTATTCTGTAAGTTTGTAGATGTTTTATCCAGACCAAGCCCTTTCTGCTCGTTTTTCTTTAGATTTGTTGATTTCTTTTTCAATTGTTCATCCTATACGTCTCTCTCTCTCTCTCTGCTTGTCTCATACTCTATATGGGCAAAATGTGCATTAGGGGCACATTTAGGATGTTGAAAATCATGGAATTTAAAGGTTGCAGTAGTATTCCCATTTTCTGTTCAACATGGGGTTGAATGATGAAGGTCTTTCCATTCCGTTACCTTTTTGTGGTAACGGAATGGGATGGAAAACATGAAAGATGGTCACAGCCCTCACACACTGAGGTACAACTCAATGGTTCCTGTTCTAATACCTAATGTCCTTCATTGCCCTTTTAAAAATTGACATCAAAAAGTTGTTCTCGGTTTCCATGGATATGATTGATGGTAACGGAGTGGAAAGGAAATTGAACCTGTATTACAAAAAAAACTAGCGGTACTAGAAAGCTAGGATTTTACTGCTTTATTAAGCAATACACACTTGATATTTCAGTGGGTAAAAATTTTATTTTTTTTTCTGAAAACAATATGTTAAAAAGTATCGGGCACGGACATATTTTTCCCCAAATGTGCCCTTAATGTAGTCTGTGTAGTCGGTATCGTGCTGGGAGTGCTACGTCGTTATGTTCTCATAATGCTCGGCTCTTTTCCTAAAACTTCTGTCACTACCTGTCGAGACGTTTCTTATATTTCCTGCAGCTTTGTGAGTGTGTGTGTGTGTGTGTGTGCGTGTGTGTGATGTTTGGTTTTCAAAGTCTCAAGCCAATATTTTTTAATCACTTCAACTGATCATTTGTGGCTCACAGTGCAGCGTTTAAAATGAAGACACGTAACTTAAGGCAGTGGTTCTCAACCTTGAGCCCATTTTTGCTTATTTTTATCCTTTTTCTGCAACTACACAAAACTTGCCATATTTTAGCCGATTTTCATCACATTTTCTTGCCATATTTTTGCTCCTTTTAATACATTTTTGCTACATTACTCCCATTTCTGCCACTTCTCCATCAAATTTCAATACCTTTTCTGCACATTTCTTTTCAACTTTCAAGACATTTTCAGCACTTATGAACCCTTTCCTCCACTTTTCTACCTAATGTTGCATATGTTGACCCATTATTGTCACTTTTAACCTTTTTTCACCATATTTCATGCTTGTTTTTGCCAATTTAACCACATTCAAAATGAGTCATGCCCATTATTTGACAGTTTACACTAATTGTTCCTACTTTTTCTGCCACTTTGAACCCTTTTTACCACTTTAGGTAAAGCTGTCTGCTTTTGGCCATTCTAATTTGCGACTTTTAACCAATTTCTGTGGTTTTTTAAAATCCAATTTCACCAACTTTTCCACCATTTTTGGTCACTTTACCATTTTATTTCTAATTAAAACATTTAAGTCTTTGAGATGACTGTATACTATGGCACAAATACTAAACTTCGTGGATAAAAGTGGATATTAATCAGATAAATAAATAAATGTGGTTATCACAGATTCATAGAACAATGGACCATCGTTTTGCTGACTTTAAGGATGGACCCCAAAAATCTCTCCCCTTTATTCCCCCTTATAGATGACCCTGTCTCCACATGACTGTGTTCAACCACCTTCAGGTACAGTAGGGGTCCCTGGTCTCTGGAACCTTTATTTTGAGGGCTGTAAAGGTTGAGAACCACTTACTTAAGAAAAGAGAGATGAAAAACACCAACGGTATCAGCCATGAACCAATGCTGGGACTCACTGTTGCTTTGGCCGTCACTCACATTGTGTCATCTCCAGTGGATAAATGGTCTTATCCAGCAAAAAGCAATAACCATCATGACACGTTGGTCTTTCTTCAACCGTGAACTTAAGTTTGTTTCTGTCGCAGCGTCAGTTTTAGTGAAAGCAGGGAAGAGTCGAGTTGGTTTGTTAATTTTCCAAAAACATCTTCTTTTTGGATGACGTTATGTTTTGTGGCTGGAAATGTAAGCTTGTTATTTTGTGTTGGTGTTTGTTTTCCCTACAAGCGTTCGCAATCTAATGCTTTTATGTCTGATGATTCATTTAAAGCTGAAGGAGTAATATTTTTGTTGCTGTTGTTGTTGACATTACTTTGGCCACTCCTGACTTAAAAATGTACTGTATATCAATAATTTAAATGATCCATCATCGTGGATTTGTTTTATCAGTGTGGAAACTTTAAAGAGCACACAACAGATACATGTACAGACATTTTTTTTTGTATTATTTTCTAACAATTTATCCACAATTTTATATACTTTCCACCACGGTTGGGGTCAATTATAATTGTAATCGCGTAATTGATAATTATTTACAATTATGATGTAATTATGATTGCGATTGTAATTGGAAAAACCTCTTGCTATTGTAATTTCATTGTAATTTAGTTCAGATAATTTACTTTTTAATTGTAATTGGCATGGATATTCTGTAAAAACTGTAATTTATAATTTAAACGCAAACCTGTGGAACTATGTTACAGTTCTATGGCTTACACATACTGTACGTAGTTGACAAATATTAAAATATGTTTCATGTCAACTTTTCCCAATATCTGTCAGTTCTCTTAAAGATTATTTTATCATTTAAAAAAATGTATATCTAGAAAAAAGGCTCAGACGCCCACACCAAGAACATTTATACCAATATTGTCATGGGTAAGCAAGTCTAACAAGGTAACCAAGAGATAAAAAACAAAGTGCATGATGGGTAACATTTTTAGTGTATTTTAAGGTTGATTTGTTGATTTAAGTCATGGGTCAAAACTGAGCTGTTATCATAAGAGATGCTAGCACAAGAGGATGGTTACGTTTTATGGTGTTATTTATTGAAGGCTCAGTAATTGTGATTATTTGTAATTTAACTTTAGTAATTGTAATTGACTTTCAGGGGAAAAATTTGAATTTTTTAATCGTAATTGAATAATGTACTTGACCCCAACCTGGCTTTTCACCCAAAATTCAAACATTTTCCTTCAAAACTTCACTTTTTATTTTCCTAAACAGAAATTGATCTTTGTCGTAACTTCCTGTTGCCTACTCTTCAAAGTAAAAACATCGTCCCCGGATGTTCAATCCATTTTCCCACGTGTCTCGGTGTCTGTGGGGCCGCGGTCTGAACCATGGAGATCTTTGTATGTACTGTACGTATCGACTGTAAATATTAGATATATTACTGTAGAATGAACACATAAATATATAGATCAGACTGTCCTGCCATAATCTACAGCCGACACTTTTCATCGCTTTGCTGTTGGGCTGTGGAAAGTGACCGTGAGGTTCTCAAAGTTGACACTATTCCTGCTGAAGAACATCCTTAGCTCATATAAGGCCTTTTTTCCTGGCTTGTCGTTAGAGACAAAGCTTCACTTCCAAATTTAAAGATATTTTTGTTGGTTGCTGTGGTCACATTAGGAAGAAAATGCTCAAAAATGTAAAAAAAAAAACAATAAAAGTAATGTTGTATACACTGTTGGCAGGACAGTGTACTGTATGGTATATATTTTTGTTCTGAATGTTGTTGTGTCAGTCTCTGAAATTGCCCTCGCTTCTCTCGATAAAAAATGAAACACCTGATGGCAGCTCTCGTTGATCCAATCGTCTCTTATTAGGCTAATAATATTACTGTTTATGAATTCACACTAAAAGCAGGTGTGTTATTAATCCTTAACATCCAAATGTGTGAGAGAACTTCATTAATACAGAGACAAATTTATAGGTGACTGTTGTTAGATTCCTTGAGTTCTGATTCATTTCTATCAAACTAATATAAATCCATAAACCCAAACTGTCATTAGACACTTTCTCTCTCACTCCTGATTACCGGTTTTCCTGTTTATCCTTTTCTTTTATTGTGACTTTGTGCCTTTTTTGTCATTTTATCTTCTAATAGCACTAATGTACATTTGGAGATGTGAAGAAATGAATAAAAAGAGGCAACTAGACAAGTTTCACGTGTGTTGTTTTGTACTGAAAAATAAAATTCCTTTTCATTATTGGGTCAGACATTAAAGAGTAACAATTCTCAGGGGAAATAAAAGTGAATGCTATACTTTTTCCAATCGGAATATATGTTAAACGAAAGCTAAAGAATACACAAACCTCCACACAAATTGTGAAGTACAAATGAATATGCCACAAACATAGAAATATACATTAAATTAATAATGTTTTGGCCTGAATGTGTAACCACAAATTGTCTCAGAATTCTGACTTTTTTCTCAGAATAATAATAAAAAACTATTGGACCTCGGTTTAATCTCAGAATTCTGAGAAAAAAGTTTAAAGTCAGAATTTTGTTTCAGAATTCTAACTTTTTTTCTCAAAACATTGATAATGATTTTTTTTACAAACTATTGGACCTCAGTTTAAAGTCAAAATTCTGAGGAAAAAAGTCAAAATTCTGAGATTAAAGTCTGACTTTTTTCTCAGAACATTATTAATAATAATTAAAAAAAAAAAAAAAAAACACACAACTATTAGACGTATTTTTTCTTTCCCACTGGCCCCTAATTCTCTAAAAGGGAGTAGAAATGAAACAGAATTTAATTAGAAAAATTATAAACTGCATTTGTTCAATTGAGCTTTTGGGTGCAATTGCTCTATTTTTAAAATAAAAAAAATCTAGAATAGAACTTGTGACTTGTATTATAAAGTTACATTTTTTACTATACTTTATTATTATTATTATTATTATTATTATTATTATTATTATTATTATTATTATTATTATTATTATTATTATTATTATTATTATTATTATTATTTGTGTTTACGATGGGATTTTTTTAGGGGGACTAATTCATTAAAGGGGGGACACGACCCCTGCGTCCCTCCCAGGATTTGCGCCCCTGGTTATAGGCGGTTTATTTAAATTAATCCAGACCATCACACTGGAAGTCCAGCGTCTGTTGGTGAAACCCTGGGTCGTGCCCTGTGCATTCAACAGAGGTCATGATGGGTTCAAATAGTCTATGTTTTGGGCTCTAAAGTTTAGTACATCAGAGTAAGTATGCACTAGCAATGAATGTAAGAGGCTACAGTCTCTGGCATAAAGGCATTAATCAGGATTTAGATGGCAAAGATTACTTTAAATCCTGATTATGGAGCAGAAGAGGAGCCACGACTGGGAGCTGGTAGACATAACTTGTGTAAATGAACATGTATGCACAGATAGCAATGTTTTTTGTTATTAAAAGAATGTCATGATAATGATATAATTTGGTTTTCATTTTACACTGGCATGAATTGTCAGTCTCTGTTTGTGCGTTGTATTTGCAATGGCACTTTTTGTAATCGAAATGGGACAAATGGGTCTTGATTATGTTTTTGTTTATTTTTTATATTCCTATTGAGTTGAAAAGGTCAGATAGAGTATGTATATAATATTTCCAGACTAGTTAAAGACAAATTAAAGCAGGGTTATTTTTCCAACTGCAATTTATTTTGGTCTTTTGTCCCTTTCCAAATTATAGTATCACATTGTTATTATGAGCCCATTATCTTATCGTGAACTCTATTTAAGTTACTGATCTGCTCTCCTGAACATAAACAAAAGAAATTGGAAGTTTGCAGTTTGTTCAGGAGCAAATATGCAGTAGTTTTCCTCTTTTATGCTCTCTATTTAGTCTTCATAAGCCTTCAATTCTACTGGTTTAATACTTCACGGACAGAATTAGTTTACGATTGTCCAGATATACAGGGGTGTTGAACTAATGTTTGCTCAGGGGCCAAATAAAGTGCAGTCTGAGCTCAAGTGGGCCACAGATTAGTTGGGGAGGAATCAATTGCAATTTTAACTCTCTAGTTTTCCCTTCCGCTCCCACTGATTTTTGTAATTTAGAAGAGTTTTGTGCATGGAAAATGCTGGAATTCAGAAAAGTTATTTCCACAAATTTCAATAAAATAAGACTGCAGTCGTGTGATATACAGTATTTGGAGGGTGTTATGGCAATTATTATATTCATCATCATATCATCAAATGTGTGTTCATGTGTACAATTTGTCATGTTTTAATACATGATGACTGCATTACTCTTTGCACTTTTGAACATCTGAGTCATGTTAGATTAAACAGTACAGATCGTACTGTATCCACAGTGCAACTCTCTGTCTGCTGAAGGCCAAACTCAAACTCACATGCAGATATACACGCACACACACTATCAAGGACAGATAACATTGGCGCCCAACCTTCCTCATAATATACACGTCTTCATCATCCTCAAACGTTTCCACTGTTGGGCATCTGACCCCCTCCTTCTCCTCACCTCAGGGTGGAACTTTTTCTGTTATCTGTATAAAAGCTTAAGCTGTGAAACTGTTAGTTAGTGGGTCTTGCTTTTTGCTCTGCCAGGAGCCTTTTGACCATCCTTGTTGGGGGCCGCCTTTCATTCTTACAGGATGGAAGCTTCTTTTTTTTTTACTCCTTTTTTATTTAGTTTTATAATAAATCTTTTTTTTATATAATCATCAATCTCGACTGCACTCCATCATTCAACCAGAGCATAAATCATGTCTCCAAATGAGGTCAACCGCAAATTTGCCGTGACAAGGGGCAAAGATAGCCACAACCTAAATATTTGGTAATTTATGCAATGATACATGTTTCCTTTTCCCGGGCCAGATACTTCTGCTTCAAGAAGACCCAAAGTGTTGGTTCCACATCCCCGCAGGGAGTGGAACCTGCAACATTTCTGCATTGAGTTCTGCATGTTCTTTGTGTTGAAGTGGGTTTTTCCAAGTTTTCCAACTTCTTCTTACACTCCAAAAAAAAAATTGTTAAATGATGAGTCCAAACTATCTTTGATTCAGTGAATATAAATGAGTAATTGTCTGCCACTAGCTATAGGTGTCTATACTAATCTGAGGGATTAGGAATAAGAAGGTATAAAATGGATGAATTAAACATACTCTTCAATAAGTGACGAAAATCCCTAAATTGATTTCTGTTCCTTGTCTTTATTTTAAATTTTTTTGTTTTCAAATTGTTTTATACAATCAATGCATCTTTCAGTTTATGCACCGTAATACTGTTTATTTATAAAGAGCCATATAGCCACGTGTGAAATCCCTTATTGTATCCATATTAAGATATTAGTTTCTTACAGAAACCGAGCATTTGTTTTAATGGTCAGGCCATATTAAGCTGCTTAGACTCATACTTTGTATCCAAAAGGTGCTAAACAAAAGAAAAAGAAGAAAAACCCAAGAAAGGATCATTGTGGGGAATGTATGTAAATGTAATATTTTAAAAAAAAATAGCTTTAATAACAAGAATATGGAAGAAAATTGACAATTATATGAGAAGTTGAATCAGTAGAAGCACCTTTAACATTCCAAACTGTTAGGAAAGTGAGGATTATTCATGCAAACACAAAGAGGCCCTTTGGTGTTAAAGAATAATGCCATTGGTCATGGTGACATAGAATAAACAGACATGTTCATTCATAAATACTTTCTCCCTGGCTCTGGAACCAACCTGGGATAATTAGGGCTTGATCCGATGCTATGCTTTAAGTCCAGGGCTGCTCCAATGTTGGACCTTGAACCCAGAAAGAAAGCAGAAGAGAACAAAGTGAGGGAATCAAAAAGCGAGAAAAACAGTCAAACAACGGGGCTGAAAGAAGGAAAGCAGGTCCAGTCTCTTGACTCTCCTTTGGAGACTTTTGTCATCTGCGCACACGGCGTCTGTGGCTTTTTCCGGACACCAAGGGACACACACAAAGACAAAGGTATGTTTTATACATAAAGGGATTTTTAAATAAATATCAGATAGGATCTAATCCCATTTATTGTATCATTAGAAACTGCTTCTTCGTCTTCTTTTTTTAGCTTAATGAGCCATGAAATATTCAAAGGGATACCATTGGTTGGTTTATTATAGCAGAATAAAGTTATCTTCTATAGATCTTCCTCTTTCTATATACTGTAATGGTTATATTGGACATAACAATCATTGTTCATATATCAATTGTAGTTTTCATCGACAACATTTTTTTAAAGTGACAAACTACACAAACTATTTAAAAAACATATAAAATGTTTTTAAAAAATGTTACTGAAAACGAAATAAAAATATATTGATATTTAGGTCTACTATAATAAAAACAAAACCATAAAACTATCATTTTGTCACATGGGTTTTCTTTTATTTTGTGTGTTTTTGGCGTCAATTTGTGTATTTTCTGTGTTTTGTTGGTATCACGTTGTCAAATGTTCTCTTTTTGGTGTCATTTTGTGTATTTTTTGCAGTTATTTTTTATAATTTAGTCAATTTTATGTGTTCATGTTGTCGTTCGTTATTTTTGTAGTCATCTTGTGTATTTTTCTGTCATTTTGCATGTTTTTGGAGTCATTTTGCGCATTTACTTTTGAGGGGCCTCAGAAACTCAGACAAAGAGCCCCATGTGGCCCCCGGGCCACCAGTTGATATCAGACTTACATAAATGCAGGTTAACATAATTTTCAGTCAATCTTTTTCTAAAAAATATTTTATGATGGGATTGTTGTAACCTTATTCAACATTTATCCACATGGGCAGTCTTGTATATAACTTTTTATAATAATAAACTAAAAGAAAAAATGAGTCCATATTTTTCCTTATTACAGACGCATTCTGTTTACTCTCTATTTGGTGTGTAAATAAGTGAAAATGTACATGATTTTACCAATTCATACTGTTATTAAAATCAGATATTGCTAACTTTTCTTTTCAAAAACTAAGTTACCAACTTAGCACAAACGTAAACGGTCATTTACTTAATGAAACTGAGACATTGGGGTTTACGGTTTTTTTACACTATCAAGGTCAGTGATAGAAACGTGCACAATTTTGTTTGTTTTGCTCTCTTTTTTTAGTCAAATACCTCTTTGATTAATCCAGAGAGGCACCAAATACACTAAAATAAAGTTAGCAAAAGGCCAAACAACTCTTTGTAACATTTATCAGCCATGAAATAAAATTTTAACACAAAAATAGCTTGAAATTCCACTTTTTTAAATCTAATATTGACTTTAAGCTTAAGTTTATTTGCGACGGATCATTTGTTAGCATAGATTGAACTTTTTCAGCTAAAATCAACAAAATGTCCTCACAAAGAACATGCTTTGGGAAAGAATTTGGCAAAATTGCTTTTAATGCTAAAATAAAAATAAATAAAAAAAATATATAAATGAAATGAACTTGCTTTTTTGTATTCTTTTCTTCCTTTCTTTTTTTTTTTTTTGTCATTTATAGGCTTTATTTATTTATTTTTGCTTTTGAATGTGTTATTGAATTATGACTTTTAAAGTATTTCATTCCAAAATAGGCCCTATGATGTATGATCCTATGGGACATATACAGTATAGTGTCCTGCTGTGATCTACTGTAGTGCACTGTCACTTTAATATGGCTGGAGCTCTCTGTGATGTCATATGATTATGATTATGAAGCCATTTAAAGAAAAAAACTTGAATGTTTTGCTGCTAGGTTTGGATTTGCCTGCTTTTGCTTCTCATTTCTACGCTCTGCATGGTTTTTGCTCCCATGCTGCTTTAAGCTCAGCTCTCTGTGATGAGGATAAAACACTACACGAGCCTTTCCTCTTTGTTCACTGTTTGTTGCCTGATTTTTCTGTTCCCACAGGGGAGACCATGAGTACTTGGAAATTTCGAAGTGTTGGTAAAGACAAATGCAGGTAGGTTGCAAAACACAATATATATGTATTTCATCTGGAAAACTTATTGAAATAGCAGGTTATAACAGGAAAGTGGTTGATTTATCCAAAAATTGAGTGAAAAACCTTCATGTGCCATACCTGCACCACTAATCTTCACAAACAGCTTGAGACCGTTGAGTCTTTAGAAAGTTCTGTGACGAAATATTTATAATTGTGAAGTCTTTGCATGGTTATCCACTTAACACTTGTACTTGGTGAAGAATGTGTCCTAAGTCTCTGCATGTGATGTGATGTGGTTACATGGGGTGGTGTGAGGAAATGAAACACCGATTCCTCACTGTTTTCTTTTTATTCTCAGTTATCGTCGTATTTGAGAAGGCGTAGAAAAATACAAGCTGCAATGATTTATTCTACAGCAAACCAAACACTTTTATCTTTAAATAATAAAGGAAGTAACAAAGTTTTTAGACTTTAGACCAAGGGTGTAAGAAAAAAATCAATTGAGCGATATATTGCGATATTTCACCTTGCGATTATCGTATCGATCCAAAGAATGTCCAAATCGAGTTTTTTAACAGACCTTACCTCACTCCTCAATGCATTTTAGCTTGGAAGGTGATTGTACTTGTATGTATGTGTTGACCCTTTAATTTTTTTAAGAATTTAAAAAATGTAACAGAATCTGAATCTGTTGTAGAAAAATGGAATTTGACAGTTTGATAAACATACCACTTGTTTTTGGTATTGGTGCTTGAATTACAGTTAGTTAGTTAGTTACAATTCACTAAAATAAATATTGAATTAAAATAAAATCTAAATAAATAAATTGTATTTCACACCATTTTGTACTTGTAAAGGTGAAATTTAAAATCGCGATGTATATTGTATTGTTTAGTTTCGGGATATATTGTAACGTGACATGCAAATCGTGAATCGTATCATATTGAATTTAGACATGAGTGTAGAAATGTTCTGATTCTAAAATTATGTATAAAGACACATTATCTCCCAACATTTTTATCTATTTATTTTATCCTTGCATTGATTAATAAACATTAGTTAATCACAAAAATGCAGCACTTTGATCAATCAGATAATTTTGTTCTTTGCAAAGGGTTATTCCATACACGAAGTTAGAGGGGGGCTCTCGTGACTCTCGACCATTGTCTTCTTCTGTTGCGCAATTCTTCTTCACAATGTAAATGGTGAAACGTCACTGCACCCAGCAGTTCATGTATGGTACTGCCGCAAAAATTAAGCAGAAAGTGGCCTCCGGCCTGATTTTATCATGAATTTACATTAAACGTCACGTCGGCACAATATTTTGTTGTCAACATTATCAATTATGTTACTAATTATTGCATATGTTACACACATTGTGGTTGGCGCAAATTTTTTCTTTTGTCTCCCCTGGCAAGAATCTCAAACTCCGCCTATTGGTTATTCAATACAATAACCCGTGATGCTTTTTTGCTGTTTGCACATTTGGTTTCCCAATGTTTTTGGACCTGATTTGAGTAAATCGGTTGATGGCGTTGATGGGTTAAATCCACTGTAGCGGCTTATTGCTTCATCTATTGTAGTGTCTGAATCTGTTATGTAAGAGTGCTGCCACTAGCTGTGCAACTCCTGTTGATCAGAAAAAAATACAATTTATAAAAGAACAAAGCCTTCAGTGTCTGTGTTGACCATTTAACGTCCTACCTACCCCCCATTTACAAAGATAACCTTTCACCCACATGAGACGGGCCTGGATTGAGGCCAAAAGAAGCTAATTCTCTGCAACATGGCGGTGGTTCCCTCATTACTGCAAGAGAGAGTGATGGATGGAGGGGTTGGGGGCTTTGTTCTGTGTGCTCAGCTGATGGAGTGAGCATGGCGTGGTAAACCTCTTATGGATGACAAGGGTTACCCGACTATTGCAACACCACTCATTGTGATGAAGCTCAGCTTTCAGATCTTTTTTGGACCACACTCCCCTGCAGAAAATGCCTCCCTTGCATTCACATGCTTCAGATTATGACCCCAAATGGGACCCATTCTTGCCAACATTCCAGAGTTGACCCCACTGCTTTGGCATCTATTGCTTTCCTGTTGCACGATCATACAGGAATCAGCTGGAGAAAGGGCTATACACACCACTTCTTCACCCGGAGCGTTTAGTGGTTAGCTGACATATTTGACAGACTAGAAGTTTGGTTTATGCGTGTGTGGATGCATCGGATATCATGTTTGCTTCTGGTATGGCCAAAGAAATCTGAAGAGAACTTGAACTAAAAGACTTTCTTTTGCTGGATGAGAAAATCCCCATTGAAGTTCCTTTTTCTCAATTCGACCTTTGAAAGATGGACCCCTTGACACACGGTCCACGTGTGCGCTCGGACAGCATGAGCAGCTCAGCGTCTCAGGGTTCCAGGTCCAAGGCGGTCCTGCGTCAGCGCTTGTCTCAGCTGATGACTTGCATCGAGGACATGAGTTCCGACGACGAAGCCAGCGTGGAAGTGTCTCGCACCTTGGACGAAGCCTTTCAGCTCTGTGGACGCTTTATTCCATCAGACGCATTCAGGTTGACGAGCTCACGTGTTAGAACAATGACAATCGTTTGTTTCTCGTCAGTGGTTTTCATTAAAAAGGCCAGAACTTGAACCAAAAAGTTACTTTATATTGTTTCTTATGAGTGAAGAAGTCTTGCTGGATTTGTGAACATTAACCTTAAATCAGGGGTGTTAAACTCATTTTAGTTCAGGGGCCAAATAGGAAGCAGTTGATCTTAAGTGTGTCACAAATTTTAGGTGGGAAAATTAGTAATTTAATTATTGTGCTCTAGTTTCCACTTCCACGTATAAATAAATGATCAAATATGTACGGCTCTGATCAAATCAAAGCAATAAGTGACATATATCAAGTCCCTGCGGGATCTTCACGTTCAATTTTTGAGATTTGTCGGACAATTTTTACGTAATTTGGGGGAATTTTGACAAATAATTTCAAGAAAATTTAAGGAATTGTGGAAAAGCGAGGGTTCTTTTAACAATTTGAGATGGAAAATGACTCCCATCATGTGGTAAGTGTGGGGAAAATGTGAGCCCTGCTAATATTGTGGAGTTTTATTCAATTTGTGTAATAATTTGGAGATATCCGAATTAGTTGACTTTTTTGCTTTCTGCTGCGCGCCAAATTGGATGCCCTAAAGGGCCGGATTTGGCCCCCGAGCCTTGAGTTTGACACGTGTGCCTCATGTTTAATAATGTGTTTTCTGATGTATTTTGCAGTGGTTTTGTCACTGTGGACTAGGGTTGTCCTTACATTTGACTTTAATAATGCATTCATTTTGGCTTTAAACCTTCTAATGGAGAGTCACTATATACGGTACTCCTCCTTCATGCCTGGAGGTGGCAGTAGGTACACCATTATATTTGAATAGATTTTAATTCATAAAGATTTGATTATGAGGTATTAAATAGATAGAAACATATGTACATGTTGATACAATGTGTTGTATTTATAGAAAAGTAGCCACAATTAAAAATTAACATTACAATATTTAGTAAATACAAATACATTTCTATGTAAACTTATTTTTTTTATTTAATTAAAAAGAATAGAGTATTTACAAAATATTTGTCAATAAGTAATCAAATTTACCAATTTTCTAGGTGAAATTAATTAGCTCAATTTTAGTTTCTGTTAATTCTGACTGCAAATTTTTGATTTAGTTTTAGTCATTGACTTTTGACTAAAATTCCACTCAATTTTAGTCAAAATTTGGTCATCGTGACTTTCAGTTATAGTCTAGTTTGAGTCAACTAAATGACATTAAAGTTAAATCTGTTACAGATAAAGTCAACTAACATATCAGCATTTGAGTTAAATAATTTTCTTTAAAATATTAAATTACCATTTATTGATCAACCTGATATTGTATGGTATTAATGTTTGTAAACACACAGATGGATTGGATGTAATCATTGTGTAAGAACACATGATCACATCAATTATAATTGGATTTTGTTCCGTGTGACAAATTATAGTAGTAAATATCAATATATTTTGTAATAGTTTTCGTTCACATGTATATTTTGAATCAGTCTTAGTCTAGTTAATATTTATTCAACCAAAATTAATACTGGACGACAGCTGGTCTTTATTTTATCACCCCAAAAAAGGATGAAACCAGAAATGAACCCACAATGCTATATTCTAGATGTTATTTAATTGTCTTCATAATTGTGGTTTCTATTTGTTACCAAACACTGACAGGATTCACGTGGTGACCTGGAACGTAGCATCAGCCGAGCCTCCAGTGGACGTCACCTCTCTGCTACAGCTGGATGTCCAGCCCCCCACTGACCTCTATGTGATTGGGTGAGAAACAAACCCATGGCTTTTAGATTAAATGCTAAACAGTGTCAGAGATGTCATTAAGTTGTGCACTGTGTGTGTGTATCTGTGTATGTGTTAGTCTGCAGGAGGTGAACGCCACTCCTGTGAGATTGATCTCAGACCTGATAGTGGAAGACTCCTGGAGCCACGCTTTCATGGACACCCTGGCCCCCCGAGGATTTGTCAAGGTGCATTTATTAATATTCATTTATTTGTGTAGCACATTTAACAGTCACTTTTTTAAGGGCTTTACGGTTAATCACCTCCACCAAGGAGGTCATATTTATTTGTCTGTTAGCAGGATAATGTTAAAAGCACTTAACGGATTTTCACAAAACTTCAACCAAAGATTGAATTTACGCCCGTGGTTCCCAAACTGTTCACAGTTCCTTCACCCTTTAGACATGTAAAGTGAATTTTACCTATCATATGAGGAATAATATAGAGTAATACTAATAGTTAGAATAATTGCATTTCCTGAAGAAAATGCAAATGAGAATGCAGGTAATGGCCCGTGTTGCACTGCATTAGCTTATCATATGCATTAGCATTATCTAGCATTAGCAATAGCAATAACCTAGCAATATCATTAACCTAGCATTAACATTAGCTAGCAGTAGCATTAGCCTAGCATTAGCATTAGCCTAGCATTAAAATTGACCAAGTATTAGCTTTAACATAGCATTATCATTCATCTAGCAATAGCTTTAACCTAGCATTAACATTAGCATAGCAATAGAATTAGCCTAGCATTAACATTAACAATGACCTAGCATTAGCTTTAACCTAGCATTAGCCTAACAATAACATTAGCCTAGCATTAACATTAACCTAGCATTAGCCTAGCAATAACAATAACCTAGCATTATCATTAACTTAGCATTAGCCTAGCAATAACATTAGCCTAGCATTAGCATTAACTGCTCTATTTATATTCTAGTTTCCAATGTTGTCATTGTTTTTAATTTTCATTCACGTACCCCCTATGCCAATTTGCGTTCACCTGGGGGTACCCGTACCCCACTTTGGGAACCTAGGTCAAAAACAATGTAGCCCGACAGTGAAATTTGTTAAATCTGTAATTTGTGGCAATGCATGGAGGCTCCTGACTGCTGGTTGATTTATATTCTATTTTTCATTGTTGTCACGCTTCTATTTACGTACCCCCTATGACAATTTGTATACCCCTGGGGGTACCCGTGCCTTTCTTTGGGAACCTAGGCCTTACGCCATTTAAGGTTTCATAAAATCTTGGAGGGTATATATACGTACTGATTCTTTATCAGTTTTCATTGTCGAAAAATCCCGATCTCTCTAAGTTCATATCTCAGTTCATAAATGACTGATCTTTATGACATTCTAATCAGTTGGTTCCTCACTTACCTCAACGAGTTCCATTTGGATCAGATTTTTGCGTGTTTCATCATGGTTTTCCCCCAAAAAAATGGGGGTGCCCATTTTAACCTATATCGTTATTAATGGGGATTGAAATTTCTTACAATCCTTTAAAGCACATATGTGAAACAGAAGGCTCAGAGGCCAAATCCAGCCCTTTACAGTATCAACTAGGACTGCAGGATGAAATGATGATGATGATGATGATGATGATGATGATGATGATAGTGAAATAAAAATGACAGAAAAGATGAATCATTGTGAAAATTACCAAATACATCAGATGTAGATATCTCAGACTCACAAATTCAATGAAACTCCACATTTTTTGCAGGGGCTTGCAATATCCCCATCTTTTAATCGCATGCCTGAAGTCATTTTTAGTCATAATCTTATCAAAATAGTCGAAAGGATGCTCCAGACTTCTAAATTTGCCCTAAATTACAAAAACTATTAGTCATAAAATCATAGAATTTTCAAAGACAATGATATTTGAGCACAGATATTTGTCACTTATTGCTTGGAAATTGTGGATTGGATCACTGATCCAGATAACTGCCAATAACTGGCCATATCTGTCATATTCTATAGCATTTTTAACGGTAACGGTAATATCATGTAAAAAAAAAAAAAAGGGCAATAAGGTTGACTTAATATCAAATAACCATCAAGTACTGAAATGTATTTTCTGTCTCTAGGTCACATCAGTGAGGATGCAAGGTTTACTGCTGCTGGTTTTTGCCAAACAGATCCATCTGCCCTACATCAGGGACATCAGGGCTACATACACACGTACTGGGATCTTTGGATACTGGGTAAAACATTCAAATGACAACGCTTTATCTCCTTAATATTTAATTAGTGGAATACAAATAAGAATAAAGAGGATATTTGTGACATTTGATTTTGATCATTTTCTGTCTTTTTACGCCAGGGAAACAAAGGAGGCGTGTCTGTGCGTTTCTCGTTCTATGGCCACATGGTGTGTTTTTTAAACTGCCATCTAGCAGCTCACGTGAACTACGCACTGCAACGCGTCGATGAGTTTGAGTACATATTGGAAACGCAAGAGTTCGACATACCTGATACTCCGCAAATCCGAGACCACAAGTCAGTGCATCTTCACATTGGGGTTGGGGTCAATTTTAATTGTAATTGCCTAATTGATCATTAATTACAAATATTGTGTAATTATAATTGTAATTTTAAAAATCGGTTGCTGTTGTAATTGTAATTTAATTGTAATTGAGTTCAGGAAATTGACGTTGTAATCTTGATTGCAATGAAAATTCATTGAAAACTACTGTCCTTTATAATTTCATTAAACACAAAACTGGGAAACCATGTTACAGTTCTACAGCTTACACATACAGTATGTAGTTAACAATGATTAAATTAGAAACAAATTAGATGATCGATAATTATGTTTAATGTATTTTAGAGCTGATTTTAAAAATGGGTCAAAACCGACCCTTTATCATAAGAGATGCTAACAGAAAGCTAACATATGAGGAAGGATATATTTTATGGGGTTATTTAGACTTTGTATTTATGATTATTTCAAATTGAACTTTAGTAACTAGTGACTTTGAAGCGATGAAAAATAATCGTAATCGAATTGTAATTGAACATGGATAATAGAAAGCATAATTGTAATTATGTAATCCCACACCCTCCCAGTAACCCAGGGAGTCCCTCAAGGCTCACTGCTTGGTCCCCTCCTTTTTATTATTTATATCTTACCCCTTAGAAATATAATTACCCGCAATGGATTAAAATTTCACTGTTACGCTGATGACACTCAACTCTACCTTTCCACACAACACAATTAAAAACCCACCTTTTCACATAAGCATTCAAATAAATCATCTCCTCCACTCTTGCTGCTTTCTGTAAAGCGTAATTGAGGGTTATTTTTTTAAAAAGCACTATATAAAACTGACATTATTATTATTAACTATTTAAACATTGAATTGACCCCAACCCTGCTTCACACCCAGACATACAAACAAAGACATTCCTAGTTTTGGTTTGACCAAATAAAACCCACTTCTGTATCCTCTCAGGCTGGTGTTCTGCTTCGGTGACCTCAACTTCAGAATCGCTGACCACGGCTTGCATTTCCTGCGCTCGTCCATCAACAGCGGACGACTGAATTTGCTGTGGGGGAAGGAGCAGGTACAGTATATTGTTCTGCATTGGAAACAAAAACAGATGCACATGCACACCTTTTATTATTGATTTTATGTGCTCGCAGCTTCTCATGATGAAGAAGAAGGAGCCTTTCCTGCAAGAATTTGAGGAAGGCCCGTTAAATTTCAAACCCACGTACAAGTTTGACCGTAACTCTGACAGCTATGACACCAGGTAACTGTTGCTGACCAATGGAAAAACACATTTCACTCATACTCAATCTTACATCTGTCTGTTTGTTTCCACTTTAAACTCACACAGTGCTCCAAAGTCATGGCTTGGTTTTACGTAAGGATTCATTCATGTCCCACAGTCACCATCTGTCTTTTTTCCGTAGCTTCGCACACGTTAGTTTCACCCTTGAGAAACTAAACAGGCCCCAAAGAAGCTTGATGTGTAGATCTATAGTTTTAGCCACCATTCCTGATGTATAAGCACCGTGTATGTGTCTCTCTCAGAAAGAGCGCTCTGGCTCTGCCCCTAACCATGTACAGGCCCCGCCCCCTACAGCGCTGCAGCACCACCTTATTGTTCCTGCTCATCTCTCTCTCCTGGGTGCTGCTCTCTGTGTGGTTGGGGGCGTGGTACAGGGAGCTAGACCCACCAAGGTGGGTGTCTCCATAGTCCTGGACTGGAGAAAAACACAACAAGAGGAGGAAGCCCATGATTTTAGGACATTAGACTAAAAGTGACCATTAAACAGAACACACACTGGTGTGAAATACAAGAACACGAGAAGGATTTCATCCCAGGTGGTGAATTGTGAGGTTATCGATTCAAAATGTCAGTGTTTCTGATGCACTGTTCAAGTGTGATGTGATTCTTTCATTCATGTCACCACAATCTGAGCATTATTTTGGAATTATAAAAGTTTTTTGTGTATTTTTGTTGTCGTTTTGTATGTTATGAATAATTTTTTGTGTCATTTTTGAAATTTTATTGTTGTTTTATATATATATATATATATATATATATATATATATATATATATATATATATATATATATATATATTGTAGTGTTCCTGTGTGTTTTTGGAGAATTTTTTGTTTTTTGTAATTCTGTTTTGTGTATTAGTCAATTTGTGGAATTTTGTTCTCATTTATTTTTGTAGTAATTTTGATTGTGTGTTTGGGGAGTCATTTTGTGAATTTGTGCTTTTATTTTGTGCAATTGGCGTAATTTTATTGTTGTATTTTTAGTTTTTTTTGTGTTGTTTATTTTTGGAGTAACTTTGTGCATTTTTTTTACTAATTCTGGTGTTTTGTGTTTTGAGTTTTTGGAGTCATTTCTGTATATTTTTGTTGACATTTTATATATGTTTTTTCTATTTTTGTAATCGTCGTGTGTGTGTGTGTTTTTTTTAAGTCATTTTGTATAATTTTGGTGTCCTTTAATGTATTTTTGTTCTTTTTTTTCTGTGATTTTTTTGCGTTAGTCAATTTGTAGACTTTTGTTATTATTTTGATTTGTAGTCATATTCTGTGTATTTGGAGTAATGTTGTGTATTTTATTTTTGTTGTCTTTTTGCCTAATGTTTTTTTTTCCTGTATATGTTTTAGTAATTTTGATTTTTTTTTTTTAGTTATTTTGTGTTTTTTTGCTGTTGATTTTTCTGTTGTTGTTTTTTTTTGTAATTCTGTTGTGTTTACTTTAGGGGGAATGGGTGTACAAAAAAAGACAGAGCGCTGCCTGTGGCTTATTCTGTGTCAGATGTTGTTGTCTCTTAGCATTCACCTTTTAACCCTACACATGCTACGCACTGCACTGCGTGTGTGTGTGTGTGCGTGCGTGTGTGTGTGTGTGTGTGTGTGTGTGTGTGTGTGTGTGTGTGTGTGTGTGTGTGTGTGTGTGTGTGTGTGTGTGTGTGTGTGTGTGCTATTGGTGTCTCGTAACAGCACTTGTTAGAAATTATTGTAAAGAATTTTAAGTGATGAACATCCCCTCATGTTGACCAGTGGTAAGAAGAGGAAACCAGCGTGGACGGATCGAATCCTGTGGAGGATTAAACCAAAAGTTTTCCCCTCGGACGACGACGATGACGACGAGAAGTCGTCAATTTCCACCAATGAGGAACAAGACGAATGCCCCATCCTGGTCACGCAGGACAAATACACCAGTGACATGAGCTATGGAGTCAGTGACCACAAGCCTGTACTGGGAACATTCACTCTAGAGGTGAGAGTTTGCAGCTTAAAGCGATTCTACTTGAACTGAAGTGTGAACTTTCTTTGGTTCCAGCTGAAGAAAGGCTTTGACACTCCTCTGGTGCATGTTTCTCCTTTGGGTGTTTGGAGCGCTGACCAGGATGCACTGCTCACCTACTCTGTCCAAGAGGACTTCATGTCTTCAACCTGGGACTGGATTGGCCTATATAAGGTACACACGTAAACAGGAGGAAACGTCTGTTGGTTAAATCCAACATGAGAACTGGATTTGTGATGGTAATCTTTGTCAATCCGTAGGTGGGATTTAAGAGTGCGTCCGATTATGAAACTTTTGTTTGGGTTCGAGAGAAGGAGCTGCCAGAACTCAATGAGGTCATACAGGTAATGAGGAAATTAACATTTTTACTCTTGTTTTTCAGATGATTTTTAATGAAAAGCTTGCGTTTTTGTGGTTTCAGCTTTCTGTGGAGAAGGATGAGGTTCCTCTGCTAGGCGGACACTACGTTTTGGGTTATTACAGCACAAACATGCAAAGCCTCATTGGCCTCAGTCCCAACTTCCAGGTGAGTGATTGTAAAAAATGGCGGCATTTAAAATAGAAAGTGTCTATTTGTAGGGTTGCCGTATGGACAACCCCCGGTGCTATTGGTACGGTCACTGAAGTACTAGTACGTCTAAGGGTTAGGGTTCGGGTTAGGGTTAGGTTATAATCCAATATCACAACAATTTTTAGGGTTCGGATTAGTCTTAGTCACGCGACCTAAACTGGCCAATGACTGACCTATCATGTGACCTAAACTGGCCAAATAGGGGCGCTGCGTACGGATAGAATGTTGATATATTGATACGGCAACCGTACAAATAGACACTGCCTTTAAAATAACCTTCCCATTGTTGTGATGAACAAAGGATAATTCATTTATGACACAATTTCATAACCAACATTCTCCAATAGAAATGCCACAACAAACAAAACAAAATCTGTGTTACTCTTATTATACTGTATGTGTCTGTAAAAACAGGACCAAATCTTGTTCTGGTTGTCGCCAATGGCTATGTTTTAAATTCTGGGAATGACTGAGAAAAAATTAATCATTGTGTAAATTACCAACTAATTCATTTGTAGATCTATCAGCCCCTCCAAATACACAAATTCAATAAAAACCCACAATTTTTGCAGGGCTCACAGTTTTCCCATCCATCACATGATGGCAGTTATTTTCACTCTTTCCAAATTTCTGCAATTTTCCTCCAATTATTCCACAATATTTCCCCAAGTTAAAAAAGAATTGGTCACAAAATGAAAGTGAAATTTAAAGTGACAATCCTGTCACGTATTGCTTGGATGTTGTAGGTGCCCTACATACTATGATTTATATATGGAGGTGAAAACTAGGACATGTTATTGTTGAAATTACTCATTTTCTCTGCATGTATTCTGCGGCCATTCCCCAGAGAGAAAATATGTTTGGTTTTTTTCCACCATAATCTGAGCATTATTCTGGAAGGAAAATGATTTTTGTGTATTTTTGTTGTTATTTTCTGCTTTTGGAGTCATTTTTACAAAAGTACTGTTGTTTTCGATATATTTTTTGTACATTTTAGTTTTTGGAGCAATTTTGTGTATTTTTGTGCAAACTTTTGTAATTTTGGTGTTTTGTGTATTTTTGTGCAAACTTTTGTAATTTTGGTGTTTTGTGTATTAGTCAATTTGTTGATTTTGGAAATCTGAAGGAAATTGTAATACAGTGTGTATCCAATAGTGTGTCTTTGCAGAGGAAACTGCTTTACATTTAGTGTATTTTGTTTTACCACTGAACTTTTCAGTGTGAATACTTCAATGTGTTTTAATCAAACAGATTCTGGAGTCAAAGCGTGCTGTCATGGAAGGCCTCGTCCCTGAAGACATCAATGGAGTCAACAAATAAGAGCAAAGTCTCTGCTGTGAAACATCTTCTTTCTGTCCATTCAGTGGTTGTTGACTGACGCTGACTCATCTCAGATGAGTCATCTGCTCATTTCTGGAAAAGACGAACAAAAGATAATAATGCTACGTTGTTCGATTTGTTACTTTCTGCATTTTACTGTCAAAGCACTGATTTACTCCTGTTGCAGTAAAAACGATTTAATCATGAGCCTACAAACAAATCTATCAACATTGTTAGCATTAGAATATGAATACCAAAAACAACAAAAATGCGTTTATGTTTTGCTTTTCTTTCAAAAGTCTTAGTTTTGATCTCCATCAATGCCTTTAAAAGTTAATTAAAAAAAATTAATCCATTGAAGAATGATTTTTTAAAAAGATGCCTTTAATTTTGTTTACGATGTTTTAAAAATAAAAACTGAGTGTCATTCAGCAGGTGCAGAGCTGTGTCCCAATAAAAGGTGTGATTCAAGAGATTTCCAGTGTGGTGTTTGTTTTTCCCACCTTTTACATGACACTGTTTATTATGCATGACGTGACAGTGAATTAAACAAATATTACACTTTGATTCTTTACACATTAAATGGTTTTAATCACTCATTTATCCAGTTGAGTGTCAATTAATAATCCAACAGACCTTTATTCCAACACCATATTCAGTAAATACGCATCTAGAGTTGATAAATCTGATATTTTGTTGTTTGATTTTATAGGATCTTGAATAACCTATAAAAAAATAAACTTGTGAAACAATTCTGGTAAACCTTTATGTGACAAATCTTTTCTGTCTGAGTGAGTTGCTGAGATGTTGTCTGTGCTCTAATAGTCTATTTGTCACATCTATAATTCCTTCAAAGCATAATAACAAAGGTGTATATTGTTATCTGAAAGATTATAGCCTAAAACTTCAGTGTATTTTGATATTAGAAATATTTTTTCAAAAAGTTTGTAAGAAGAATGACAGAAAAATAAATGAATAAGATATGTTTGTAAGATCTGCAGAATATTTCAAATAACATATATATATATATATATATATATATATATATATATATATATATATATATATATATATATATATATATATATATATATATATATATATATAAGCATGTGGGAGGCATAACAATAAGTCAATAAGTTATAGGATAAAAACTCAAAAAAGAACAAACAAAACTGCAAAGAGAAAGAGAATAAGAATATAAACATGACAAAGGGGAACCAGGCTTTGAATAGTTAAAAAAAAATTAATGAATAAATAAATACTTTTGATAAACATTAAAAAAATATTTATATACATTTTATTTAAAGGCACTTTGCTAACACTCACAATTAAAAATAAAACATTTAAAAAAAAAAGTAAAACGTTCATAACAAGACATAGTTAGTGTTATCATACAGAAAATGTAGTTTTGAGTTTTATTTTAATAACAGGAAGTGTTCTGAGTTTTACAGTTTAAGATTGTTCGTATTTCGCCAACTCACAGAGACGCTACAAAAGAAGATAATTAACATCCCACAATCCTTTGCGCAAACCCGTACTTCCTGACTACTTCTTCTTCTGCATCTTTACCAGTTAAAAGCTTTGGATGAACACACGTGGAGAGACTCAGCGCTGTGCTAGCTCAAAATAGGTTATTTTTCTTTACTTCTTTCCCTGTTCACTGAGTTATTTTAATCTATCCGACATTTATTTATGTTAGCAAAGATTATTTTCCATGATACTACCAGGAGTGACGATCAGATTTAGTTGGTAAACGTCCTGTGTGACTGCATGCTAGCTCAGTTAGCTTTCCTTCCTGTAGTGTTTGCTAACTTATCCTGTCAACTCAGTCACCACTATTGACTATAGCTCTTAAAATGGATAAAAGCTGCTATTTATTAAAGCAATTGTGGGTGTGTATTACACTGTTCTGCTCGCCTATGTACTTTTAGTGGGTAGTTGAATAAAGTTAGGTTGATTCACGACAGTATAAGTGTATGTATGACTTATTATGTGTAATAAATCGTTTGCTTTAGTTGTGTGGAGCCCAACGTAAGAGGAAGGATGAGCAGTGAAGACGTGGAGCGGCTGCTGATCCAGTTTCAGGACGAGGATGGACTGGTTTTAGGTTCACCTTTCGATGTTCCACTGGACATTACACCAGACAAACTGCAGCTGGTCTGCAATGCTTTACTGCAGAAGGTGATTTATGAGACACACAGTCACTGCTGCAGTGATGGAGAGACACACACACACACACACACAAAAAAATTGAAATTTTTACCAATTGTCACACTGTACATTTTTAGTTTGATCGCATTAATATCTTTTGAGATATAGCCAATTTAGTGAGGGGGGTATCTGTTGATTTTTGTGTGTCCTTATTTTTCTTAAGTGTTCAGCTTCCAATATTTTAATAGTATATTATTGACCGTGGCTATTCATACGGAAACGTATGAATAGACTACCAGTCTGTTTATACGGAGCGCTCCTCATTGGCCAGTTCAGGTGACGTGATAGTTGTACCACGTGACTTTAAAGTTCCGTCAGTTTTATTTTAGCTCATATTTAATTTTTAGCTACCCCGCTAACCCTTTTATTTCAGCCCTAACCCAGGAAATACCCTAAAATGTGTATTTTTAATTTTTTGATATGTATTTTTAAAGGTGGAATTTGCCGTGTTAAATATGAAAAAATATATATGACAAAAGTGGGATTCGAACCCACGTTAGCAGAAAGAAGGATCCTTGAGTCAGACGCCTCATACAACTCGGCCATCTTGGCACAGTGAAAAAACACAGGCACATTACGCTCGTGTAGAAAAGGTCCGGAAAACATACGCATCGTCCTGGAGGCTATTGTTTCCGTACCAATAGACACTTTGTATATTATTTATTATAGTAATACAGCTCCACCTACTCTCTAAAATATCTGCCATACATCCTATCTGGTGGACATGCCAGCCCCTCAAAATTGGAAAAAAGTTTGTCGGTTTTTGGGCTCAAAGATGTTTGGGCCTTCAGTAAACAACTTTACATATAGATAGAATAGAATATTTTTTTTGTCATCGCACAAGTACAACAAATTTGCACAAGTCCCTCCCAACAACATTCAAGAACACTTCAAAGACTCAATTCAAACAGACATTCATCATCATAAAAACAACATAAGTTGTGGTAAAAGTGTCGGAATAAAAAAGTTAATTAGTATCAAAGTTCATCCGTGAGCTATGTACATGTATTGTGTCAAACCCCATTCCCGTGGAGGAGACAGTGAATATAACCGCAAAAAAAAACATGCATCATTGTGTAAATTAGGCTGAACGATTTTGGAAAATAATCTAATTGCGATTTCTTTTTTTTCCTGAATATTGCGATTGCGATTTAATATGCAATTATTTTTACAAGGGCTTCTTGTCATGTATTTTTCAATGAACACAAGCAGTTAAGCAGTATGTTTCATAATAAACAATTTCAGATTTATTTAAACTTTAAATAAATATAAACTATACATTTTAAAACACAGATTACAACAATAAAGCAAAGAAATCTGTGGCTTTACCTCTTCAACGTATCTAACTAACTTCACGTTTCATGACATATGTAAACATGTGGACTGCACTTCTTCAACACTCTGAACATAACAAGACAGGACAAGAAAAAAAATGCAGCCTTTGCAATTATAAAATTGCATTTTATAATATCGCAAATGCAATTAATCGTTCAGCCTTAGTGTAAATAATCATCCCCTCCAAATGCACATGGATACAAATTTATCAATTTCCCACGCTTATGACATAATGGCAGTCAGTTTTTAATTTCAAATTGATCTGTAGAGTTTAGAATGCTTAGTACGTCAGTGTTGATTGTTGTTCTCCTCCAGGATGAGCCTGTGCCACTGGCCTTCTTTGTGCGTGGAGAGGCTGAGGTCGTGTCCAGCCTGGCCTCGTGTGTTAAGGCTCTCGGTGTGGAGACTGAACAGGTGCTTCCCGTGGTGTACCAGCCCCAGGCTGTGTTCAGGGTCCGGGCGGTCGCTCGCTGCACCAGCACACTGCAGGGACACACGGAGGCCGTCATCTCCACGGCCTTCAGCCCCACGGGGAAGTGAGTGAAAAACAATTCCTGGATCACTGTAGTCTAGAGCCTGGCCGATTAATCAGGTTAATTATAGCTATCATTGATTAATTAGATGGGCTCTGATATTATGTAAATGATGTGTTAACTTTTCTGCTGCGCGGAGATTCTGTGTCACCGTGCTTTCTGCACAATAACCACTAGGGGTGTGCGTTGCCATGAATCTGATGATACGATTCACGATTTGCATGTCTCGATACGATAAATCCTGATAATCAACAATACGATTTACATTACAATATATCGCAAAATCAATATTTACAAATTTCTCCTTTACAAGTACAAAATGGTATGAAATACAATGTAATTAAATGTTTTATACACTTGCGAGAGAGTAAACGGTAACTAAGTGTAAATCAACTACCATGTTACATTTTTTAAAAATTGATGTTAGTTTTGCATTGTCATGAAAGGAATGAAAGCATAAGTAAATAAACATGCATCTTTTCTGTTTCAGATATCTGGCCAGTGGGTCAGGTGACACTACAGTGCGGTTTTGGGACTTGACGACAGAGACACCGCATCACACAGCAAGAGGTAAACTTTGGAATTCTGATGAATCTAAATGATCTTCTTACACCTGGTCCAGTGTTTTTCAACTTTGGGGGTCACCTGTGGGGTCACCTGCAATGTCTAGTAATTAAATGAAAACACTACAAAAAAAATCTCAAACAATTGTATTTCTTACGTTCACTTTGAAGTATAAAGATGCTAGCTAACACATCTTGTCGCTTTGTGCACTCATGCTGGATACTCTGTATTTGTAACAATAAAACTAGTGCTGTCGAGAGATTTAAAAAAAACCTAAAAGTAGCTGAGAAACGCCCTCAACTTGAGGTATTTTCAATTAAATTACATTATTGTGACGGATCAAAAGATTGACATATAACAAAGTGGCTTTATAAAGTCATTTATTGTTTGTGTTTAACAGACTAGAACAGATGCAGATGTAGCCATTTACATTCCGCTGTATTTGAGACTAAAGTCCTTTTGTCAATGTCCAAATAATAGAAAATTCAAGTGAAATAAAACGTCATATGTCGTAGGCTTGGGCGGTAATACCGTATACCGTGTGGTCATAAAAATAGCAACGGTATCAGTTTAAATAGTCATTAAAAAAAAATGCAATGCACTTCCCCATGGCTGTGCAGGGTCCGCCCCCACACACACACACACACACACACACACACACACACACACGTGTCAGAGAGTGAGAACAGTAAACCAGGAGAACTTTATTTAAGGTCATTTGTCACTAGCCTATATTGAGGAAAAAAGTCACAGTCACATTTGGTGTGAACGCACCCTGAGCCTTACATCATATTTTTTAATATAAGTTGTATAACGGTATCAAAATTTGGATAACGCCCAAGCCCAGTATATAGTGCTATAAGTTAGCGCATCATAAATTTTAGGAACACTTTTCTGACACCGAACTTTTTGCTTTCTCTCTCCTTCAGAAAATAATATTTATCCAGTGAGTTTTTTAATTTGTCAGTCACAGCGTGTAGCACGTAGCACTGTTCGTGTGTCTGTGCTAGCTGTTCGTGCTAGCCGCTACATTCAGATGGCAGCAGAGGCTGCAAAGCTCCGGTGATGAGGCAAACTCTTGCACAATTTTCACACTACGAGGCTTGTTTTCCATCTGGTGTTTTTATAAGCCAAAATTAATGCAAACGCAGCTGAGCAGCTTGTTAGTCTCCAGCCTTGTAATATAGTCTGTGCATCAGTATTATGGGTATACCGGGAACTCTTAAAATAATTAAATTCAACTTAATTTATATAGCGCAAAATTGAACAACGTGATCTCAAAGCGCTGAACAAAAAAGTCCATAGTAAAAAAGAAAGAACCCAACAAGATCCACATGAACAAGCATTTAGCGACAGTGGGAAGAAAAAAACTCCCTCTTTTGTTTAGGAAGAAATCTCCAGCGGAACCAGGTTCAGAGGTGGCAGCCATCTGCTTTGACTGGTGGGGGTTAGTGGACAGAGGGGCAGATAGTCCGTCCGAGTGTCCCAGAAAATAAGAAGGGTTCCGCGTTGTTTGGAGTGCTAAAAAGATGCGTTTAACGGCGTTATGTTTTTAGTGCCTTCATTTGCTGTTATTAATTAATTGCAATTAATGCAATAAAGTGACAACCCTAAATAAAACAAACATGATCAAAAACTAATGTTAGAGAAAAAAATGTGTCTGGGGTCGCCAGAAATCAGTGAAATAAAAATGGGTTCACGAGCTAAAAAAGGTTGTGCACCACTGACCTAGTCTGTCTTTACTCACTAAACTGTCATTTATAGGTCACACACATTGGGTGCTGAGTATTGCCTGGTCACCTGATGGCAAGAAGCTGGCCTCAGGGTGCAAAAATAGTCAGGTGAGTCCGACACACACGTTTCAGAAGAGATGAAGTGTTGAGGATGATCATTGTTGTTGGTTTTAATGTTCCTGTAGATCTGTCTGTGGGACCCAGCGACGGGACTTCAAATAGGGAAGACTTTGACGGGTCACACCAAGTGGATCACATGGCTCTGCTGGGAGCCGCTCCATCTGTACGCACTAAGTTACTCACTTATCGTATTTTTTCCTGCAGACTTTGCATCATTCTTCCTTGCAGAATTTCAAGGTTTCACTTTAGGGGCTTTAATTTACAACAGCTGAACTACTTAATTGATCGATCATTACTTGTATTTGAAGTTCCAGATATTGAAAGGGATTCCATCATCAGTGTGACGATGTGTGTCAGGTGTTAAACTTGGTCCTCACAGGCCTCTGGACCACCAGGTTGTGCTGGATTATTGACCTTTGAGGACCAGGTCAGACTGCCCTTGGATCAGAAAAAGAAGTGTTGTATTTTAAAGTAAAAGTCTCAGACAAAACATCCAGTTTCTAATATTTGTTATCAAATTTTATATTATCTAAGATGCAGTTTGATATAAGGGAAACTTTTTTTTGTTGTTTTGACGCTTAATGCTGAGTGTTGCAACCTGTGGCTCCATTAACAACAATGTTGGACTCGTGTATTTGATTTTAGGGTTGCTGAGGTCAAATATATTGTGAAACACTGTTTAGTTACTGCAGTGAGAAGTAAGGGTGTACCAATCTGTTATTAATATCAGCAAAAATACGAGTATCTGATTATATCGGCCTGCATCAAAATTTTAGAATCTCTGAAATAAGCACTCTGTAATTGGTTTTTATTGGATTTATTGAAATTTTTTCTACAGAAGCAGATTAGGGCCGATTATGATTAAAATAATGTTGGTCAAATCAAGAATAAAGTCGAAATTTTGAGAATAAAGTAAACTCAAAATACAATATTGTGATACAAGTCGAAGGTTTGCTAATGAAGTCAAATCTACGGAAAGTGACGAGGGTCAGTTATTAGTTTTTTTTATTTGATTTAATTAAGATTAAAATGTGTTGAACCCACTGGTTGATAATAAATTGGTTAGTTTTCATCATACTACTGTTTGCTGACTATTCTGAGTAATGGCACTTGATCAAGCTTTTTTAACGCTACAAAATGAGTAATAATAGTATGTATGATTTGTGCTGATATCAAATGCGATCGGTATCGTATCCGAAGTGAGACAATGTTTTTTCCACTCATCATATTCTCCTCCTCTTCCTCAGTAATCCAGAGTGTCGTCACCTGGCCAGTAGCTCCAAAGACGGCTCCATCCGTATCTGGGACACGGTACTGGGACGCTGTGATATGATCCTGACTGGACACACTCAGTCCGTCACCTGTGTGAAGTGGGGAGGGGACGGACTTCTGTACACGTCGTCCCACGACAGGACGGTCAAAGTGTGGAGGGCCAAAGATGTGAGTGTGAGGTCTAGTGAGATTTGAAAACACTTTAGACATGTAGGAGGATAATAAACGTTTCTACTGGTCGATGTTACAGGGCGTCCAGTGCAGGACTCTGCAGGGCCACGCCCACTGGGTGAACACCTTGGCTCTCAGCACTGATTATGTCCTACGGACTGGAGCGTTTGAACCTGCAGACGCCACCATCAACCCTCAGGATCTCACAGGAACAGGTCAGACCTGCTGCTCGCTTATAATGTGCCAATACATTGACCGTGGCTCAGGTGGTAGTGGGTCGTCTTCTGATCGAGAGGTTGGGGGTTCGATACCAGTACCTGACTATGTGTCGAAGTGTCCTTGGGCAAGACACTGAACCCTAAGTTGCTCCCAGTGGTCGACTAGCGCCTTGCATGGCAGTCCTGTCCCACTGGTGTGTGAACTTGAGAGTGATTGGGTGAATGAGCTGTTACGTAAAGCGCTTTGAGACTGCTTCAGTGTGGGGATAAAGCGCTATATAAAATCAAGTCCATTTACCATTAGATTAATCATTGGATATGTGACGACTCAATAACGATTCATAAATGTTCAAAAACGACTTTTTCATAACTAAATGACAGGAACGTGACCGCTCCTTGCAGAATGAAAGTTACCCCCAATTTCCACTGGATGTGGCTCCGCTGCGTTACGTCACCGGAGCTGATAGGTTTCCACTTAATTCTATGTGTTAATTTCCACCGGGTCTGCTGCGGTGCATGTCTGCTCCTTCCCAGATGCCGTAGTCCGGTGCCCTGCGCCAGATATACGCAGGGCTTCTATTTCTGGCGAGTACCGGAGGACGACGCATCAATCAGCACAGAGCAAATGAAGCTAAACAGGAAATTAAGCACGTACTCCGCAATAAAATATCGGATTACTTTTCAAAATAAAGCACTTCAGATTATATTTCAAGTAAATACATCACCAAAACGTCATAATGTGTGAAAACAAATTCACATTCACTATATTGATTCCTCTCATACTGTAACTACACTGTAAACTGCAGAAACTTTGATTTAGTTTTCTCTTCTCTGAAAAAATGTGGCTATGACGAATCCAGAGAGTCCAACCTTCTTGTTCTCCTTCGTTAGGAACACTGACCTGTTTATCTGTTTATTGTTGTGTTTATAACGCATACTTTTCACTGCGTTATTGCGCGATTATATAAATATCGTGAGAACTGCTCTATCTCGTGACATCACAGTCGTTCAACCGCAGCGCACCGCGGCGCTCTCAAAACGCAACCGGTGTGGATTAGCGGACAGCGGTGAAAAACCTGATCGGTGCCGTGGCGCAGCGGAGACGTATCCAGTGGAAACCCCGGCTTAGTCGTGCACAACATCTGGACACCGCACCATGGAATTTGAGCGAGTATGTTTGAGCCTTTAGCTAAAGTTACTGAGCATGAGATTCACTCATCGGGATTAAAAGCTAGCGTTTGAAAGACTCAAGATCTGTATCCTGTGATTTAGCCAAGAGGTATGTGTGCATTCCTAGCACTAGTGTCTCTGTGGAGAGAATGTTATCTACCTCAGGAGATGTAGTAACTGCACAACGGAGCATGTTTAGCAGCTCCTTTTCTCACACAGGAACTTAGACGTTTAGAATCCTGAGACTAAAGACGGTATGGATGATGAGTAGCTGCACAATTGCTTCTGCACTTAAAATGCCGTGGCATAATAATGAATTGTGTTCTTTTATCCATCCACTGTTATATTTAAAACCACGAATTCCACAAATGTTATGAGTGACATTGTACGTTTTTTTTTTTTTTTAAAAAGCTGCTTTAAATGTCAATATCAAAATGTTTAGATTCATATTGAATTTCCTAAATAAAAAAAAAGCTTTGTTTGGTTACTTTAGTTGATAAATACTGACACACATTCCTTGTTTAAAAGCCACTAAGTGAGGAAAAAAAGATGCATTTGTGATAGTCGTTAATATTGTAATAATCGTAGCACCCTGAATCGTGATGGAATCGATGATGTTCCTTAGATTGCACACCCCCACTGCACACGTAGAATGCAGCTTTTCCATCCTTTTATTTTCATGCTAACATTTAAAAAAATGTTTTCTTCTAGTGGATGATCTGAAGGAGAAGGCTTTGCAGAGATATAATAAAGTCAGGGTAAGAACTCGGGGATGGCGAGGGTTGAAAATGTTTTTCTTACTGTATTACAGTACTATTGTTTTGTTTGTTTTTTTACTTTTTGTGCTGCAGAGTTCAGCTCCAGAGCGTTTGGTGTCAGGATCAGATGATTTCACTTTGTTTCTGTGGAATCCTGCTGAGGAGAAGAAGCCTCTGGCCAGGATGACGGGACACAGCGCTCTGGTCAATGAGGTTCTGTTCTCCCCGGACACTCGACTCCTCGCCTCGGCCTCCTTCGATAAGTCCATTAAGATCTGGGACGGACGCACCGGGAAGTATGAACGCTGTTAAAACTATAGATTCGTTGAACATTAAGGGTGTAACGATTCATCCATCAGATTGCTGAACCGATCCAACTACATCAATCTGTGCTCGTCAAGTTGGCCTTCCTGATGACATTAATAGATCTAAAATTGTGTTAAAAGGTAAATAAGTGATTGCATCGATACAAGGATTTAAACACGGCAGACTTTATATGAATGTATTTTTAAAGGGCTTTTAATATTAAAGACGTCGCTGTCAGGTAATAAAATGCAGAAGCCGGTGAGCAAGAAATTGAACAATCCACCTTTGGGGTCCAGTGTGTGGAAACACTTTGGCTTTTGCACATATGGAGATGTTCTAAAGGAGTAGCTCACTGTCGGCCGTCGCCCACCAGGACCTTCTGCAGCAGCAGCGGCGGTAGCGTTAGCTCGTTAGCATTAGCACTGCAGAAAGCTTCAAGCTTACCGTCTAGTTAAAAGAGAAAGTATCAGGTTTAACCACTGCTTATTTAACCCGAACAGATGTTGGTTACACTTCATTTTTTATAATAATTTTGTATTATTTTTATGTATTAAAAAAAGCAGAAGAGTCGGGTAAAAATAGTATGTATTTTTATTGAAACGTATTTAAAATGAGCAGAAAAAGTTAACATCCTGTTAATTGAAACTGAAGTTTTGGTTGGACTTCATTCAAATAAAATGTGAATACATTTGTCATTAAATATTATTTACTTGTTTATTTATGTCCATAATATATTTATAGATGATTTTCTTACAAGAAACATCAGGAATCTATGAAAGCTCACCTGCACTGTACAGTATTCAGGGATTTATTTCAGTCACACTGGTTGAAATATTATTTTGGCTAAAAAGTTACTGAATCATTTTGGATTGAATGGTTCTAAATTAACCAATATCTTCCTTGAATCGAATCGGCAACAACGAATCGTGATTTGAATCGAATCATTACACCCCTATTGAACATAACATGTACATGTAGTACCACGGCTGTCCAGAGGATGGTGCTGTAATTCAAAGATGACTGCTCTCTCCGCTCACAGGTACCTGATGTCTCTGCGGGGTCACGTGGGGTCCGTGTACCAGGTGGCCTGGTCAGCTGACAGCAGGCTTCTGGTCAGCGGCAGCAGTGACAGCACTCTGAAAGTGTGGGACGTCAAGACCGGAAAACTCAACATGGACCTACCAGGACACGCTGACGAGGTCAGGGATGGAGAATCATCCTCGACATCGCACATTCATCCTTTTTCACTGTATGACTCAGTGGTTTCTCACCTGTCTAGGTTTATGCAGTGGACTGGAGTCCAGACGGACAAAGAGTGGCCAGTGGAGGAAAAGACAAATGTCTAAGAATGTGAGTGGGATTCAAATATATGTCGTCTTTGGTTGTTTTTCTAAAAACAACACTGTTTTCTTTTTATAATGTATTTTATTTCTATAAAATGTTGTTTACACAGGCTGAATCATTCAACTGAAATGTACAGTAGATTGACTATTTTCTCACTGGAGTACACTTGTGTCACACCTAAGGCCCGGGGGCCAAATTCGGCCCCTTTAGAGCATCCACTTTGGCCCGCAGACGAAATTAACAAATAATTCAGTTGTAGATATCTCAAATTTAATGAAATTCTACAATATTTGCAGGTGCTTTTAGTCAGGGGTGTCTGGATCCAGTATTTATATCAGAAACCAGTTATATTATATCAACCTGCATCTAAAATATGCAATATAAGCAGTTCATTCCAGACTTCACCTCAGCAGCTGAAAGAACAAAATATATAAAAACAATAACTGAAGTGAACTTGAATCATCAATTTACTTAGTTTTAGTCAAGTGTAGAATATGCTTTTGAGATATATGCTTTTTTTTTTTGTTGTTGTTGAAGTTGTTTTTCAGTCTTCTAATTTATTTTTCATTTATTTCATTCAGATGTAGAAATTTCCTATATTTATGGTTAAAATGTGTATAACCCATTGCTTAATATTAAATGACCATTGTTCCTAGTAATATCACTTGATCAAGCCTTAAAAATAAGAAATAAGTTTGTCTTCCTGTGACTGCAGTATTGTATTTTTTTATAGCATGATGTGAAAAGAACTTTAAATTTTTCTAAAAAAAAAACTGAAACACACAAAATTCATTACATTAAAATAGTCATCAAGGATTGCTGAAGTTAAGATCCTGCATGGACTGAAATTGAAAACGAGGGCACATTGATGTTGAAATTGCTTCTTTTTTTTTTTCTCTCACCTAAAATCCTGCTTTGTATTCGACCCTTGAGCGAAACTACTTGAAAACCTTTCTACGGGAACATTGACCTATTGGTAAAGGAAGAGGGCTTGTAACCAGTTCTTATCCAACGTGTGGGCTTCACTGTGGGACCCTGAGCAAGTCCCTTGAACCAAACCGCTTCCAGGATTCTCTTGCCAAAGACATTCTTAATCTGAATTAGACACTATTGTTGTTTTCTTAAAATGTTATTTGGGATTAAGGTTTGTATACTTGACTGCATGTAGACGTTGTAGATGACTAGGTTATGAGTCCTTCATCATTGCTCTTTTGTCGTTTTCTTTGCAGATGGAGAAGATAGCCACGTGTTTTCTCATTCTCAACTTTAGGTGAAGATTAAAAACTCTTCTTCAAACAGTGACGGCTGATGAACACTGTCTTCTTTGTATCCAGTCACACATTCATTACCAGCAACATTGTCCAAGAGGAAACTCCAGCATAGTGGTGATTTAAACTCTGCTTTACGAGGTTAGAAAACACCTCAGTATTAGAGACGCAGGAGTTCAAAAGCCTGTAAATCAGTAGAAAATGTCCACAGGAGCTCTGCTGGGATGGGTGCACGACATGAACCATATGTAAAAAATACATGTTTTTATTCATATTGTAAAGGATGACTGATAGATTTCTGTATAAAAGCCATCTGATATTTGTAGAACATCAGATGGACGTCATGACGTTCACTCCACAGATAAAGATTAAGTGCACTTGGTCATGTGACCGGAGCGTCAGGGAAGAACAGGTGGGCGTGCTAATACCTTAAACGATGCTAATCTGTTTCTTTCTGTGCTCAGCAAAACGTCAGCCTACTGAGTGCAGAAATTCTGACCCTTAAGTCACACAGTGATGGATAATAATCCATATGAGGGATGAAGTAAAATCCACTTTTTATCCACTTGATCTTAATTTTTATGCAATATTTCAATATTATTACCGATTATTTTTTTGATGAAAACAATAGTTTGAAATATTTAAAATGTATGATTCAATTAATTTGGTGCCCTTTTTTAAGGTGAAACTGCCTTTTAACATTAATTTATCAGAAAGTGTTTTTAAAAAAGTGTTTCAACAGGATCTTCTCACAAAAAAAGACATTTTTCATTTACTTACACATGAAAAGGTTTTTGAACTTAGTCTGACCAACACGAGGCTGCACAAGTTGTCACGATCACAGGTTTTTATTGTGTAACTCGTAACAAAAACAGAAAATATTGAAAAGCAGGATTTTGTTAATAAACATGAGGACTTAGAATTGTCAAGACAGAACCTTCAGACATTTATGTTTGTAAAAAAAAACAACGAACGACTAAACTATTTGGTTGCTTTTAGGTTGAAGTGTGATTCTTCTGATGAAGTTGTAGGCAATAAGGACTGAAAGGCTGCTGTTCGGTGGCTTCCTGTTTCAAATACATCCACTTGTTTACCATTAGTTTTCTATTGTGAGCTGTAAGAGTAGTGCTGTTATTAGAGTTTACAAAAAAGACTGATCAGTAAACTCATCTGGCTGGTAAACGTAAATAAGTGAAACAGTCACGTAAATGGTTTATATTTACTACCAATGATCACTGGACATATTTGTGTTTCTGATCATGAGATGTAGGAAATAGAGTTAAGTTTTGCTGCATCTCTTCAGTTAAGTTAATGTTTCCTTATTAATCAGAGGATAAGTGAAGTTCTGTAGATAAACACTGTTGCAGAGTTTAAAGTTAGCTTAGCGTACAGCGTAGAACGGTTAGAAAAGGCGGATGTTCTCGTGGTGATGCTGCTTGAATCAAAGCAGAGGAGGCACTGTGTTGTGCTTTGGCACCTTGGGGCCAGTCTACTGGGTGTGCCACACATTGTTTAGTACTTTAACCACCTCCTCGTAGATGACAAACACTATGGCCACGTCCAGACATACACGGCCGAGCCGAGGAACTGTTCCCTTGTAAAACTACGGGAAACAGCAGAAAAACATTGATGAATTCCAGGAGGAATGTATGTGATTGTATGAGAACAGCAGGTTTTGTCAGATACTCACGCCTGAGGTCCTTCCTGCTTCAGGATTTGGAAGGCACAGTCCATTGTGTTCTTATAGCGGTGAGCGTCTAAACCCTGCACACAGAAACATACTAGGTGAAGAAACAGTGAATAACATGCACCTGAAGGTGTTAGCCTGTGTCCTAATAGTTCCTCCTATCTCCTTTCCTATCCACTTTTCCATAACCCAGTGGATGATGTCACAGAGTTGAGGAAAGGTGTTGTGAGACTTCCTAAAATGAGTTAGGGAAAGGTGATCACGTTGGTTTTGACAATCAGACGCACTTCCACTAGGTGACGTAATGAGCCGATGGCGGCGAAGGTTAGTGACGTCTGTCGTAGTGAAAAAAAAACTCAAAATTTCCAAAAAATTGACTACTAAAACAACTTTGTAACACTTTCCCCTGTGCCTCTAACCGCTGATATAATCTAAGTCACATTGAGAATGGTTGCTCACACTCACCTTCCACTCAGAAATCAACTTTAATCTGAATGAATGGATAAATAACGAATGCAAACTAAGAATATTCTGCACTAAAAATGTACTGTGTTTGTTTTACAACAACCGCACAACATTTGTAGTTCGGATATGGGTTTTAGATTATTAAAAGTTGTTCAAGGCGCATTATTGCGTTGGTATTGCACATGATATGTGTCCCTTTTCAGTTTCCATGAACACTCTGATGAGCCGGTCCCTTTAAATGTTGTCGCCGCAAGGAATTGTGAGTCAGCATTATCAGTTCTCCTTTAGTAAAGGATGTGTCAGTGTTTCCTAGGCTAAAGGAGATTAAAAAGGAAGCATTGAGCCCCCTTTCCTTAGCTTTTAGAGAATTGGAACGCTCCTTATTATGGCCGCCACTTAAACACTTCTGGAGGTTAAGGAACAGTGGATAGGAGGGGCTATTCGAACACTAACTTTATTTGTTATCCCACCTGCATTCGGGTCTTAATTACATCCAAAGGTGTGTTTCCAAATACACTGGCTGCTCCTGCTGTTGCCCCAAACATCGCCGTTACAATCGGGTGCATTTCCCGTCGAGGATCGTCCCCTTGAGAAAAACAAACATGTTATTGTTACTTATTTCTTCTGTTGATCAAAGTTGTCAAACTCAAGGCTTTCTATACAGTAGTATGTTAAGGTTTCATTTATTCAGACAACGGTTCCTCAGGAAATCCACTTTGATCTCCTGACATGTTTCGACTGTCAATTGCCAGTCTTCTACAGAGGCGTCCGCTGATTGCTTGAATGTGTCCTTGCCTTGATCGCTTTTGTGTCCTTTGATGTATTCCAGATGCATTGTTTAGTTAAAAACAAGTATTCTTACCTTTGTACCAGTTGCGCAGTGCGTTCATCACATAGAAGCGAATGGCTTGATTAGATCCTTGTTTGAGGACAGTCGCTGTCAGACCTTGATACGTTCCCCTGACACCCTGAGTGGATCACACAAAGCTTGGTTTTCCTCTCAGATATCAAACCCATCCATATCTTCAACTGTTTTTTTTTTCTTTTTACCTTGTTCTCTGATGATCTCACCGACTCCATGAAAGAAGCCTCTGTAGCGCGGTCGCAGGGAGCACTGGTCATGGATTAGCTTCACCTTGGAGACACATAAACAAATGCATCAAGTCCTTTTCTTTGGATTATAAATACTAATTAGGAGTAAAATAATAATAATTGTGCATAAATTGTTCTCTAATTTATAAAGTAAATCATCTGAAAATTTTGCCGACGACCTGAAGAAAATGAAGTTTGGATGTATCTTGGGCGATTACCAGTGCTTAATTCTTGATAATGTTTTTATTAGATAAAAAACAAAACTTCACAAACAGATGTATAGATATTTTTATGAGGAGGACAGTGATTTTGTTCTAGTTCTTTCCAGATATTCCCCGAAATAACAGAATGAATTATATTATAAACACTTTATGAATCCACGTCCCACAATGCAATGTGTGAAAATTTTAACAAGCTGAATGTTCATGTTGGAGATAAAAACTAACTTTCAAGCGGCAATTTCAACCTCTTTTCTTTTTTGGAGTAAATGGTGTTTGATTCATTGATCTATGAGGCCTACATTATAATTGTATCTCATAATAAATTGTCGGGTAGCAGCTTTAATGTAAATATAGAACTCTATTAAACAAACTATCAACCTTACATGTACATACATTTTCTTGAGAAAATGAGGAAGAAATGAGAGAAAAATGCCAACTCTTTTGAGCATCATCCCTGTATTGTAACTAGATCTAATGATACCTTGAGTGTCTCCATGGGGCAGACGATGAGAACGGCCTCAGCGATTCCCGCCCCTAAACCACACAGGAGACTCCGTTTGTTGTCTAACCGTCCGGTGGAATCTCGCATTGGATTACTGAGGATTTCAAATGTGCCAAACCTGGAAACAATTATTAAGACGAGCACAAAAAAAGTCAAATATTGGGCGGGAAACTCCATTTAATTATAGTAAGGAATCAATAACTTTAGTGAGCCAACCAATAGTAAAAGGTCTTAAATTATTGCAGAATTATCTTGGATTAAGGTCAAAGAATATTTAGACATTGACAAAATCATCTGAATACTGGGTTTGTAATCTGTCCATACTTGGGGACTGGGTCATTGACAAATTAGGTATATTCACTGCATGATATTTAGTAAAATGGGCATCATTGGATAAAGTTTGCATGAAAATAAAATAAAAATAATTTAATATACAGAAAACCATGCCAAACAAGGCAGAAAATAAGTTTGAATCGATTTTAAAGATCTTTTCTAAACAGTAGTCAGGGTAGGACACTTTAGATAACAAATGAAATTACAGTTGTCATGTTTTTAAAAAATAAATTTAAGTTAGTGCATATATAAGAGAGGTACTACATATATAGCAACATTTTATGCACTTAATCCTATTTCCAAGTGAAACAAATGTAGTTAATGGACAGAAAATGAAGGTGTCATTGGCCCAACCATGAGTCAGTAGATAATCTATCTTTCTTCAGGTATATAGTAAAGAGCATGTGTCAAACTCAAGGCCCGGGGGCCAAATCCTGCCCTTTAGAGTCAACAATTCGGCTCTAAAGAGAAATAAAAAAATAGAGGAAAAAAACATTAATTATTTTATATCTCCATTAGTTCAAAGAACCCTTAATTCTTTTTTCATTCCTGCATTTTTTTTACATAATTTCCCCAGATTAAATTAAAATTGGACACAAAATCAATGAAATTTAACAGAGAAGATCCTGCAAGGACAGATATGTCATTTATTGCTTGGATATTGTTGTTGCTTTACATGCTTATCATATACATTATAATGTATATGTAGAAGTTCAAACTAGGGCACATTAATGTTTAAATTGCTCGTTTTCCCACCTAAAAACTGCTCCGTATTAGATTAGTTTGACAACCCTGGTATGGAGTATAAATCAACATCCACTAGGTTTGGTCCTGACGTTTTAATATAGAAAGTGACATTTATGAACAACGGGCCATTTCTTGTTCTACGAAACCTCTTTGATAACCCTTTACTCTTAAGGTCATTGAACAGTTGAATATCTAACAGTTGCTCCTTTGAAAAATTGTATTTCAAACCTAGAATGATGTAATTCCCTCAATTTTTATCTAATGTGGATGAAAACACTTCAAAATCCCATGTAAAACACATTCAATTAGAAATACCACTGTGTCATCTATTTAATCGAAACATAAAATTATAGAATCATAACCTAACCGCTAGAGCGGACATGAGCTCATCTGTGAGCGGTCGCATTTACAGACCTTGGAGTCACTGTTAGCTTACCAATAAACAGGAAGAGATTCATCACCTTTATAATAAGTGTTGACTAGGCCACTGGGAGTGAGGCCCAAGGCCAAGACAGGCTGACTTGATAATATTGTTTCATGTTTTTCAGCAGTCAGTGCCTTCTCCTCACCCTTCTTTATTTCAGGTGTCGTGAAGCTGATGATGGCAGTTCCTGATCTGTGGTTCACGGCTCAACTAGTCTGAGACACTCTGATGTTCTATCTCTCTATTCTGTTCTGTTGGTCCTTCTGTCCACTAACCCCAACCAGTCGACGCAGATGGCTGCCACCTCTGAACCTGGTTCTACTGGAGATTTCTTCCTGTTAAAAGGGAGTTGTTTGTTCCCACTGTCGCTAAATGCTTGTTCATGTGGATCTTGTTGGGTTTTTTCTTTCTTATTATGCATTTGATTTTTTGATAAGCACATTGAGATGACTTTGTTGTAATTTGCGCTATACAAATAAAGTTGAATTGAATTAAAACAGGAGGATTGTGTATTTTGCTGTCAGATATTAAGCACGTGGATGGATTTATCCTCTTCACAGACCAAATGTCAGGGGTTTGTTCTGGTTTATTCCTACCTCACTGCTGACTTGGGTATAGATCCATAGAGCAGAGAGCTCAGACCTCGATACAAGCCTCTGAGCCCATGATCCTGCACAGTAAGCTTTACACAGTCTCCTGCAGACAGACAGACATAGAGCATGCAGGGGTGAGCTATGGACTACATTACAATGATCCACAGACCCAGTGACCTACCTATCCCTCTGTACCGAGGAGGATTGGCTCGCTCGTCCAGCTGCAGCTGAGTCTTCACATATTCTGTTGGGAAGGTGATGCAGATCTCTATTCCGCCTGCGATGCCACCTGAATGGAAGAGGATGTGCGTTTATTTCATTTTAGCTGTGATTATGTGACAACTTAATTCATCTTTTATTTTATTTTTTCCCCCCAATGATGAGATGTGCAGAAATCCCTTTATTCTCCCAGCATCATATCTGCTGTCTGACCCAGTTCTGCACGGCTAAAGCTATAAAGAGCAACAGATTGAGATTAACTACACCCCGTGTGTAAATGACCACATGCAAGGGTTTGTGTATCAAATTTGACCATTTGCGCACACATGTAGCGACATTAACCTGCGAAGATGGCTTTTCCAGGATGGGTGATTTTCCTCCCTCCCACCGCCGCAGCCCCCGAGTAGGAGCGCTGGTGTCCGGGTAGAGAGTCCAGCCCCGCCGCGGTCAGAGGATGCGGAGGAGCGGAGCAGCCCATACCCGGCCCCTCGCACACAGAGAAGGGCTTTATCAGCGACGACATGTCGGTGGTAGGAGTGTGTGTGGAATGTATGAGGATGAATGACGGAGGAGAAAAAAAGCACCTCAGACAATGTCAGACACAACAACAACACTAGGTGGCGACGCACCAATCAGGAAGCGGAGGGAGGGGCTGTGATTTAGTGGTGGCAGCTCATTGGCCACACGCCGTCACGAGACTAAGTGTGATTTTGGAGGACCAATGATAAGAAGGGTGTTGGTGTCGCAATCATTTTGGTTCTTATGACATCATAAACGACCCCGTTTGATATCAAGTATTTGATTTTATTTTTTTAAGGAAAAAAAAAGAACAACTTCCTCCTTATTTTGCCACATAATATTGTAACGTACAATATTCATCAATAAGTCAGAGATATCAGTACTAGGAGTGGGACGATATACAAAGATCACGATACAAGACAAAATAATACAAATAACCATGTTATCAAGTCAAAAACTTCATTTAAACTAATATAAAATATTGTTTCTGCTTTTGGTGTTTGATTGTATTATTAAGTTGATATTATTGTGCGCAAAACACTTCTGAGCCAAAACAGGTGGAAGCCGAGAATAAAAAAAAAACACACTTTCCAGATTATTTTGACAATAGGAAATAATCAGATGAAACAAAGTGTACTGTGTATCTTGTAAAACAGTAAATTTTAGGCTCATGTTTAGGATTTTTGAAGCAAAAAGTCATGTGTATCCTAAAAACAGGAATTTATTAAATGTATTTTGTAACCTTTATTTATGAAGGTAAGTCTCATTGAGACAAGAGATTAATAACTTTAAAATAATTCAAAATATAATGCTGGCTAAATAAATAAAAGAATCACTGAACAATTCGTTTTATTAGTTCTTTGATATTTGTTAAATATTCCTCATGATGCTTAAATGTTTCTACAAGTAACAAAAATCTTTTTTCTTTTTCTTTTTGTTAATTATACAGTTGTTGCCTGAATATTTGTGTCAAACGAAAAAGTTGTATTAATGAATACAGTTGACCTTTATTTGTATAACCTATTGAACAGCTTTTTGATCATTCTGTGAATAATGGTTGGTTTAATGTGGTTTTATTACAAACATAAATATTATGTTCATGTAACACCACACAGTGTTATTCAGTTGTCCTACAGTGTTATAAACATGTAACAGATTGTAGCTCAGCATTGTCTAATTTGCAATTAGGATTACCTTCAATATTTAAGTATTTTTTTAGAGTAGTTTTTGCTGACTAGATTTTCTGACATAAAACAATCCAGTGCATAAATTGTAACATTCTGAAGATTTATTTAATTATTCAAACAGTAGAATAACATTGTGGAACTATGAACACATTTGTAACACACTTAGCCTTGTTTTTTTCTACACTATAATAAACAATTTTCCCATCTAGAACAGCACAGTTATGAAGGAATTTACATTCTGTGAATGACAATTGCACAACAGATTAGTCTGTCATGAGCTGTGAACTAAAGGCTGGACAACAGTCTGTTGTTGTATTTTGATATCTGTTTTTTAAAATAGGTCCTGTCACCGTGCCAGAGCATGCACACAGACACACACCATAGATATGATAGTGATGTACAATGGAGAACATAATGCTTGCATCATTAGGTATACAGGAATAGAACATGAGGGGGATAAAGTGGGTGAGACGTTGACCAGGATGTATGTCAGCTGTACATACACCCTCCTCTCACACACGTGTCCGGTGAGGACCAGAGGGCCTCCAACAACTTTTTCCTGAGTAATGTAGACACAGCTCCCCAGTTTGACAAAAAAACTTAAAAAAAAAAAGAGACATGTTGACCTTTTTAAGAATTTGTTAAAAAAGAAAAACTGAAATATTACATAGCCATAAGTTTTCAGACCCTTTTCTCAGTATTGAGAAGCACCCTTTTGGGAGATTACAGCAATGAGTCCTCTTGGGAATGATGCAACAAGTGTTTCACACCTGGATTTGGGGGATCCTCTGCCACTCCTACTTACAGATCCTCTCCAGTTCTGTCAGGTTGGATGGTCAACGTCGATGGGCAGCTATTTTAAGTGATGCTTAGTTGGGTTTAAGTCAAGACTCTGACTAGGGCATTCAATAACACTCACTGAGTTGTTCCAAAGCCATTCCTTTGCTATTTTAGCTGTGTGTTTATAGTCATTGTCTTGTTGAAATGTGAACCTACGGCCTAGTCTGAGGTCTAGAGCACTCTGGAAAAGGTTTTCATTCAAAATTTTGATGCACTTGGTGGCATTAATTTTTCCTTCAATTGCAACTAGTCGTTCTGTCCCTGCAGCTGAAAAACACCCCCACAGCATGATGCTGCCACCACCATGCTTCACGGTTGGGATTGGATTGGGCAGGTGATGAGCAGTGCCTGGTTTTCTCCACACATTCCACTTACAATTAAGGCCAAAAAGTTCAATCTTGGTCTCACCTGATCCGGGAATCTTCTTAGTCTTAGCCTGGGAGTCCTTCACATGTTTTTTGGCAAACTCTATGAGACCTTTAATGTGTCTTGCACTGAGGAGGAGCTTCAGGCCACCCTGTCATATAGCCCCTATTGGTGAATTGCTGCAGTGACGGTTGACTTACTACAACTTTCACCCATCTTCCCACTGCATCTCTGGAGCTCAGCCATAGTGATCTTTGGGCTCTTCTTTACCACTCTCACCAAGGCTCTTCTCATTCCATCAAATCAGGATTATAGAAGCCACTGTGCTCTTAGGCACCTTAAGTGCAGCAGAAATTATTTTGTATCCTTGGCCAGATCTGTGCCTTTACACAATCCTGTCTCTGAGCTCTTCTGGCGGTTCCTTTGACTTCATGATTCTCAGTTTCTTGGACATACACTGTGGGCTTCAAGGTCGTATATAGACAGGTGTTACACAAAGCTGTTTGTATGAATGTGCTGCAGATACCACAGCACACTGATCCTTTCTGTACCCTCTGACAAATGTTGACCATTCGACATGTGAATCCAGTTTAGCATCAGAAGGAGCTTTAGACAAGAGAAGATGGCAGAGTTTGTAACAGTCGTGCTTGATGATCACACACACACACACACACACAGAGAGAGAGAGAGAGAGATAAAAAAAGCTCTACTTAGGAAGGTGCAGGAGTTCATCCTCTCCACCAGGTGGAGCTGCTGGATCACACACATCATGTTACAGTGCAACACCTCTACTGTGAGAATGAAGAAAAGTCTTCACTTTGTGGTGAAAACATGAAAGACAAATGATTCATTATTTAAAGTCCAATTGCAGCATCCATCATCATTTATTATAACCAATGACAACCCTGCCTTTACAGTTTTCTGAGATATTTAGAGTTCCACTGCAAATCAAGAATAAAGTCAAAATGACAAGATTAAAGTCGATATTTTGAGCATAAACTGAAAATACAATATTGTAATAAAATTCGAAGGTTTGCTAATAAAGTCAAATCTACAGAAGCTGACTAGGGTCAATTCACCATATATGACAACAGTCTCCATCAAAACTGGCCCTAATCTGTTTCTGTAGACGGACTGAATGCTCCAGCTCTTCCAAACTTGACTGTTTTTTTCTTCTGAACAGATTCAGTTTTTGCCAATATCTCTTCAAAGTCTTTAAATTGATTACAACACCATGTTTATCAGCTAAAAGAGAAAGAATCGCTTTGTTATTACACCCAACTTTGGAGCATTCATCGATACACAGCATTTCCCTTAGACGACTACGATCTGCTGTTTGTTGTCATATGGTGAATTGGCCCTCATCAGCTTCCGTAGGTTTTACTTTCTTAGCAAACCTTCAACTTCAACCTCTACATTATATTGAACCTTTCTTCTCGAAATTTCAACTTTAATTTCGACATTTTGACTTTATTCTTGATTTGCCCAAAATTGGCCCTAATCTGCTTCCGTACTAATCCCGATGTAAATTAAAAACAAACATTAGTCCTGATTAAGACTTTGAGAGCATTGCTACTCTGCTCACAAAACTTAAACTGATTTCATCATTGTTTTTGTCTTTTGATCAGGTGAAAAAGGGTTCCTGATGAATTCTAATCCACTCAGTTGAATGTGAGCCTTACGAAGCTTGGTTTAAAATAGTTTATTCACACATTTTTCAGGATATTATGTGAGGATGGTCTATTTCTTTGTGATCCCCAGGCCTTCGAACAGCAAACACTTCGCCTATGCAACAGAATAAATACACAGACTCAGCTAAACATAGAAACAGACTAAACACATGGGATGTTGTGTGTCCATTTGTGCAGACCTCGTGCCAGCGCAGTGTGTCAGGGGGCAAACCCAGATGGCAGTGAGGACAAGGGTCAATCTGATCAGTCACCTCCTGATTCCTAGGCCCCCAGCAGGGCCCCTCACTGCCCCACAAAGGCCTGCAGGTCGAGTGCGAGGACCAGGCCACGCCAAAGTGAGGGCGAGGGTCTGTCTGGTAGCTCATCTTCTGAACACTAGAAGGTGATGAAGCATCTAAATCCTCCTGCGTTAAAAATACAAGAGAAAAAGAAATGTATCTACTATCTCACATGTGAAATAATTAAATGTATTAAAATGAGGACATTAGATTATCTGATCAGCCCTATAGAGTGCAATCACATGACCTCTCTCTCACACACACACACACACACACCTGTAATTCAGTCTCAGTGTTGAGGGCCAGTGACCCAGCTTGGAGTGTCCCATTTCTCTTTTTGTAGTTATTGACATCTTTGCATTATTAAAAAGCTCCATGAAAAGGTAGAAGAGGCCTTTACTTGACATCCAAAATAACAACGAAGTATTCGGGGGTAAAATTACAAGGAATCAGATTCACCATCATCAGATTTTCCTTCAGTTTTTGTCTAATTTATTTATTAATTTTTAAAATATTGGTAGCTTAGGCTGAGCTTTTGTAATATATGAACTTCCGCATTAAAAATAACCCAAGTGAAAGGACCCAGTGGAAGGATTTGTAATATTTTATACAGATACAATACAATACAATAAATACAGATTGATTAAAAAAAAGAAAACGCGCCTTTTTTAAAAAAAAAAAAAAAAAAATCAAAACTACATACTAAATTACTTCTGTAATTAATATGTTATGGTTTCATTTATTCAGACCACTTTTGTCTGGAAATTTACTTTGATCTCCTGACACGTTGTGACTGCCAACTGTCAGTCTTCCTCAGGGGCGTCTGCTGGTCACTTTGATGTGTCATGAGTTCTTTCTGGGCATGGCCAACTTGACAGTTCTGTCAAGAACTCATAAGGACACGTCAAAGCGATCAGCATACGCCTCTGAGGAAGACTGACAGTTGGCAGTCGAAACATATCAGCTGATCAAAGTAAATTTCCTAAAAAGAAGTTATCTGTATAAATTAAACCATATCATATTATTTCAATAAAGAAGACAAAATTAACTTGCTGGCCATGACTGCTGTTTTTAAAAAGTCTTAAAATTTACTCTAAATATATTCAAATTTATTTTTAGCCCTATACTAGTTATATTATAGTCCTGTATAAGATTTCAAATGATTTATTTTCTTATTTCCATCATAATATCAATGCAAAATCCATTTTATGAAATATCATGCAGTAAAATCCTTGACCCATTTACCTCCATATTCTTTATTCTCTGAGGTCATTAAATATATATATGTATATATATATTGTTTTAGAAAGTGTTACAACCTGCTTGGGGTCTTCAGGTTGATATGAGTCAAGCGACCTTAAGCAGTAAAAGCAGGGTTCAGAGGCAGAACCTATGAAAACACAAAAGTGTGAAAAAAAAAGTTTTTTTTCACTACAAAAACAGTTTAAATAAAAAAAAATATTCCACCTCTTTAAATGTCAGACGTTCACTGGACTGTGACTCACCTTGCGTGAGAGATGATAGGGATGATGCTGAGAGGGGGGTTAAGACCTCATCTGTCGTCGGGGGCGACTGTGGGAGCTGTTCACCCTCTACCTGTATTTGTGGCACTGTGAGAGTCTCCTGTATGAACACGTCTGGAACAGTGACGTACAAATCCTCTGTATCCTTCATGAATCCCACCATCCAAACACAACATAGAGGAAAACAATAAGGCTAATTTCTGCCATTATAAGTTATTTATTTTAAAAGGGGAGAGATTTTTTGGGCTCATCCATAAAGTCAGCAAATTATGGTCCATTGTTCTATGAATCTATGATAACCACATCTATTTATTCATCTGAATAATATCCACTGTTATTATTTTGTGCGCCATAGTATATAGTCATCTTAAAGATGTAAATCCTTATTTTAATCAGAAATAAAAATATATTAGAAACATGACCAAAAATGGTGAAAAAGGAGGTGATATGGGATTTTAAAAACCACAAAACAAGTGGTGAAAAGGGTTCAAAGTGTCAATATTATCTTAAAAGTAGAAGAAATGGGGGGGTCATGTAATTTAAAAAGTAGGAAGATTTACTTTAAAAAGGCAAATAATGGACAAGACAAATGGGGAATGTGGCTAAATTGCCAAAAAAATAAGCACGAAATATGTTGAAAAGAGGTTAAAATTAACAATAATGGGTCAACATATGCAACATTAGGTGGGAAAAGAGGTGGAAAGGAATTATAAGTCTGGAATATGTCTTGAAAATGGAAAATGTGCAGAAATGTGCATTGAAATTTGATGGAGAAGTGGCAGAAATGGGAGTAATGTCACAAAAATGCATTAAAAGGAGCAAAAATATGGCAAGAAAAACTGATGAAAATGGGTTAAAATGTGGCAAGTTTGGTGTAGTTGCAGAAAGAGGGTGAGAAATAAGCAAAAATCGGCCCCAAGGTTGAGAACCCCTGAACTAAAGTCAAGTGAAGCCGTCTTTATAAATGTGAAAAATCAGACCTTGCTGGCCTCTTCTCCATCAGCGTCTCCTCTATAATCCTGCAGGTCCTGTGTTTGCTGGTCCTTGTCGGACGCTTCGTTCTCCTCATGGGTTAATGTCCAAATAATCCCACTGAGGTTTGAAAAATAACCGTCAGAGATTAAAATGACACTCTCTCATAAAAAACGGACAAGTTGGTTATGTAGCAACTCTATAAACAGCTGTTTACACCAACTCAGAGTATGTGTTTACATGCCTTTCTTACCTTTCTGGGTCTATTCCCTGTTGTTCATCCCTCTCCTCCTCCATCCCTGATCATGTCATTTTCTCTAATTCCTTCAGTGTGGGACTTTTCCCTCTCCTCGTCCCCCTCCTCCGGTCTCGGCCTCGCTTCTGTTTTTCTTCCTCTGTTGCTGTGTGTGAAACGGAAACTCAGGCTTTTCAATATTTCATGTGTCTGAATGGCTCACAAACATGTTTCTGTAAAGAGTCCTCAGGTGACACCTCTCAGGTCTCAACACAATGTGTGCACAAATACATTCTTCAAATTACGTAAATACACTTTAAATTGATCATTTAGTTATTTATACAGGTGAAAGTAATGGATTACAAGCACTCGCGTTCCTGTTATTGAGTTGCTTTCATGGGCACTTGTACTTTTTTGAGTATATTTCTAAATCAGTAATTTTACTTGTACATTTTTACACCCAACTATTACTGAGTAATTATTATTTTTCTTGTTTTAAAATGATCAGCGGACATTGTGAAACTAACAATAAATTATGATGCATCACATCATAGCCGACCAATCAGATTAAACGTAATGCACGACGCCAAAACAGCACTGAATGCTGGGTATTTTCTTAGTTTTAGAGTTCATAAATGTAGCTATACTTAGAGCCTTTTTTTTTTATTTTGAATGGAATTCATTGGTGTGTATTTTGACAAAACTTTGCTTCAAGTAGCAGTACTTTTACTTGAGTAAGATATATCAGTACTCTGAGTATTTATCAGTACTCTATATTTTCATTTGTTTGCAGATGATGGAAGTTAAAGCTTTTAGGACACTTTAAACTAAAACTATAATGGTCATCAATATATTCAGCATTAGGTTTAAGTGTGTTTTAAGGGTTAAACAGTTACACTTAGGTCATCACTGTGAGCTGATAGTAGGGATGTAACGATTAATTGTAAGGCAGTTAAAAATCGATTCATAGGTATCACGATTGATATCGATCTTCTGAAAATTGAATCGCAGTACTTTTTTTAACCAGCAGAGGGCGCTATCTAGAAGTGTAGTCGGCGGGCGGAGTCTGCTAATACTTTCTTTCTGGCTGCCTTCTACTCTTAAATATGTTAATAAATGATTCCTTACCCCTTTAGCACCGAAAGAATATCTGTAATATTACATGAATATCTGTAAAAGTCACGTTTTTCTATTAGCTCTGTCTGCTAGCATAGCTTCTCTTCTTCACTGCTAGACTAGCTGCATGCCAACCGACCACGGGGTTACCAGCGCCCTCTGCTGGTCCAAACAAATATCTAACGTAAATACAGGGCAATGACGTTTTTTTTTTTTTTTTTTTTAAGTCCAATTGTTAAGGCACAAAATACATTTTCAGTTGCACTTTTAAAAAGAAAAAGAACTATTATGCAGTTTTGCATTGTTTATTATAGAACCAGAATTTAAATTAATAGGCTTCTTCTTCATTTGTATTATTCCTTTATTTATTTAATTCAAGATTTATTTTTAGTTAAATTGCATTATTTTGAACAGTTTATCAAGGGATTCTTTTGACAATGAAAAATAAAAGGAAAATAGTGCAGTAAAGGAATATTTTTCAATCATCATTTGTCTACAGTCTCATTTTGTAAAATAAGTCGTGAGAGAATCGTATCGTGAACCCAATATCGTGAATCGAATCGTATCGGGAGTTGAGTGAATCGTTACATCCCTAGCTGATAGCATGTTCTCCTTTATTTGCTGGTTCCCTGTGTACTCCACTTTCCTCCCAATCCCAAAACATGACCGTTAGCTTGATTGGAACCTTTAAATTGAGTGAGCACCCATGACACAAAACAGGAAATAAATGTCAAGCTCAAGTGGGCCACGGATTTAGCTGGAGAAAAACAAGCATTTTCAAAATGTATGTGCACTAGTTTACATTCCCTCGTATCAATGATATGATTGTTTGGCAAATTGGTACCAACAAAAGATATCAGTCCCTGCAAGAATATGTTATGAGTAAAAAAAAACTCAAAGCTTATCTTGGTTGTCTTGAAAGTGGAAAAGAAATGTGCTGTAGAAGTGGCAGAAATGGGAGTAATGTAGCAAAAATGTTTTAAACGAGCACAAATATGGCAAGAAAAAGTGATTAGAATAGGTTAAAATATGGCAAAGTTTGGTGTAATTGCAGAAAAAGGGTAAAAATAAGCAAAATGGGCTCAAATTGTTAAAAAAAAAATCTTAGTTTCTTGAAGGCATCTTCTCCCAGTGTCTTGCGACCTGGTCCTGACCCTAAGGTTGAGAACCCCTGATTTTACATAATGAGTCATGCTTTACTGTCATTTTTACTTTCTCCTGCGGGCCAAATTGGGAGCTTCAAAAGGCCAGATTTGGCCCCCGGGCCTTGAGTTTGACACGTATGCTTTAGAGCAGTGGTCACCAACCTTTCTGAAACAGTGAGCTACTTCAAAGGGACTGAATAATCTGAAGAGCTACTAGTTTGATTTACACATTTTCACAATTTCACTTTAATTATAGGGTATGATCATAAGGAAAACTAGCAGTTTAAAAATATTTAAAAAATCTTTCAACATGCAACACTTTTTTGTCTTAGTTCATGCAATTGTTTCATTTCCATTACATTTGTGTTCCTACTTTAGTAGCCACTAACTAGCAACTGTTTAAACTAATTTTCAATTTTGCACCATTTTACAAAAATCCACAATCTAGTTCTTTAATAAGATCCCATATGCAACGCTTAAATAAACATTTAAGTATGGTTAATTTAATACAAAAAAATGATCAAGTGCAGTGTGTATTCTGTCACCTGTTTTTATTTTTGTATCTTTGTGAGTTTGAAGTCTGGCAAGGAAAACATTTTAGATTTTAGACAAAGCTCATTGGTAACGTGAACGTTTTATCAACTTTAAGTATGTATGCTTCATTTACAAAGCGCTACTGCCTTTTTCAAACCTAAGACTTCAAGGGTCTGAGAACTAGGGCCTCCTCCAGAGGAGACTGTGAGGTCCCCTTCAGAAGAACTACCCATGGACAGAACTCTCTCTCTGTGAGCGCCACTAACATCTGGAACAGTCTCCCTCTGCACATACGGGAGAGTCCTACAGTGGTCAGCTTTAAAACCCAAATCAAACTACGGCTGAAAAGAAACCAGTCATGTGACCACTAGACTCTGAACATTTCCCTGTGCTGCCTGTATTGTGTTGTGTTGTGTTGTGTTATGTTGTATTGTATTGTATTCTTTAGTATGTTGTCATTTCTTATGTATTTGCCTGCCTAGGGACTACGGATGAAAACTAGCTTTGTAGCAATAATCTGGCATATTTACAGTACATTTGTTTTACACTGATGTTCATTAATGTGCAATGTCCCTATCAAATAAATAAATAAATTTAAAGGTATTGTAGACGATGTTCAGCTTCCGAATGGATCATCAAGACTATTGGTCCTCCTAATTGTCAATCATGTTTACGAAAGGCCGTCGTACGTGCTCGTGCCTGGTGCGCACCGGGTCCTTTGAAAATGGATTTTCACTTGCCGGTGGCGAGTCTGACATAGTGGGAAAAGTGCAAATCTTCTTTTGTAAGGTAAGCTTGTATGACCGATGTCCACACCAACTTGTAAACAGAGCTGTGCACGAGGAAAACGGGGCTCGTGCACGCTCTCCCGCACACGTAGGCGTGTTGCGCATGCGCATTTTTTTTTTTTCAAAATGTGGAGAGGGCGTTTCTTTTTTAAACATCGTTTAATACCTTTAATAGTGCTCCTGTTAGAAGAGGCCTGAGGGCCCCTTTTATGGTCCATGCGGGCTACCTAATGCCCGCGGGCACCATGTTGGTGACCCCTGCTTTAGAGACTAAAATGAGCCCTAAACTGATTTCCCCCTGGACTACATTTTAACTACAACAAAATGCGAGTTGTGACTAAACTTAAATGTCCTAATTAACACTGCAGTGTTAATGTGAGTCCTTCACTCCACCAGCAGATGGAGACACTTCATCTCACCTGAAACACGTGCAGTTTTATCTGTAAGTAAAATAACGACTGAAGACCAAAAGCCACTTTGTAATTGGCAGGAATTTCTCTCGGTTTGCCCTCGTTTTTAATCAATTCTCTCCACCAGCTGTTGTGGTCTGAGTGTTTTACTGGTGTGGATTAGTTTCCTCACTGACAATATGAAGAAACACAGGTGTGTGTGTGTGTGTGTGTGTGTGTGTGTGTGTGTGTGTGTGTGTGTGTGTGTGTGTGTGTGTAGCTACATCTCTAAATTGTGTGGTCTATTAGGCACCCACTGTTGTCTGTGGTCCCGTGCGTGTATTCCTGTAAGTGCAGGCAGGTAATTGAAGTGTTTTTTTCTGTGTGTGTGTGTGTGTGTGTGTGTGTGTGTGTGTGTGTGTGTGTGTGTGTGTGAGGGGGTTTTATTGTGGGAGGAGGGAGACAGGAACATAAGTGGAGATGACTCACCGGTCTTTTGTGACAGCAGTGCAGAGAGTGCTTTTCACCCATTTCTCTCCTTTGGGGCTCGCATTCAAAACAATGGGAAGGAGTCCTGGATAATTGAAGGAAAAGGGGGGACAGTGAGCAATGGAGGGGTTGGGGGGACAAAAAGCCACGTAGATGAAAGCAGAATGCAAAATAAAAAGTAAAAATAAGGGGGGGTGCATTAGATCATAAGTAAAGAGGGAGACAGAAGTATTGCCAGTGTTGCCTCTGTTGTCCTAATTGCTGGTGAAAGCATTGCTTGATGAGCCGTAATATGTTCAACAATGGCTCAGCAGAGAAGCATCAAACAAGGGCGAAGAAAAAGGGTGAGTCACAGGATCCAGGTGGATTTTTTTTTTTTTTTTTTTTTAGTAACAATGCTTTTTGAGGTCAAAGGGGACGCTGATGGCTACACGTGTGGTGCATCCATCCGTCCTTCTTTGTCATTTCTCCGTCTGCAACCAGTACGACCAGCGCCCATTTGCGCAACATGCAATATGTCAAACTTTGATGTGAATGGGAAGCAGCAGGAAAAGGTCACGTGCACCTGGTGTCTGATGGCTCGCCATTTCCTCCACAATAGTCAGATGATTGGATCAAATAATGAAACCTTCTAGCATCTTCTGAGCAATTGTTTAATTCCTCAGCCCATGTGCGTATTGTTGCATAGCATGGCCATCCATTACTGCCTCCGGCAAAATAACACCCTAAACTGGTTTATCCATCATAACTGATTTGGAGTTTGCTAATGAGGATCTTATTGTCAATGATAGCATGACATAAAATAAAACGAGGCACCAGTGAAGGAAATCAGTGTCCAACCAGAAAGCTTTCTAGTATTCAGGCAGAAGTGTCTACGGCTGTGTTCCAAACGTCATACAACAATACTGGGCGACTGTGGTTCAGTGGTAGAGTGGGTCGTCCAATAACCGAAGGGTTTGGGGTTCGAATCTAGCTCTTTCCGAGTCGTTGTTGTTGTGTCCTTGGGCAAGGCACTTTACCCACACTGGCTTGTATGAATGTTGGTGGTGGTCAGGGGGGCTGTAGGCGTGAATTAGCAGCCACACTTCTTTCTGTCAGTTTGCCCCAGGGCAGCTGTGGCTACATTGTAGCTTACCACCGCCAGCATGACTGGTGTGAATGAAAAATGGTCTCTGTGCGCACTTTGAGTCTCCTCAAAAAAAGCTCTATATAAATCCAAGCCTTATGTTATACTACTCATACTAAGTTTGACGTCAAAATGAGTATGTAGTGCGTTCACAGTAGATAGTTTTAAAATATTGAGTACACCAGAAATACCCGGATGTATACTATATCAGGAACTTTTTCATAAATATACACGTTGGGCACACTAGTCATGATACTCATATCATACTCATGATGCATTGCGAGCGGAACGTAAAATGGTCCTGGGTCTGGCTTCGAGCTGAAAATCAAACATTCCCTTTTCAAAATAAAAGCATGTCTTCATTAGTTTTTTTTTTACTCTTTTGTAAATAGGGCTCTTGTTTAGAAGTCAACCCTGGAAGTTCTGTCAGTAGCACGATAGAGGGCTTCCGAAATGTCGCGATGAATCGTGTTTCCTTGAGTTTTTTTTATTCAAATGAGCACATGTTGATATTCTACTTTGTCACTTTCTCACTTAAAATGTTTTCAGAACTTTTAAAGGTGGAGAATCAGCGGAGATATTTAGCCTCAGTGTGCTTCAGGTTTTTGGCCTTGTAGGTTTGAAATGCATCTTGGGAAACTTGTTAGTATACTTCAGTGGGAACGTTCACCGTCCTAACCATACTTATAGTATATAATAGACAGTATATACTCGTTTAGTTTGTAGTGTATAGTACGGAGTGTGGCATTTCAAACAGCATTAGAGTCTAAATGAAGCAATGTTTCATGTTATGTGCTTGATTAATAAAGAGTGGGATGATGCACAGAGTTCACGATACGATACAAAAGACGATAAGGGGCTCACGATACAATGCGATCTTTTTGGAAAGGAAGAACAAAGAAAAAATAACTGCTTTTATTTGGTGTACATACATATTTACTCTGGGTATGACTTTTTCAACTCACAGGATTATTGGAATAAAAACAATCTGGTTGTTCGTTGATCGTGTGGATTTTTTTAACCTCGCGATACCACTTATACCCTCACAGATGTATCTTGTGATGTCTTAATATCGCGGTATATTGTTATATGATGTATCGTCCCATCTTTAGTCTTTCAGAGCATTTGTTTCATGGCAACTGCTCAAGCTTTGACTTTCCACATCTTGAAGTATAGATATTGACAGATATTTGATTTTATTTTTATGTTTCTTTGAGTCGAAAAAGTCAAACAGATTTCACAATTTGGCCAAAATAGGCTTGTGATTGTTAAAGTTTGGGTGACATTTATTATTTTGTCTTATAGGTAATGCAGTAATTGATTATTTAGAACCGATTAGATTGTTTAGGATAGAGGAAAAAGCCACATAAACACAGGGAGAACATGTAAAATCTACACAGAAAGAAGCTAAATGTCCAACACTTCAACCCTAACCTTCTGGGAACCCAGTATTTGATTTGTTCTGTTCACACTTTCTAAAATATGACACATCGTTGTTTTGTAAGATTAAACATCATATAACAAATACGTTTTTAAATTTGAATACATTCTTATAATGAATTCAGCCTAATTCTACGCACCAAAGGCATGACTCAGGACGTAATTACCGCCATAAACCAGCGATGAGTCACTTTATACATTTAAGCCGATTAGCAGCTTTTCTCTAACGAGGTGTGAAAATGTCAGATGGTTGAAATTTTAAAAGTCAACACAGTCATATCCTTCTGCACACAAACAATAGGACTAAAAAAGATGTGCTTGTAACAACATTTCTGGTTTGAAAGTTTAAAAAAAAAAAAAAAAAAATGGAGAAAGTCAAAATGCCTATTCTTTCATTGATGCTTAACAAGCTTTTAAAAATCCAGCACATTGTGTGTTTCTTCCTCGCTTCCTTTTTTCGCCGTGTGAGCGGGTCTCAGGAAAAGGCGGTAGTCATGACAGCATTCCATTAGAACGCTACTAGCAAAAAGACTAACCAAAAGAAAATCCAAGATGACAGACCCTTTTTATCTCTTATGTCACTGATTGGTGTAACTACGTTTATTGGTGTAACCAGACTTGGCGCTTGTTCACTTTCCTTTCTGTGCTTTGCGCCTACATTTTTATGAGTCATGTCTGTAAAGATTTTTGCTTTAAACACAGCAGTTCACCCCAAACCCTTTCCCTGCCGATAAAAATTAAATAGAAACATTGCTTCATGGATCAAAATGCTCTATAAATTGTGCATTTGGGCAAGAAGTTTTTGTGGAAAATAGTGTAACATTGACTTTATGACTTCCATCGAAGCTTCACAGAATAAAGTTCTTCTAAAATTTATAGATTTTGGGGCAAGTGAAGTAAATCTATTTCCTGCAGTAGAGGTAGGACATTTTTTTTTTATCACAGCAGGGCCATGAAAATGTGTTTGTTTGATCGTAGGACCACATGATCCACATTCATGTCAGCATTTAGAATAATGAGCAATCTGAGCATAAATACAAGAAAGAACAAATAGTTTTTTTTATAGTAATTGTGTGTTTTTCTATCATTCTTTGTATATTTGTTGTTTTCTTTGTCAATCTGAGGCATTTTGTGCATTTCTGTAGTCCTTTTGTGTATTCTTCCTGTAAAATAAGTTTTTTTTGAAGCCATATTGTGTAATCGTGCTGCAATTTTGCGTTTTTATGAGTGATTTTTGTGTATTTCTGTTGTGGTTTTGCTTGTTTGTTAGTACTGGGGGTTTGCTGAGTCATTTTTTGTGTTTTTCATGTCTTTTTCTGTACTTTACTTGTCATTTTCTGTAATTTTGTATATTTTCCTGAATAATTTTGTGTATTACTGTTGGGTTTTTTTTTGTGTTTTTGGAGTATTTTCTGTGTTTCTCTTTTCTTTTATTGTATTTTCCTGCAACGTTGTAATTATTTGTATTTTTTAATATATTCTTGCTCTTGTTTTGTGTATTTTTCAGTCATTTTGTACATTTACTTTGGGGGCCACATGAAATTAGACCGAGGGCCGCTTGGGGCCCCCGGGGCGCTAGTTGCCTATGTCTGGCTTACAGGGATTAGCTATAAGTAATGTAAGGTAAAGTGTGTGGCAAGCATTAGGAGCCGTTAATGCTGCCTTACTATCAGCGATCATTAGTTTAATTACTTTAATGTAAATGACATACACTGGAGAACATTAACTGAGGAAATTAACTGTATGTAACTTTAATTGAGTTAAGTTTCATTAAATCATCCAATACACGCAGCACGACACGGCCTCGCAGCAACTTAGTTTCCACTTTAATCAGGATGGGAGGACACTGCAGTCAGTACCATGTGACTCAGAAAATACACTAATGTTATTAGTCAATGAGAGAAAGCCAGTAGAAAGCCCCGGAATGAACAATAAAGGAGACGAGCAAGGAAATTATCAACAATCTTTAGATAATTTCAATTTACTAGGTGTTTCCCCTGTGGAAGCACATCCACCTTATTCCTTACGACGCTACTGTACATGCAAATATGCAGAGGTGTAAAGAGTATTGATATATCCTACTCAAGTAGAATTACTGCTACTTGGTTAAAATTGTACTCAAGTACGAGTAAGTCATACATAAAATACTCAAGTACAGGTAAAAAAAAATAGCTCAATTAAATAGTACTCAAAGTAAAAGTTACTAGTTACTTTCACCCCAAACGTTTATGTTTGGTAATAAATCTTGCCGCGGTTCCCTTACATACAGTAAACATCTCATATATAAACTTAAAAAGAAAGAAAACAAATCTTTTACAATTGCAACTTAATTTGTTTTCCACAAAAGCATCTGTATATAATAAAATGTACAATTATTTTTAAAATAAAATAACACGAATAAATTCATTTAAAAATAAAAAATAAATTATCAGGCTCTAAGTATAGATACATTTATGAACTCTGAAAATGAGAAAAATAACCAGCATTCAATGCTGTTTTGGTGCCGTGTGTTAGGTTTAATCTGATTGGTCGGCTACGATGTGATGCATTTGATTTTGGTTTGGTCATTTATTTTTGTTTTTTTTTGTTTCACAATGTCCGTTGATCATTTTGAAACAAAATAATAATAGTTTACTCAGTAACGGTTCGGTGTAGAAATGTAATGAATGACTTTACTTATTTTAAAACTTACTTAAATACAAGTAAAATGACTGATTTAGAAATATACTCAAAAAAGTACAAGTACCCATAAAAGCAACTCTATTACAGTAGCTTGTTGCTGTAGTAACGGCAGATGTTGTCAAAGAGGAGGGTGCGGAGCTGCGTCGTTGCTTTTATATATGTTTTATTTATGCATTAATTGCATTAATACAGTATGTGAGTTTGTGTACAGACGCTTCACGTGCAATTATAAGTATAATGCCGGATCTTTCAGTGCAAATTGGAATTACCGCGACTGTTGTAAACAGGAAGTTATGCATTTTTGCTTGTTGTCAACTAGAGATGTAACGATTAATCATAAGGCAGTTAAAAATCGATTCACAGGTACCACGGTTCACATCGATGCTCTGAAAATTGAATCGCAGTACTTTTTTTAAACAGCAGAGGGCGCTATATATTAATCCTTCCAGAAGCGGACGTGACGGGCGGAATCTGCTACTATTTTCTTTCTGGCCGCCATTTACTGTTAAACATGCTCATAAATGATTCTTTACTCCTTTAGCACCGAAAGAATATCTGTAATATTACGTGAATATCTGTAAAAGTCACGTTTTTCTATTAGCTCTGTCTGCTAGCATAGCTTCTCTTCTTCACTGGTGGAATAACTGCATGCCAACCGACCACTGGGTTACCAGCGCCCTCTGCTGGTCTAAACAAATATCTGATGTAAATACAGTAAAATGACTGTTTGTTTTTTTTGTTTTTTTTAAAGTCCAATTGTTAAGGCACAAAATACATTTTCAGTTGCACTTTTAAAAAGAAAAAGAACTATTATGCAGTTTTGAATTGTTTACTATAGAACCAGAATTTAAATTAATAGGTTTCTTCTTCATTTGTATTATTCCTTTATGTATTTCATTCAAGATTTATTTTTAGTTAAATTGCATCATTTTGCATAGTTTATCAAGGGATTCTTTTGACAATGAAAAATAAAAGGAAAATAGTACAGTATTTTCCCCAAAAAAATAAAGGAATATTTTTCAGTCATTTGTCAACATTCCCATTTTGTAAAATAAATCGTGAGAAAATCGTATCGTGAACCCAGTATCGTGCGTCGAATCGTATCGGGAGTTGAGTGAATTGTTACATCCCTATTGTCAACCCTATGTGGTCCTTTAGTATTTCACAATCTGTGTAATGTGCTGACACAATGAGACAATAATATATGTCTCAAATAAAAACAGAAACACTTTAAGTCGCTTTAACGGGGTATCAATTATTATTATTGATTACTACTGATAATTTTCTATGTTTCGTGCGCACAAATCTATATTTTGTGGCCACAATTTAATGTTTTTTATCATGCTATGTCTAGAGCTCCATTCTGTTTAACCTAAGGAAGCCTATTTATTCATTTATATTCTTTATTTATATATTCTTTGTTTCTTATACTGCAAGTTGCACCCATAACCAGAAAGTAGCACGCAGTGACCTGACATCTGTTATTAGGGGTGTCCTGATACAGCTTTTACCTTAATACCGATATTGGAACCTTGAGTATTGCTCGATATTGATAGGATATGATATCTCAACAAAACATACTTGTATGGCTTGTACTGTAGTGTGGAATGTTAGAAAATGTATATTGTATCAGAGATTTTTGATGTAGGCTGACATAATCTAATACTGTTTATTTGGTTTTCTTTTGCTTATATTTGACCGATATCAATATCAGATGGGGACACCCTTACCTGTTATACACTGCGTATGAAGTCACCTTATGATATTGACGTGAACTGATATATTATTTTTCAGCTTTTTTCATCATACAATGACTTTTTCTCCCTTTGTATGTGATAAACACAAGAAAACTGTGAACTCTGGCTAATCAGAATCAGATGAACGAAGATATCTACAACTGAAATAGTTGGTAATTTACACAATGATTCATGTTTTCTTTGTCATTTTCACTTTCTTCTGCGGACCAAATTGGATGCTCTAAAAGGCCAAATTTGGCCCCCGGGCCTTGAGTTTGACACATGTTCTTTAGGATGCAAATAAATCAAATTAAAGGTCACAAATTTGTTTTAAAAAAAAGAAAAAAGCAGAAGTGGTTTGTAAAGAAGGAATTCCCATGGCCTCTAAATAATAATAATAATAATAATAATAATATATTAGATTTGATTTAGGGTTTTTTGTTTGGGTAATCTGATTTCTTTACAACAGGGGTGTCAAATTCATTTTAGTTCTGGGGACAAATACGGAGCAGTTTGATCTTAAGTGGGCGACAGATTTTAGGTCAAATGAATGTGCCCTGGTTTGCACTTCCACGTAGGAATTATATATAAATGATAAAGTATATGAGTATATCAGTCCCTGCAGAATCTTCACTTACATTATCTTGATTTTGGGAAAATGTAGAGTCATTTCATCAATTTGAGATTAAAAATGACTATCAACGTGTGATATAAGAATCGGAAAACATTTCTCTGCAAACATTGTGGATTTTAATGACTTTTTTTTCTTTTTGGAGGGGGCAGATATATCAACTGAATTAGTTGGTCATTTACAAAACATTTCATGTTTCTTTCTATCATTTTTGCTTTCTTGGACGACCCACTCTTCCACTGAGACACGGTCGCCCCATTTGATGCTCTAAAGGGCCAGGTTTTGGCCCCCGGGCCTTGAGTTCAACACATGCTTTACGGATACTGATTATTTGGATCTATTATCTATTGTTTCCTGCATTCGGTTAATGAATATAAAGATAGATTCTATAGAATGTTCTTGCACTAAATATTTCTATATGTGGGTAAAAAAATGAGCTGATCAAATAGGATAAATGCAAACCTAACAGTGATTTGATTTACAGTTAGTTCTGATGCACCTTAAGGAACCACAGTAAAGAAAGCTATCGCTCAGTGAGGTGAACATGAAAACAACCCATTTACCCAACATTTCTCCGCTTCGATCGGACGAACCTGAGGCTGGGGTGAACATGACTCAATCTTTTATCTTGAATACCAGCAGCGAAATTACTACACAGCTCAAAGAGCATGTCTGCCTGTGTGTGTGTGTGTGAGAGAGAGAGAGCGTGGGGCCCTGCGCAGTTCAGTGTACAGATGGATGACTCATCCAGCAATCATGTGACTCATCAATCACTGCAGTTACCATTTTCCTCCCTCCTTCTGAAATTTTTCCATTCTTTGCTTTTTTTTCTCCCCCTCCCTCTCTTCCCTATAAATGTTCTTTATCCTTCTGTTTTCTGCTTTTAACTTCAATCATTGTCTTACGTGTCTCCTCCTCACTGATTGCACTTTTATTTTTTGTGTATTTCATTTTATTTTACATCGTAGATTTGCATCACGATTTGCACTCACTCTCCAAAAAGCCATAAAAACTGAACTGTAATAAAATATTTGCTTTTATTTTTTTTCGTCATATAGCAAAACTAGTAATCATCATGCTGTTATTTACACATTGCACGGGCATATTTATTTCACACTGTACATCTTACAATGCTAAAGGTGACATCAACAACAACACTCTCCTTTTACAAGACAGATGGCTTCACTGGCGGACACACTGATCCTCTTCATTTTTGAAATGTGTTTTTTTTTTTTTTTTTTTCCCACACCCATGTTCACAGTTTAATCAGAGAAAACAACCATTTCGAATTCTCCATACTGTTTTATTTTTTTTTCTCTTTTTTTTGTTCTTTTGTTTTTTTTGTTCATTTTTTAGGATGCAAGTAGAAAGACGTGCATTTAACGGTTGAAGCACAATCGCTGACTCCCTGACCAGAAACCTTTCTTCGACAAAAATAAACAAAATGATTTTGTCACCTCTTGGTAGAAATTTGTTTTCCAAGGCTTCAGAATAAGATGAGTGTGAGATTGACATTTTTCCATTTTGGGGGAAAAAATGCTAGAAAAGTGAGAAGACAATCATGTGGTGTGAGGAAAATGTTGTTATCTGGATCCCAAAGTGATTGCGAACCCTCAGAAAACCAGGTTGGAAGTGTTTTGTGTTTAAGTTTGTGCTTTTGGAGTCCGTAAGGGTTTCCGCATTGGGTCCGGTTCCATGAAAGAGCGATGTGATTAATTCCCTTTGTGGATCTTATAAGGCAAAAATCTGAATCTGAAGTTTAAGAAATAAAAAAATTCAATATGATTTTGGCATCTTTGCAAAAAGAAATGGGAAGGGGGGAGGTGAAAAAATACATCATACAACAAAAGTGCAGTGTCAACATTTGTCAAAAGCAGTTTTCAAGGTTTTCTTTGTTGTTGTCGAGCAAACAAACCATTGAAATACATGAGACCAGATGGAAAAAAAGATGTTGTAAACATGGTTCTCTCAAAATGTGCACAACCACTTGTGATTGTGTCAAACTGGTGTGTCCAAGTGTGTGCGTTTGCGTCTGTTTGTGTGTGTGTGTCTATAAATCTCTGACGTTTGCAGGTACGTCAGAGATCGACCTGAATGGCGGCAGACATACATCGGGGTATGTTCTGTTTTTAAAAAATGTAAACTGAGCAACAGGTTAATAATCATGGTCACAGGGAGTTGAAACATATCCATCCAATCCCTGGTTGAGAAAACAAAATGAAAGTACAGTGATTAAACCAAACACCTCAAACCTTCATTTTATATCAACAGGGTCCAAACAACTTCGCTGTAACTCTGTCTCCCACCATTGTTTTTGCTTTTCTCCAGCTACAGTGTAACACTTTCAACTCCATGTTTCTCCTCCTTTCTAAACAGAGTCCAACAAAAAAAGTCCCTCAGTACATTCTGCGCTTCATGTAGATCCTCTCGATAAAGTTTTCCAGTTCCTCCTCACTGTCCAGCTGTGGCACCAGCCCGTCGTCTTCCTCATAGTCGTCTCTTGATGTCATTTGGGGATAGTAGAACGGAGGCCGCTTGCCTCTCCTGGGTGGTGTCACTGGTTTGGGAGGGGGTAAAGGCTGGTAGGTCCGTGGGTGGGGAAGGATATAGTTAGAGATGTAAGGGGTCAGAGGCAACTGGGGAGGTTGCTGCTGCTGTTGCTGCTGCTGCCTCCAGCCTTGATGACGATTCTTACCCCCGCCTCTGTGCCTGCGCCGTGGGGCTTGAAGGTCAAGTTCCTGGGGGCCAAATAGCTGGTCTCTAGAGGGAGGGGGCTTGCCGTAATATTGTGCTTTTGGGTATGGAAAATAAACTGGGTAGTAAGCCCGATATGGCTTCTGGTAGTAGGGATAAGAAGGGAATGCCAAGAACTGTTTCTGGGGCTTGTACCAGTAGTCGAGCTGTTTCTGAGGTTTATACCAGTAGTCCTGCTTGTATGACTTGTTTTTGTCTTTGTGCCATTTTTTGTTCGACTTGTTGTATCTATAAGGGGCTTTTTTGGGGTTCTTTGAGGCGGTGTAGTGGTAAAAAGGTGGGGCAGCAAGAGGAGGGGGTACCAGAGGCCTAAAGCGTGGTGCAACTGGGTTGCTGTTGATCGGTTGCTCTTGTAACTCTTTCCTTTTCTTCTTTTTCTCCTCCACGTCACTGATTATTTCAATCACGTCGTCTGCAGGTAAGTGCAGTTTGCTGCTGATCTCAATCAGTCTGTCAATCATCTGCTGGTCCAGGTCGTCTTCGTCGGGGAGAATCTCCTCGGAGCGTTTGTCCTCGGCGGTGTTGCCGGCGGGGCCCATGCTGCTCTTCTGCCGAGGCTTCATGTACGACTGCTGCCTCCTCCCCATGTACTGCAGCACCATGTCAGAAGCGATGTCTGCCAGCCTCTGCTCTTCCTCTCTGGCTCGCTCCGCCTCCTCCTGCTGCCGGAGCACCTCCTGCTTCTCCGCACGTGCCCGCGCCTCCTCTTCCATGTGGGAGACCCTCTCCTCTTCCTCTTCCACCTCTTCCTCCAGCTCCTCACCTCCATCGTCAAAATCATCCATGAAGTTGCCCCCCTTTACCGGTCTTCTGTGAGTCTGATTCTCCTGCCAGTGCTGCTTCTTCCCTACCCGCGCTAGCTGCGTGTTATATGCTTTGTAGCCCTTTAGCGGTGGCAGGATTTCGTTATTTTGGAGACCCAAGTCAATGTTTTGGAAGTACTCTCTTATTTTCCGCTGCAGAGAGAAATCGTCTCCCTGAGAGGTGGAACCTGGTCTGCTTGTGTTTAAAAGACTTTCCAGATCCTTCTGCTCACCCTGGCCTTCTTCTTCTTCTTCTTCTTCCTCCTCCTCATCGTCATCGATTTGCTCCTCCCCGTTTCTGTCAGTTCCAGCATCTCTAAACGACCATTCATGATCCTTTTCTGACCTTGTGTTTTCATTCTCCTCCTCAACCCGTCTTTCTTTGGAGTCATCCCCCTGAGCAGCTGTCAAATGGCCTATAATTAGCCGCTCAATAGCCTGTTTAGGCCCCGGCCTCTTCTCCTCCTCCTCCTTTTCTCCCTCTGTCTGCTCTGTTCTTATCTCACCAACCTCCGAGCTTTCAGAGGGCAGCTCGCGACTCTGATCCTCATTCCAGTCTCTGTTTTCCCCCACCTGAAGTTCACTGTCCCCTGGGTGGTCCAAAGCCTCCAAAAGAACAGCCAGCACCTGCGCGGCGGGGTCTGTGGCTTTATCTAACTGCTGATCTTGACCCAGGCTTGGGTCTAGTGACACGTTATCAGGGCCGGGGGGACTCTGGGGTGGGGGCGAGCCAGAGAGGGCATTGCTGTCCTCCTCTTTGCGATCAGTCAGGGTGTGCCCCTTCACCCCTCCCTCCCCACCCTCACTCAACACAGGGGCGGCGCCAGCCAGCTGCGGAGTGACAATGAGCAGGACCAATAGGACGAGGTGGACCGTGGAGAGGCCTCGATGATAGGTCATGACCATGCCGAACTGGCAGGAGGGAGGTTAAGCGCCTGAGAAGACAGAGAAGATAGAGGAGAAATGGCACACGTGAGACATGGAACTAAAATTAAAAAATAAATACATCTGCAATGTGTAAAAAAATAATATGCGACATTAAAATATTTGTTTATTTGGATGAGGCCAGTTTAAATTGTAGAGAGAGAGAGAGAAGGGAATTGTGTTTAATTTAAGGATAAAAAGAAAGTGCAGCACAAAGGTAAACACGTTTTGATTTCAATATTTTTTTTGTTACAAATTGCGTTTTTTTTTTTTAAAAAAAAAAAAAAGTGTAATATTCTTTATGTCGCTGAGGCTTCTGAGCACAAAGCGATGCAGACAGAGCATCTTAAATACGCGCTGCATGTCAAACGAGGGGAAAATAAAGTTCCATGTCCTGTTTAATCCTTTTCATCACTATTATTTTGATTGTAATCCGTTAAATTAAAAGGCGTTTTTAATCTAACGTCGACCCGACAGTTGAAAGCATTCGTTTTCCCAGCACATTTTGCGCTCTTGTGCGTTCAGGTCTCCAGGCTCGCGCAGTCCGCATAGCAAAAAAAAAACAAAAAAAAAAAACACCCGCTGTGTCGTATTTCATGAGAATTAACTGGTGAAACTGTCTGAACAGAAATCATATATAGCCTTCAGCGACAAGGTAAGGAATGCGCTCTGATCTCCGCCTTGCGTTAAATGAATACATTTTAAAAATGGCTCACCTCTTTATCCAGGAAAACGCAGGGGAAATGCGCAAACCTCCCATTTTTAAAAATGTTTTCTCCTTGTAATAGTAATTGAAAGGAAAAAAAATACTCAAAAACACATAGAGACACAATCCAGGTGTCCGTGTCAGTTATGCGCCAACACAACGTGTCAGGACACTGAAAAAAGGACGCGACACGCATAGAGAAGTCATGCGTAAAGCCGGCGTCTCCGGCAGTTTAACCCTACGGTCCCTGTGCGGTCCATACGAAATGCAAACTAGGGAGTGTGCACTATTTATTTATTTATTTTTTTAAAGATTAAATCTCTGTTTTTTTCACCTCCCAAGAATCGAGATGATTGCGTGAGTGATGATTCGCGGCTGTGCCATTGTGTTTTTTCCTCTCCTTTGTGACAGTGGAGGAATGCAGATCACATTTGTGTGTGTGTGTGTGTGCGTGTGCGCGTGTGTGTGCGTGTGTGTGTTGGCACCCGTGACCAAATTCTATTAATTTTTATGCACACGAAACCGGCAAAGGTGGGGGAAACGAAACAATTAATTGCAACTGCTCAACAGATACACACACAAAAAAAAAAATTGTTACCGCAAGTAAATATCTAGGATGAACCCCTGAAATTGTGACAAATTGTGGCAATCGTTGCCTTTAAATCTGTAGAGAAAGTAGCTCAATTGTTGTCTTCTTTTTTTCTTTTAATTTGGGTCCACAAAAAAATCCAATAAATGTGATTGTAATGCATGCCATTATTCGGTAACAAAGAATAAACACGCAATGAATATTTTTTGTCGACAAAAATTGCAACCAAAAAAAGTATTATTTAATAAATTGGGGTACATTTTGGAAAAACCTTTTTTTGTTATTATTTTGCAAAGAAAATGCTTGATAAATACATATTTTATTGACTTAAATGGTCCAATCAACACGTCGCATTTGGCTTGTAATTAGATTTGTATTTTTAAATGCAGCAGTTTGATCCTTTTAACTGTAAAACCACAACCCCGAAATACATGTCTGACACACTCAGCCATGCAGCAACACACGCATGCACACACACATGTTATATTTTTTGCTTATGAAATCATTGAAATTGATCAAAAGTGTAATTTCTGTGAGGTTTAGTGGCACTTACCTGAGTTCCCACTGTGAGGTGCGGAAGAGCAGAAAGTCACGGCGCTCGAATAAAAGCCCAGATTAATTCATGAGACCTGAGAGAAACGGAGCTTCCCTCCTCTCTGTCTGTTTATTTAGCCTGTGACCAACATCAACGAACTAATAATAAATACAATTTAAAAAAAAAAAACAGCTAAGAGGTTCACTTTTTATTAAGAGAGAGAGAGAGAGCAGACCTGGGTCCTATAATGTACAATTGTGGGAATGTTTTCAGCACCACGGTCAGCTCAACTTTATTGTATATACCCCCTCGTTGCACCACGTGATCACCTTCTTCTCTCCCCCCCCTCCCGCCCCAGCTGCAGGCAGTGCTGACGTCACTCCCATTGATAAGAATGTTGGTGTGGAGATGGCACAGTGAAGTCTAGGCTGGCCCCAGCTGATGAATGAACGGAAATGGCATGAATGAATGAGTGCTTTCCTCAATGAAAAGAGGAAAATTGTAGAGAGAGCGAGTCGCATGTGTGCCATTTATTATTATTTTTTTCCTGCTGGTGCATGAGCAGTTTTTCTTCCTTATTCTTTATGCCTCTTCCTCACATCCTCTGCTCATGTAGGGGGGGAGAACATGCAATGACCTCCATCACTAGCCCATCAATTTAGGGTCATCTGGTGACGTTCTACACCCAAGAGTCAATGACTTGCATCAGCAGAGCAGCAAGTATGCACTCCAGAGGCTCGTGTGTGAGTGTGTGTGTGGCTGAAACCACTGGGTGTGTTGCTCATGGGCCACAGGGGCAGCCATGCTTTGTTTGCTCCATTTCTGTTCAATTTCCAGGGATTGCACAATTATTCTCCCACCCAGTGTCTCACCAGTGAGCAGCTCTCAACCTGCACGGTCTCTCATCTGCCGCATAATTGCATGTGTGTGTGTATGTCTCCGCTCCGAAGGAAGAAACCATCCACTGCAGAAATACACAATGACATGCATCATATTGTACATGTGATGAATGAGTTTATTTGCTTAGTTAATTATCTCCTTCCTCGTCATTCATATTAGCAGACCACAAGTGTAGGGAACAGTGAATGGATTCAAGGCCCAAAGCTTGGTCGAACACATACATATTTAGTGCGTGAGCTACAACAGGATGATGGCAGATAAGGGTTTTCCCTCCGTGAAAATGATTTTCTTCTGTTATTTGTCAGGTGGGAGTGGTGGTGCTGAGGAGAGAGAGAGAGAGAGAGAGAGGACAGAAGAGAAGAAAAAAAACACCAAGCAAGATGCCAGGAGATGGATAACAGAAAGGATTGAAGTGATACAGGTAAACACACAGGAAACAATATTCAGCGACACAGCCGTCATGCTGGAGAAGGAGAAAAACACACAGTGATGCTGTTTTCAGTGAAAGGATGGATTTTTCAAAACTATTGAAGGCTTTGAAATGTGTGCGGTGAAGGACTTACTTGAGTTTTGGCACAAAAGGGTTAAAGGTTTTATCAGTGGATCCAATTTATTTTGAACTATAATACAATCTAGCAAAATGTGTGCATATACTACTGTAAGTGGATTTAAAGGTTAATTACTGTATTATGTGGTTAACCCACATTGACCTGATGATTAACTTTTTTTGTTTTATTTCTGATAAAATCTCCAATATTTTCATTTACAACTCAAACTACACCTGTCAGATGTGTCAGATTGCATTTGAAGCGCACAACTCTGCCATATTATTTTTCTTTCTTTCTATCTGTCTGTCTGTCTGTCTGTCTGTCTGTCTGTCTGTCTGTCTGTCTGGTTGTGAACAGTCCAACTCAAAAACTAATGGATTGTTTTTCATTTTAATGATGTTTTTAAGAAATATTTGAAATGGGATAAGGCACAACTGATAATACTGTAATTTGGGAAAGAACTGGATCAATATACTTATTCTGGATCAGCTTTAAAAAAAAAAAAAAAAATCGCTAAATCCCCATGTTCAGCTCTTTGAGCTGGTTCTACGACACCTCCTGCTGGTGACTTTGTGCACTACATGCTATTGTCAGTTTCAATTTCTGTTCCGAGCATAAAACAGAAATAACCACATGCTAAAAATGCATTACAAGCCTTTAAAATGTGAATGATCATGGTATAATGATCAGGATTAATATATCCAGATAACTGCCAACATCTGAAAAAGAAAATATTTGGGTTGCGCTCTCTGAGTTTGTATGTTTTTGGGGTTTTTTTTTTCATTTGGCTCAAAATGGTCAGCAGGCAGTGAAACTCATCGAGTTGGATGTGTCGCTGGTGTGTGATTAGCCAATCAGGACGCAGAACACAATGTGCGTTTATACGCTGTAAAAAAAATGCATCCAAAATTGCACTGTAAAAAAAATCTGCGAAACACAGAGGCCGCGAAAGGTGAACCGTGATATAGCGAGGGACTACTGTATATGTAAAATACAGGATAGAAGTCGATCTTCAAACCTATCAGTTTGTTCCCAAAGCACAGACAATACATACAAAGGATAAACAGACTGGATATACAGTATGTGATAATCTTACACTCTTTAATAAAGCTGCATCCACGATCATAAAGATGAAGATGTTCAAAAAGCAAATACAGTATAAGTACACGGAAAAACTCTGTTTGCTCTCATTTGATTAAAAAACAGAAGTATCAGGAATTTAAATCATAACTCCAGCAGTTTCCCACATGTTTTGTCACACTAAAAATACGTTTTGAAGCCCTGTGTTGTAATTATGAGGGGAAAAGGTGTTTTGTGAGTTGAGAAAATATGTCAAGTTAAAGCCATAATTTCCCTGATAAGTGCATGAGAGACAACGTGTTTCCATGTGCGTCACACAATGAATTTTGCCTTTGAGCTCCCTGATGTAGAATAAAGTTATTTCCAGGTGAATGAGTTAACAGTGAGTCAACATGTTTTATTATTAAATATAGGTCAGCCTATGCCTTTAGCCTATGGCAAACCTCCGGCTAAAGGCAATTTTAAGGAGAATCTGACACAGAATTTAGTTTTAGTTTAATTTATTTCCACAATTTCACACATTGCATTTGTTGCTACATCAGAAGCAGTGTTGGGGGCCGCGTATTACAAAAGTATCAAGTTACCGGAAAAAAAACATTACTTTTTCAGTAGCCAAGGAATATAACGTATTACACAAAATATGGTAATATATATTAGTCATTACAATTCATGTAACTCGAGTTACAAACTCTCCCCAAATAAATTGCACCAAATCAAGTTGGACACACAAGAATCTGCTGTTATGGGCCAAATTTGATGACTCACAGACAATATTTTTTTGCAAGTTTTAACTCCATTATTACATTGTATACATAAGTTGCTAAACTGTAGTGGTGTCCATGTGCGAGTTAATATTAAAGCATTTATTTATCTGTGCTAAGCTGCAGCTTTGTCCTGGTGTGCTTCTGTACCACACATGGACAACTGGCGACCCAGGGGCCACATGCGGCCCTCGGCCTAATTTTATGCAGCCCCCAAAGTAAACGTACAAAACGACAAAAAAATACACAAAACAAAAACAAGAATACATTAAAAAAAGTACAAACAATTACAAAAAAGACAAGAAAATCGCTCAAAACTACTGCAAAAATGAACAAAACGACAACAGTAATACACACAATTACTCCAAATAACACAAAACGACAACAAAAATACACAAAAAGACTCAAAAAAATATACATTCCAGGAAATGACAACAAAAAGACAAGAAAAGCACAAAAAAGGACTCTGCAAACCTACAGGACTAACACTCAAGCAAAACAACAATAGAAATACACAAAAGTGACAGAATAAATACACAATATGACTCCAAAAACATACATTTTGCAGGAAAAAATACATAAAAGAGCAACAGAAATGCACAAAATGCCTCATAACGAGCAAGAGAACAACAAACATACACAGAACAATGGAAAAACACCTCCTGTGTTATTGCTCAGATTGGCTATTATTATAAAGGCTGACGTTAATGTTGATGATGTGGCCCTCCCATCAAACAAACACATCTTTGTGGCCCCGCTGTGATAGAAGTTGCTCACGGTACCTCTGCTCTATACACTGTCCTCATGTGGGCTTGTTTCTGACTGTGTGTGTGTGTGTGTGTGTGTGTGTGTGTGTGTGTGTGTGTGTGTGTGTGTGTGTGTGTGTGTGTGTGTGTGTGTGTGTGCGTGCGTGCGTGCGTGCGTGCGTGCGTGCGTGCGTGCGTGCGTGCGTGCGTGCGTGCGTGCGTGCGTGCGTGCGTGCGTGCGTGTGTGTGTGTGTGTTCACGGATCCACACTGACAGTGCACATCATCGTGCATGTTTATTAAAGCTAATACATCCAGTTAATTACAGATTAATCGGTTGGGCTCTAATATGTAACTGATGGAGATTCTGTCTCTCTGTGCTGAGCTTTATAAGCTGCAGTTTATCAATCAGCTAATGATTAGAAAATTATATCACTGGGAGAAGTCACAAGCTCATAGTTTTTTATTCATCCATCTTTACTATTTGAGATTTGAGCAACTTTATTTGTGAATATTTTTATTCCCATTGTATTCTGGAAATACAGTTTGCACATATTTGCCTTTTGAGTCATTCCATGTCATTTGAACAAATGGCCCACGCACTTCAGTTCAAAAAATTTCAGATTTTTTTCTAATTGTTCCATGATTATTCAATTGGCACACTGTCATTTTTTTAGTTTGATCGGATGAATACTTGAAATATGTGTTGATTTTTGTTCATCTTTATTTTTCTTCCATTTTCAGCTTCCAATATCTCAGGAACTACATCATATAGAAAACTAACATTTGGTATGGTAATACAGCTTCACATACTTTATCAGAATATACAAAAATATCAGCTATACATCCTATCTGAGGCACATGCCAGCCCCTCAAAATTGGAAAAAGGCTTGTTGGGGTGTGGCTGGAAATTTGTTTGGGCCTTCAGTAAACAACAAAGTAATCAGCTGTGAGCTATGAACATAGACTGTTCACATCACTAATGATTAGTCACATATACTGTATGCATTGGTTCTTGGGTGATAGTCTCTTGAAATCTGAAAAAAACAAAAAAATTAACTTTTGGCCCATAAATGCCTGTGGGAATGTAAGACAAATTCGAATCCCTGCTTTAATTTATAATATAAAGATGACTCTTCCTTAGGATATAAAACAATTTTTCTTTGTGCAACATCTTCATTTTTATTTTGGACCCCAACTTTGGGTTTTTTCACCACTTGCTAATATTTAAAGTCCATTGTAGTTTAGACATGCAAAAATCAACACATACCCCCCTCAGTAAATTGGCCATGTCTCACAAGTGTGCCAATCAGTGTTTGGAATAACGGCATTTAAATTAACAGCGTTTTTTTTTTTTCAGTAACGGGGTAATCTAACAAATTACTTTTTAAGCCGTTACAACGCCGTTAACGTTACTGAACGTTAAATGTGGTGCGTTACATGCATTGATTGAATAAACTGTTATCCGGCTTCTTACTCAGCTGTGTTGAGGAGGTGGGTTGACAACAAAGTGAGCGATTATGATTGGCTAAGGCGGCATCATGTTTCATGGTAGCCAATCAGAGCCATTGTTTTTACATGTGTCAGCACACGCGCCACACACAACCACTACAGATTTGATGAATCAGCAGAGATGGCGAGCGTGGAGCAGTCTGATGAAAAGTTGGCATTTTTAAGGTGGCGATACAAACACTACTTTAAATTAATTGTGGTCAAAGGCAAGAACGTGCATGTGAAGTGTTCATCATATCAAGGAGTGAAGACTTTGTCGACATCCGTTGTAAACACCTCACGACACACGCATCTGAAAAATCTGAATTCTTTGACACTTTTTTTTTTACAGTAACACATATAGTTACTTTCCTTGGTAATGAGTTACTTTTATTATAGAGTAATTTAATTACTAACTCAGTTACTTTTTGGAACAAGTAGTGAGTAACTATAAGTAATTACCTTCTTATAGTAACGTTCCCAACACTGGTGCCAATTGAATAAATAAGGAACAATTGGTAAAAATATCAGAATTTTTTTAGACCAAATTGCATGAGCCATTTGTTGAAATGACATGGAATGACCCTTTGCTTATTTATCAGTAGTTTTACAGTACTTTTGTTGACAGTATGACTAATGAAAGTTCCCTATTTTAATTTGGTATTGTTTTGCTTCTTGGTCTTAAATCATATTTTGGGTGTTATAAAACCTTATGTTCATCTCCTGTGTGTAGCAGTCTTCTTATTTCATATTATGGCACATACGTTGATATTTGCTTTTCAAAACCCCAATATTGTTATGAGCATTCGCCCTAAAAATCCCAGCTCTAATAGTGATACCAGGTTTAATTGCGTTCCTGTGTTTTCTTACAATGTTTCTTGATGAAAAAACATCTTACCTGCCAGTCTTTGATTCTATCTATCAACAATTATAGCTACACAGACGACAGATGTCCTCTTTATTATGAGGGGATAAGAGTGGAAAGAATAAAAAAACACTCCAACCTAGAAATTAAAGCGGGTTCTCGCTTTCTTGTTTTTCAGGCTAAGATAAATTTGTCCACGTTGAGCAAATATGTGTTTTGTGTCGGCGGACGAGATATGCACACATCAAATGAAGATGTAATTTGTTACGATGGCTTGAGGCACGGAATAACCTTTGTTTGATTAGATTTTGCACAAGAGACTGTTTGCTGCAGAATGTGGATTTTTTTGCGAGGCTGTGTGTGTGTGTGTGTGTGTGTGTGTGTGTGTGTGTGTGTGTGTGTGTGTGTGTGTGTGTGTGTGTGTGTGTGTGTGTGTGTGTGTGTGTGTGTGTGTGTGTGTGTGTGTGTGTGTGTGTGTGTGTGTGTGTGTGTGTGTGTGTGTGTGCGTGTGTGTGTGTGAGAAATGCTTGCTGGTGGCAGCAGGGCTCAAAGGAGGTAACTATTGGTGCTGGAGGGCAGATGCTGATATAACGGTCTGGCATTATCAACTGCCACTCAGCATTAGTTGCCCCCCCCCCATGCACTCACTCCACGTCTGCACCCCTGCACTGACTCACACTCTGCCGCCTACTTGGCCACTCACAGTTAAACAGTGGCAGACAGTTTCTGCTAATGCAACACAAACATCTTTCTTTCTCTTTTCTTACGGTAATGTCCATTAAAGCCCTACTGACTCTTTAAAGGAGCTTGCTAGGCAGTTACATTATGTTTTTTAATTCGGAATTAATGTATTCTGCTCCAGGTTTACATGTAAATGGTAATTCGGAATTGAGGTTCACATAGAAAACAGGTGTATTTGGCTTTATTCAGGTCTGAGCTTTGGGAAGTGTTCTGATTGGACAGGGGACGAATGTGACGTATCACGTCTATCGGGAAAAAACACAACAAACCTTTTCTTTTTCGGCTACAACATAGAAGACCACATGATAAGAACTGTTTTCACTTTTATATTGATTGCAGTTTTGAAGCAGCAGCTCGACAATAACACACGGTTTCACTTTGGTCAGCTGAGCAGGAAAAGGCAGATTGGAAGTAATCGCAGGTAAATAAAGCCCAGTAAAACTCTGGAAAACAAACACCAGGAATTCAGTCAGGGTCACTTTAGTCAAATTATTTTTTTTAGCATGCAGTTTAGATTTGGCAGTAAGGCTCTGTTCTGGAATCTCTCTGCCCTTCCAGCAGCTGCGTAGAAAGGCCGAAGCGAAGGGAGGTCCCCCTCACTCTTCCATGAGCTACATGGAGAGGCATAAGCAGAGAGAGTGGTCAGCAGGACCCCCTGGAACAAATGCACAGACATTAGATGCCAACAGAAGACACTGTTTGATTAGACAGATGAGAAGGAGCTGGGGTGGGGGTGGGTTGCGAGGCGTTTGTGGATGAAGCTTGCGGAAGTAGGCGTGTTGCCGTGGTTTAAATGCAGCACTGAGACGAACTCTAACCAATGGGAAGCATGGAGCATGATCAGCTGGATGATTAACTGAATTAGGGGATGGATGCTGTCAGTGGTTACAACTACTTTTGCGCCTGCCTGAACTAACGCGATGCTCAATTAAATATTTGCTCCCTGGTAAAGATAGTAGCTCTAACAACCGGCACAATGATAAACTTGGTGATATTACAGCTTGTGCATGCAGTACGGTGCCGGCATGTCTCCGAAATGTTTCTGGGTTTCAGTATCACCCATCCTGGTGCAAGCCCATTTCATTTTTCGTTATATCCATATCTTCTCAGGCTCTTATTAAATAAATAGTATCGGCTCGAATCCAGTCGGCCATCTTGGATTATGTCGTCACCAACGCACATATCATCCCTTTTGCCCCTTTTCAAAAGGTTCTGACACTTTTTTTCAGACTTTAGCTCCTTTTGCCAATAAATATTCTTTTTTTCCTCTATTTTCTGTTGCAAATACATTCATTTTTACACTTTTATCCAAATGTTGTCCTTTCTTGATTTTTTTGGCCACTTCATCTAAAAGAGCTAACTTTTGTCCAATAAATACCACTTGTTTCCATTTTTTTCACTATTGTTTGACATATTTTGCCCATTTAATCTACCCTTTTCCATTACATACTACCTGGTTCCTCTTTCTTTGTCCATTTTTGCCACTCTTGAGAGCTTTTGGCTCATTTTAGTCACTTTTCACTCTTTTCTTGCCATGTTTTTGCCACTTTAAGACCATTTTTAATGAGTGGTTATCATGTCTGCCTCCACTCGCTCTTCAAAAAAAAAAAAAACGTAGCATACTGGACCGGCCCACTTTAGTCGACAGCCCACCAGGACAATGCCCGGTATGTCAGATGGCCAGTCCACCCCTCGCAACAGACGAGCATGCGCAGAATGACTGGAATGAACTTAAAGCAGAATTAAATATTTACAAGATCAAGGAATTATTTATTTCGGAATTAAAATCGGAATACACAAGCCACCTAATTCGGTTTTAGGTTTAATTTGGAATCAGATTTTCATTCAGAATTAAGTGTTTAAGGGTAAGTTTAAAGAGGGTTTAACTTTCATTTTGAAATAAAGAGGAATCAAAGCTTTCATGTAAACGTGGCCCCTTGGTGGTGGTTCTCAGTAGAAAAACTGCAGAGCTGGTATAGGCGACGACTAGTGTACATGAATGGCCTTTTGTTCCATTTAATTAACTCCTTTTTTCCTCGGCTGCTATCAGGGACTGCAGGGTCATGAGTTGGAGCTGAAAAATCAACGTGGTTCAAAGAAAAGAAGTAAACGAACAATGACTCTTGTTCTTTTCCTTCTCCCCCCTCTGATATTCTGACTGCATTTAGGGTTACACTTGCTGCAGATCTTTCAGGAAATAAGTGTGCTAATGCAGCTGCCTTTTTCTGTAAAGTGTCCCTACCTGGAAGAGATAAATTCAAGCTCATGAATACCAGAAGCTTTTTTCCCTCCCACGCTGCTTTGTCAGGGGCGGGAAGGACAAGTAATTGCACCATAAGGTTTCTACCTAAACACAAAGCATATCAGGGGGACTCGATGAAGTGTGCAGGACCAAGTCACCCACACTATAATCTACTGCCTTTTCTCCTGTTCATTACTTTGTTTAGGCCAATTAAAAAAAATAGTGGGGACTTTATAACAAGCCACTGTACATAAGTCATTATAAAACTATTAAAAAAGCACATCACATTTCAGTAGCCAAGCAGATAAATGTTGTATTCATTAAAAACAAAAAAAAAAAAATGGATTCACCTTTTCCTCGACTTTAAAAAAGGACAGGATGCCAGTTTTTAGCACAAAGTGTTATTTTCACTTTCACTACGGCTCAATCCCTCCCACTGATGTTGTTCAGAGTGAGTCACGTATTTAGTTTTCATCAGAGAGTACAACACAGTGTCCCAACGCCTGTGTGAAACGTGTTTGCCGTTGTTGTTATCCCTGATTATTCTTGCTTTGTGTAGTTGAGCAGCTGTGTTTGCATCTGGAAAGTCACCAAACCGCGGTAATAACCCAACAACAACACATTCTACCTGACAGTAGCACACAGATGTATGCCTTAGCAACATATAATATCACAATATTGATTCATAACTGGGCATAAATTATACCTATTTATCATCCATTATTACCATATGATAACAATCTCATCATTTATTTTTTTCTCAGCTTGGTCACTATTCTAATGCTGACATAAATTTTGATCATGTGATATTTTTGTGCCCCCGTTGTGATAAAAGTTGTCCGTCTCTGCTGTTTGGCCAATGTGTGCCCAGTATTCACAGGTAGACTCTCAGTGATGGTCTGACTTTGTTTAGGAACATAAGTAACCAGCAGCTTTTTATGGAAGCCCAAAAGAGTCATAATTAAATAAATAAAAACAACATTTTGATAAATAACAGACCAATATATAATATGGCCATTAAATTGTTAAATGAGGTAATATTATTATGAAATATCTTTTATTATTCTTAAATATCTATTTCCACAATGGCCTTTTTATTTCATAATGTCCTTTTTCAGCAGAATGACTTCGGTCTGTCAATCAAAGAACACAAGGCGGTGTTTATTTTCGACGCTGAGGGTCCGTGTTCCAGCCACAGGCCATGAAAAACATGGCGGACACATGTATTTTAATAGCAAATTGCCTTCTTTCAAGATAGATTGTGGCTTTAGAAATGTTTTAATGACATTTCTAGTGAGAAATGTACCCTTAAATTTCATAGTATCCATTCGGTAAGCGATCTGTAGTTTATACACAAAAATACACGACACAACTCCAGAAACACACGAAACAACAGAAAAACATACAACCTAATGTCAAACACACAAATTAGAGAAAAACAAACTAACAACAAAATTATACAAAATGACCCCAGAAACACACAAAAATAACAGAAAAACACACACAAGAAAACAACAAAAATAACAAGAAAATCTACATAAAATGACAACAAAAACACAGAAAGTCTTTGTTGTTTCCTGTATTAATGCCCAGATTAGTCATTATTCTAAATGTCGCCCCTCTGTGATAGAAGTGGCCCATGTCTGTTCTAGACAAAGAATACAAAGATTTTATACCGGAAAAATAAAATACATTTTTTTTATATATATATAATGTTCAGAAAGTATTCGTTTAAACTGCACTGCTCTATAAATGAACATCATCATCATAGCGTTCATGCTCCACATTCACAACAATATGCCCTGACACGGCGTTAAAAGTAGTGTTTGAATCTCCAATAAGAAGTAATGACTGCTGTAAGCTCCACAGAGGTGGATGCTCTGTAAGTAAAGTGAGCGCATCGTGACGATCGCTGCTCTGCCCTCTCATTGGCTGAAAACTGAAACCATTATAATTAATCATCCATTTGAATATTAGTCAGAATGTGCAATTGCAACGTTTCAGAATCTACTGTCGTCATTGACGGATGGCGTCAGGAAGCCGTGAGCAGGGCAATGAATTTGGGGTTGATGAGGCGGCTCATGGAGGAGCGTGAGACATCAGTGCTCGTCATCAATCTCTTCCCCTCTCCTCCATAGATATCTCACACATGCATCAGCAAACACACAGTAAGTGAATTGCATTATTCCTCCTCCCAAACACATACGTATACGATGTAGCTCAGGGCCAGGCGACCTTTCACCCTGCATCCAAACGTCTCTAATGTAATACAGTAGAGCTGGGAGACTTTATTAAAGGAGTGGAGTGCATTTGCTTCGTTGGAGTGCACACAGTGGAAAAAGAAAAGACACGTACTGTTGGTTTCTGTAATGCAGAGGTGGGCAACTTTTATCCATGCTCAGAGTTTGTCATTCTAATATAATGTACATAATATACAAATATTTGAAGTGCCATAAAACAGTGACTGTACAAAATATATATACAGTGGGTACGGCCACCAGTTGCCCATGCCTGCCACAATGGCTTTAATTAACAAACCCTGACTACTTGTCGCAAAATGTTAAAAATTCATGCATTCTTTACTTTTTTACAGAAAAAACACACATCTATTATCTTTTCTCACCTTTTGTTTTCCAAATACCACACAAATAACTTATTCTCGACTGAATGAGGAGGGGAAAAAAATAGCATCAAAACAGCGCCTGTCGGTACAGCTATTTTACTGCCGGTCATCATTACGCAAATGAAGCTGCCTTAAGCTATTAAGCCCTGAATATGAGTCCAACTTAGACAACTGATTTAAATACTGAACATAGACAATAGATTGCGTGCCAGTGATGGTTCTCTTCCCTTCAAGTGATAGCAAGAAGAAGTCAAGAGGGTTCTTCAGAAAACCTTAAGAGGCCTGTGAGAGGTGAACATCTTCAAAATGGTAAAACCAAATCCATATCCTTCTATATCTGTCTGTGGCTTCAAAATCTGCTCATGGTGCTCTACAAACCATTATCTAACTGAAAGGGACTGGAATTGGTTATTTACTCTCGAGGAAATATATATTGAATATATTTATCTAAACAACTTGGCTGTAAGTGCTGGAAAACATCTTCTCATGGTTGCAAAGCTTGATTGAACTTCTTCAGGTTGTGCTTGTATGTAAGACACAACCACATGATGTACAAAATGAGCCTTAAAAATAAATCCTACAAAGTAGCACTCCGTGTGTTCTTAGATCGATGATGCCACCAGAAAACGTACATTCAAGAAAGACGTAGAGAAGGGGTGACGTCCCACAACAGTGGACATTCTAACCCAGGCGTGGGCAACTGGCACCACGGGGGCCAAAACACACAAAATGACAAGAAGATATAAAAAATGACTTCAAAAACACACTAATGACAACAAAAACATACAACATTAAAGAAAACTAAAGAAATGAAAACAAAATTATACAAAATTAGAGTAAAACTTTCAAAATGACAACAAAACTACATTATAATGACAACAAAGACACATAAATGACTCCAAAAACATACAAAATGAAAAAATTACATCCAAAATAGAAGCAAAAATACACAAAATGAAAATAATATTTACATGTCAACAAAATTATTAAAAAATAACAACAAAATTACACAAAAATAACAACAAAAATACACAAAACAAGAATAACATCTAGAAAATGAAAACAAAATTATACAAAATGAGAGTAACATGTAAATAATGACAACATAAACACAGAAAAAACAAAATACAGGACAAAAAAAAAATCCCACAAAATCACTCCAAAACACCAAAATGACAAAAACACATAAAAGCATAAACAATAAGATGGAAAAAATACAGAATGGCCATGTTTACATGGGAGCTTTAATTCCTCTTTAAAGCAGAATAAAAGTTGTTTCCTCTTTAAACTGACCTTGTAAACACTTAATTCCTAATGCTAATTTAATTCCGAAGTAAACTTAAATCTGAATTAGGTGGCTGGTTTATTCCGAATTAGATAATTCCTCTTTCTTATAAACACTTAATTCCAGTCGTTCTGCATATGGCGATTTACCGCGATGACGACATAATCCAGGATGGCCGCCCGGACTCCGGCCGAGACTATTTATTAAGAGCCTTAGAATACATAGATATAATAAAAAGAGTGGATGGACGAAGCATAAACATGCAGACTTTCACACGGACCTTGGTAAAAGCGGTCAATGGAACAGGCTTCACTGGACGGCTGGCACTAGGAGTAAATGCGTCCCCATACTGCATTCACATGCTGTAATAGTGGGTATCCGTATGGTTGCCGTATCAATATACCAACATTCTATCTATACGCAGCGCCCCTATTTGGCCAGTTTAGGTCATGTGGCCAGTTTAGGTTGCGTGACTAAGACTAAACCTTTCTCTAAACCTAACCCTAACCCTAAACCTAAACCTAGCCTTAAACCTAATCCTAACTCTAACCCTAAAACGCTACGTACGTGTACTTTGGTAACTGTACCTATAGCACCAGTGGTTGTCCTTACGGCAACCGTACAAATAGACACTTTCTAATATCACCAAGTTTATCACTGTACCAGTTGTTAGAGCTACTATCTTTACCAGGGAGCAACTATTTATTCCTGGGGATTGTTTTCCGGAGTTTTACAGGACTTTATTTACCGGTGATTAGTTCCTATCTCCCTTCCGCGCCACGGTCCAAACTGAAACCGTATGTTGTTGTCGAGTTGCTGCTTCAAAATTACAATCATAATACAAGTGAAAACAGTTCTCATGTGTGATGTTCTGTATTATAGCCGACAATAAAAGGTTTGTTTGTGTGTTTTTTCCGATAGATGTGATACGTCATGTTCTCCCACTGTCCAATCAGAGCCTTCCCAACCCCCAGACCTAAAGCGGAATTAAATAAAGCAGATTAAACCGGTTTTCCATGTACTGTAAATCGCAATTCGGGAATTGCTGTTTCCATGTAAACTCAAAGCAGAACACTTTAATTCGGAATAGCTAATTCTGAATTAAATAACATCATGTATACCGTGGCCAATGACTCCAAAAATACATAAAACCCTTTGTTATTTGTTTCCTGTAATAATCCTCAGATTTTTTATTCTAAATGCTGACATTATGTAGGATCAGATAATAGCCCTTTTGGGGCCACCTGCTGTGATACAAGTTGCTCTATCCACAAACCACTCGGCTCTTTTCTCACTTGGTTACACATTTTCTACTGTCTAATAGAATACTAAATCTTCCATGCTGCACCTTTATCTGACTTTATGTGTTGCCAGGGATATGAAAGACATTTTATTCTGTGCTCATTCAAAAGCTATAAGTACGCCGCTCGTTTTGGGAAAAAAAAAAAAAAAAAAAAAAACCTCTGACATCCCTGCAATAAAACCACATGGGCACACTTGCTCCTAACTCCTCGGTGTATATTCTGTCACAAAGTGCCTCTTTAGGTAGGTGAGTGCTCTGCCCTGTGTCTATGTCTCTGCTATAGTCATTTATCAGCTTAAATGAGCCTTTTTATGAACACCACCTTAATAGGCTTTCCTTAAGGTGTTTTCCCATTGGCCTCGTTTGGTACAGGGTTAGAATCGCAGGAGGCTCAGAGTCAATGAAGACTGTTTGAATTAAAAAAACATTTTCTTACATCAATCAGCTAGTTCGTCTGCTGTGCACCACATATCAGGGCTAGAGCCAACAGGCACTGCTTTGAACAATATACTGAGGGATGGAGTCCTCCAAAACTCCTTGTTGGAGTGTAAACAGTTATCGGTTATCAGAGCACCACCCGACTGGAAGGGAAGTCATTTGAAAGCCGTTTGAAAATGCAGTAATTTGCGAGTGTGACTCATCGCTGTCACCTACAGCGACGAAAAAACCTCTGATCCTCCAAGGAAGAATAGAGTTACACAACTACACGTTTGCAATGCAACGCTAGACGAGTTCCAAGCTGGCATTTCAAGCTCTGCAGATAGAAAAACTACAAGTAGATCTGTTGCTTATGCCAGGGGTTCTCAACCTTGGGGTCAGTCGCGAGACACTGGGAGGGGGTCACCAGATGCCTTCAAGAAACTAAGAATATTTTTTGAACCCGTTTTGCTTATTTTTACCCTATTTCTGCAACTACACCAAACTTGCCATATTTTAACCTATTTTCATTACTTTTTTACAACATATTTTTGCTCCTTTTAAGGCATTTTTGCTACATTACTCCCATTACTGCCACTTAAAATTCAATGCCTTTTTTCCACTTTCAAGATATTTTCATCACTTATAATCCCTTTCCACCACTTTACCCACCTAATGTTGCATATGTTGACCCATTATTGTCACTTTTAACCTCTTTTCACCATATTTCATGCTTATTTTTGCCAATTTAACCACGTTCACAATTTGTAATGCCAATTATTTGCCAGTTTGAACAAATTGTTCAGACTTTTTAAATTAAATTCCACCAATTTCTGCCACATTTTGGCCAATATATTGACACTTTCAACCCTTTTTAACACTTTTTCTACTCTAATTTGTCAGTTTTAGCCATTTTTCATCATATTTCATCATATGCTTATTTTTGCTACTTTAACTACATTCAAGATTTGTAATGCCCATTATTTGCCAGTTTGAAGTAATTGTTCCTACTAATTATTCCAATATTGACACTTTGAACCATTTTTACCACTTTTTCTGTCCGTTTTGGGCACCCTAATTTGCAACTTTTAACCAATTTCTTTGGTTTTTAAAATCCCATTTCCCCACTTTTGGTCATTTTATTTCTGAATAAAACAAGGATTTACATCTTTAACATGACTATATACTATGGCGCAAATTATAATAAACTTCCTGGATAACAGTGGTTATTATTCAGATAAATACATATTTGTGGTTATCAAAGATTCAATGAACAATGGACCATCATTTCGCTGACTTTATGGGTGGGCCCCAACAATCTCTCCCCTTTATTCCCCCAGATGGCCCTGTCTCCATATGACTGTTCTTTAATGTTCATGTCTGTGTTCAACCACCTTCAGGTACAGTGAGGGTCCCCGGTCTCTGGCACCTTTATTTTGAAGGTCGCTGGCTAAAAAGGTTGAGAACCACTGGCTTATGCCATACAGATCTATATCCTGAGTCTTTTTGATCGTCCATGTGTGTAAGCTCCATCCTGTGATTTGGCGTAATTAAATTGAAAGTCTTGTTTATTGGTGGAAACAATTGACCATCTGTGTCTGCTCCTGCAATTTGCAACAATGCTGTGTTTATTGTTCAGACAGTCAACAGATGTTTCAATTGATGGATGTCTCGTGCAATTTGTATTTGGACGTCATGAACAAGCTCGTGTGGATTCAGAAAGGGGGATATTGGAAGGCAGAAAACACAGCGGCTTTCCCTTTTTGACGGACGGGAAAAGGTCCAGTTAATGCAATTTTGATGACAATTTAATGTCATCAAGAAATAGGGCATGTTCACTTGAGATGTCAAGGTGAGAGGAAATTACCATGATTAATGCCGGGTTACAGCAAGGCAGGAATATAATCAGTCTCGCACTTACTAATCATTATCTTTCCCTGATTAATTTTGGCTGAAGATTTAAAGAAGATATCAAGCTTCATTGTGTTGGGTAAAGACCATTTTGAGTAATGGATTTAGTGTAAAGAAACTAAAGTGAGCAACTCATATATTCATGGTATGATTAATGATAATGCTTGCAGGTCTGACAAAAGCCAAGTGGTGCGTGATACTATCACCCAGATTTTACTGTAAGACTACCAAACGTGAATATGATATCGTCGTAATAATCGATGGTTGTCGTCGTTGTCCAAATGTTGTTAGGCTTTTCTTAATGGAATTATGTAACCAAATTTACTTTGGAAATAGAAACTCAATATGTTATAGTAATAGGAGTAAAATAATTACTCTCACCACTGGAAACACTCACCTCACTCTTGACTTACTGAAATAAAAACACAAATTGTTGAAGAAAGACTAACACAAATTTGGGCTTAATTCTGTTGGGGATGATAACGAACATTTTTTTTTTCATTCTGTTCCTGTATTTCGTTCAAACGTTGTTCTACTGACGCCAGCGCATGTGCCCCAAAAAACACTGACGTTTCTGTTGTTTCCACTGAAAGTTGTAGACAAAACAGTGGCGGATGTTGATATTGTGGCTTCAAGGGAAACACCCAATTATGGCCAAAATGTCAGGTTTCATGGCGTGACGTCCAGTGTTTAGAATAACGGCGTTTAATATAACAGTGTTAGGTTACAGCGTTTTTTTTTTTCAGTAACAGGGTAATCTAACGAATTTTCTTTTATGCCATTACAACACCGTTAACATTACTTAACGTTAAATGCGGTGCGTTACATGCATTGCTTGAATAAACTGTGATCCGAAAGCACCCCTGGCTTCATACACAGCTGTAGTGAGGAGGTGGGTTAAAAACAAGGTGAGCGATTATGATTGGCTAAAGCGGCGTCATGTGTCATGGTAGCCAATCAGGGCCAGTGTTTTTACACATGTTCCAGCACACACACACACACACACACACACACACACACACAACCACTACAGATTTGATGAAGCAGCAGAAATGGCAAGCGTTGAGCAGCATGACGAAAAGTTGGCATTTTTCAGGCGACGATACAAACACTACTTTAAATTAATTGCGGTCAAAGGCAAGAACGTACATGTGAAGTGTTCATCATATCCAGGTGTGAAGACTTTGTTGACATCCGTTGTAAGCAACTCACACATCTAAAAAAATCTGAATTCTTTGATATAGCAACTTTTTTTTTAACAGTAACACAAATAGTTACTTTCCTTGTTAATGAGTTACTTTTATTATGGAGTAATTTAATTACTAACTCAGTTACTTTTTGGAAGAAGTAGTGCGTAATTATAACTAATTACTTTTTTAAAGTAACGTTCCCAACACTGGTGATGTCACATCACAAGGAACACCATATACAAACTAGAACAAATATGGCATCAAGTGAATCACTGTCTTTATTGTATTGTGACTCAATAAGTCACTTTAAGAACGAAGTATAAAGACTGAGGGTGCTTTCACATACTGTATACAGTATGTACTGTATAGTCTGTTTAAAAAAACTGCAGGTTTTTTGTTCAAACCCTATTGGACAGAATACTGATGCCTTCTTCTTTGTCTTAAGGCAGGCATACATTTTGCAATCTTCGGCCCATTTTGAGCCGATTTTTGACTCGGGCCGAGTCTCGGCTAAATCGTGTGTCGTGCATCGTGTAGAATACCACGAATCACGAAAAGCGATTAACACCTCACGACCAGCTGCCGATCAGCAATCGTATGGTCGTAAGAAAATCAAACATGTTTGAAATCCTGGTCGTTCTTCGGTTGAAGCAGTGCCATGCACCGGCTTGCCTCAAACTCCCACACTGCGCATGCGTGAACACCGTAGGACCGCTGACAAACCGTTTCCTTGTCCTAGTGATGTTTGTGTTTGAACATCACGTCCTGTTTTTGGTCCCACCTCCTATATTTCGCCCACAGTGTGCCTGCTCCAACACCCCTGTTTGAAACCAATGTGTTGTCATCAAGCTCTGCTGAAGCAATGATAACGAGCCATTCATTTGATTCAGGTGTGTTGGAGCAGGGATACATCTAAAAGTCCCTCGAGGACCAGGATTGGCCACCCCTGCTTTAAATTGATGTTTGGAGCAAATTTGAAAGACTGAAGAGCTTAATTATGCATAACTTAAAAACTCAAAAAACTTTAAAAAAGAAAAATAAATAAATGTGTGTACAAGTAAGTACCACACCTTTGTGGTTGAGTGGAGAATACAATACAGAATACAAGGACTGTTTGTCTTTAATTTCATGTTATGGAAGTAAGTTTTTGTTGTCATTTTGTACTTTTCGAGTTTGTTGTGTGTAGTTTTGGAGTCATTATGTGTATTTTTTCTTGTTGTTTTGTACATTTTTTGTAATTCTGTGTGTAGCTTAGTTTGTTATGAGTCACTTGGTGTTTTTTGTTGTTGTCATTTTGTGTTTTGGAGTCATTTTTCATCTCATTTTGTTTATTTTTCTGTTGTTTTTGTGTATATTGTGGTCATTGTGTGTGTTTTTTGTGAGTAAATTTGTGTATTTTAGTTGCCCTTTTGTGCAATTTCTTGTAATTGTTTTTCATCTTTTGTGTGTTTTTGGAGGGATTTTGTACCAGTTTCCCATGTCTGTGTTACACTAAAAAAAGAAGAATGTCACATAAATTAATTTATACACTTTCCAAACACACTTTTCCAACTAAAGACATTTATTTGCTTTACCTTGTAACTTGCAGAGTCTGTAGTCGATGTAGAAACCCCGACGGGAGGACATGTAAACTGTGGCACACACATCTGGTTTTCTGGCAGTGTTTCTATCCTGGGGTGTTGTTTTTCATGAAATTTTGCAATACATTTACTATTCTTAATTTAACGCTTGTCAGATTATTTAGAAAACCTATCAGAGCATTGAAATCTATAAAAAAAAATAATTTTAATCTCTAAATTGGAAAAAGCGATGATAAATTGTATATATTTAAATATTTAAATCCCTTTTTTAATGTTGCTTTTTATATTAATTGCATCTAAGTGGAACATTTTATATTTCCATCTCAATATATGTTTTTTTAAATGCCCAGAAGTATGGAAATGAAGTGATTTCCCAGTTTCAGATGTTAAAGTACATGAGCAACCAAATACCAAAGTAAGATTTAATCCCACAGCTGGGAGAGTTAGAAATGAAATGATTTCACTCACATAAGTAGGTGGCGTTGGCTGCCTGAATGCTCGTTCACTTTTCCAGTTGTCATTTTCCTATGAATTTTAAGTGTTATGGAAGGTTAACCAAGCCACTGATTTGACATCTCTTCGGCCTATAAATCAATACTTAATTTAACCCAGTGCAGTGATTCACATGTACTAGTTCATTTGTCAGTGCGTGAGGGATTTATTGTTAATCTATGAGGTATTACCTGGTTTCAGCAGTGTTCCAGCCTGTGCTCACATCTTTGGTTAAGATTAGCAGGACGCTAGTGCTAATGCTGTCTTTACTCAGCGTGTTTGGAATGTCACGCCATCACCTGACGCACACACGAGTCACAGAACCTTTCCGTACATGTATCATTTTGTGGCTTTCAAAGAACAATCAGTAATCATCTAATCATCTTATCACAGTGAGGGCTGATCAGAGGGCCACATTATCAATATTGTTAGCATTTAGAACAATCTGAGCAATAATAAATAGGGAAAAAAACTAAGGATTTGGTCTGTTTTTGTTTTTTTGTATACTTTTGCCATTTTGTATATTTTTGTTGTTTTCTGTGTTATGAGTAATATTTGTGTTTTTGATGTCGCTTCTGTGTGTTTTTGTTCTCATATTTGTGTGTTTTTGTTGTTATTTTGTAAATTAAACTCTCATTTTGTGTAGTTTTGTTTTCATTTTGTTCATTCTTCTGTCATTTCATATGTTTTTTTTGTCATTTGGGTATTTTCATTCTGTATATTTATATCGTGTTATGAGTCTTGTTGGTTTTTGTGAATTCTATGTTGTTTTTTTTTTTTTTTTTTTGTCATTTGGTACCTTCTTGACTTATTTATAGTCATCTTGGTTTTTAACACATTTTCTATATTATTTTGTGGGTCTATTTGTATTTCTCTTTTATTCATTTGTTAGGTTTTTGAGTATTTTTTCTGTTTGTGTATTTATTGTGTTTTTTTGTGTATTTCAAATGTTGTTTGTGTATTTTTTGTCTTTTTGATGTGTGGGGACGTGTTTGTGCTGAGGTTTTGCTATTTTGTCTTTTTTTGTTCTTGTGTATCTTTCTGTCAATTTGTCTGTGGGAGAGTGTATTTTACCTGGTTTTCCATGTTTTCTGTTGTTTTTTTGTGTAATTTGCATCTCATTTTGTGTGTTTTTGAATCATTGCATGCTTTCACATAGAATGATTCGGGTGACCCCGGGCCACCAGTTGACCATGTCTGATGTAGTCTAACTGAAAATTCCTTGGTAAAGACTATTGCATAATACTATATTACTGCTTGACTTTGCCACAGAACTCAGGAGCACTGTTTTTAGAGGCCTAAGTATCAGTTGTGGTAATTGTATTTGGCAATTGAAAATTGCCAAATACATTGTTCTAGTAGGAGGAGTTATTATTTTTCTTCCGCAACTCCTTTGTCCTGGGTCTCCTCCTAGGCTATTAATGCAGCTATTAATGACACGTATGTCATCTCTTAGGGGCAATGTCAAGGATGTGCAGTCAACATTTTATGGAGCCAAAATGTCAAGGTCAAGGCCACGTCAAGTGTCAAAAACCAACATTTTCCACATCTCTACGAATATTTATCGTACAAGTTCGATGCTTACATTTATGAAAATCTCATTTTAAGTGAAATATTTTATTTGAATGGACGGAAGCTCTACGACCTACCAGTAAAAATATTGGTACGGGGCAAAGTTCATGACATCACAAAAAAGTTTTTCCTACAACTTGGCCACGGGGACCATTGAACAACATTTCCTTTGACCTTAACTATGACCTTGACCTTCACTCAAGGTCATAGTTAAGGTCCAGAACTCCTCAGAAAAGTGAACAAAGTCAGACCTCAACGCTCTCAGGACGAGGAATCTCAGCCAAAACAAAAAAACTTTTTCCGCTATGACTTGGCCACAAATTGAGATTGTGTACCATTGAACAACATTTCCTTTAAATCTGTGACCTTGACCTTCGCTCATGTTGATATTTAAGGTCAAGGTCAGTCTTCTGTTTTTCCTGCATTATTACTTTCAATTTAATTAGTAAAAAGAACAAACTTGTTAACAAATCCAGATACAGGTTGTCATTTTTGCCCATTTTTTTAATTTTCAATTGTCAAATATGTTTTTGCCTTGCTAATACAGGTCTTGCCTAATCATTCTTGTTATTGTTTAATTCCCAAAAGATAGATAGATATTTTATTACAGTGACTCAAAAGAGATTATGAATGAATGTCATAAAATTATACCGCTTATTCAATTAAACTTTAATGTCTGGATGTCCTGTGTACTGTTCCATAACTTTAAGTACATTTTCCTTAAATATAAATTATTTTGGACTGTAACAGTGACTGAGATAACATTGCATATTGTTTTATGTGCTTTACATATTCATTGATACCTCGCTTATAGCGTGCAGATTTGCAGTTTTTTCTATAGTTTTGTTTGTTGTATTTTTTTATGACAGACAGATAAAAGTCCCCGCCTAGGGACTGAATCAAGCTGGAGCCTGTAAATGTAAAAGGATTCAGGCAGTGTAAGACTAAATAAAGATTAAAGATTATATCCAAGCAGCTCAATATTCACAAAATCCATTTCCCAGAGAGCAGCGAACATACTTGCCAACCCTCCCGATTTTCCCGGGAGAATCCCGAATTTCATTGTACCTCCCGAAAATCTCCCGGGGCCACCATTCTCCCGATTTTCTCCCTATTTCCGCCCTGACATTGTCCGGGCGGACCATCCTTCACTGAGCGTCGTTTACGGCCGGACAATAATAACGATTACACCGCATAAGAAGAGGAAGAAGAGACATGGCGGCATGTAAGAAGAAGAAATATGCCTGCAAATTCCAAAATGACTGGAAAAAACAATTTAACTTTATTCAGGACAGCTCAAAAGGGAAGGGTTATGCGGCCTGCAATGTGTGTAGGTCAGACTTCTCGATTGAACACGGTGACCGAACGGACATCACGAGTCATCAACGGTCAGAGAAGCACAAGGCTGCTGCAACGCAGCACCGTTCACAGCCCAGTATTTCGAGCCATCTGGCCAAATGGAGACCTGAGGGAGTTACTTTTGCCGAGACAAAGATGGCTATGCTGTTAGCTACAAGTAACATCCCATTTACGTTTGCGGATGTTTTCAACAAATCCGTGAAGGATATTTTCCCAGATTCAGAGATCGCTCGCCAGTACGCAAATGGCAGAACAAAAGCTACTCAAATAGTGAAAGGTAAGTGTATATAAAATAATATTGTTTTCTAAGAGTTAGTATTTTAAGATTAAATTGTTAAATATATATATATATATTTTTGTGTGTGTGTGTGTGTGTGTGTGTGTAAGCAGAATGTACAGTTGGTAGAAAAACAGTTTTTACATTATTATGCACTTTGATAGGTGCCATTGCCCCGGAATTAGACAAGGGAGTGATCGAACTGTGCCAAAACCAACCCTTTGGTTTGATGTGTGATGAAAGCACAAGCCGAAACATGGATAAAGTATGTATTTTGTATTTACACTTCTCTTGTAAAGCAATTTGTGGGTGCTGTCAGTGAAAATTGCTTTCTAAATAAATATTCTTTTTTTTTTTAAAGGAGTTTGTGATATTGGCCAGGGTTTGTGATCCGAAAACTCAGGAGGTGGTGACAATGTTTCTGCACATGCCAGTGTGCAACATTGGCACGGCACATAACCTCTTTGAGTCACTGAACAGAGTGCTAAGGTAAATGTAAATGTCACTAATGTCCATGTAAATACATTACAATATGCTAGGAGACAGACCACTAATAAGTAATGTTGTATATTGTTTATTCCTAGTGACAGAACAATTGATTGGAGAAATGCTGTGGCATTTAATAGTGATAATGCCAGTGTCATGAAGCGGAAGCACAATTCTGTTGTCAGCAGAATCAAAGGCATGCCGCCATCCCTAATTGACATGGGATGCATCTGTCATTTGGTCCAGCTAGCTACAGGATGTGGCATTAGGGCTCTTCGCCAGCCTATTGAAGACATCCTCAGCAGCATACAGTATATGCTCACTTTGACATCAGGTAATCATATTGATATGTCACATGTTACACTTGCACATGTTTTCATTATTTAACAATTTCTTCGCTTTAAAAAAAAAAAAAAAAAAAACTTTCTCAACTTCAGTGCCAAACGTTGTGAAATCTTCAAAGAGTTTGTGGAGTTCACAGACTCAGAGACTCTGAAGATACTTCGATACTGTGCAACCAGGTGGCTCAGCTTGCTGACTTGCATAAATCGGGTGCTCTGCCAGTGGGATGCACTGCAGGCATATTTTGCCAGTCATGAGGATGTGGAGAAGCCTGGCAAGGTGAAGATGCTGGCAGAACATTTAACCAGCAAGAAGACAAAGTTCTTCTTCCTTTTCCTCTCCCAGGTTCTGAAACCACTGGCAGAGTTCAATGTTATGTTTCAGGTCAGCCAGCCTATCAAAAGATAAACTTACATAATTGTGATAATAAATAATGCCGTTATAATTTTTCATAACTGATAATCCAATCATGTGTTTCTAGGCTGAAGGTTCATAGGCTGCACCAGGAGATGACCAACCTGGTGAGAAGATTCATGGGAAGATTTCTCCCTGCCAGCCTTATCGCTGACATCCCACTGAAGGACATCAAGTTCAAGGATACCAGCCTACAGTTGCCAGACAGCGAACTCTTCCTTGGAGCAGCTGCACAAAACCTCTTGGAGGACAACATGGATGACCTTTCCTCCTCTGTCCCAATGATGATCAAGTAAACATTATGATTATTGTGTTATCCAAATCAGCTTACCTCCTAAGAGCTAACTGACATCCCATCATACAATGCCTGTAATTTTTTTGATCTGATCATGTGTCACAGGGCAGTTAGAGACTTCTTTGTAGCTGTGACCACAAAGATGATGACTGCATTCCCCCTCGACAACATCATCCTCCAAAACCTGTCCGTGTTGGACCCAGAGTCACGGCATCAATTTTCTCACCGTGCATCCCCATTAATTGATGGTGGTAGTTGTTTGAGAGGATAACAGAAAGCAATTATATCCCCAGCTCACTTATGCTAAATTTGCTCATTTTCATTTGCAGTTATAGAGTTAGGGAAAAGTCTGCCGCAGCTGCGGTTGGACCTGGATAACCTGAGGGAAGAAGTAGTGGAATACCAGGTGCTTGGCAGGAAAGATCTTCCTCAGGAAGCAAGGATCGACAGGTTTTGGGCCATGCTAGAGAGAGATGGAAGATTCCAGACTCTGGTACATTTGATGAAGGCACTTTTGTGCGTGCCCCACAGCAATGCATCATCAGAGAGGGTGTTCAGCATGGTTAGAAAGATAGTGACAGAGAATAGAACAAGGATGGACAATTCAACCCTTAACGCACTCCCTTCCTGCAAATTAAATTTTGAAGGTCCTGCCCATACCTACACTCCTTCAAGAGCTGTGTTACTAGCTGCAAATGTGTTTTTCAAATAAAAGAACACTGTGAAATTGAATTATTTTATTTTCTCTTTCAAAAACAACCCGCCCCCCCCCCCCCCTTTTGAAAATCTCCCTAATTTTGAGGTCTCAAGGTTGGCAAGTGTGGCAGCGTACAATGGAATTCTCCATTCCTATAGCCGTCACTTGTGCTAATCCAGACACTGAGCTCTCAGAGACAAAGCCGTGTTTGTACCTTAATGTCACAAAGTTCTTTCTCCTCTATCATTTCAACACATCACCACCTCTATAATAGCAGCTTGTACTCTTTATAATTTCCTTTTTCTCTATATATTCTTTGTTTCTGTCCTGTCTGGGCTTTTTACAGGCAGAAGCATCCTTATCGCTGTGTGTCTGCCAGTGTGCTTGGAAAATAACATGAGCAGCCCCGTCAGTGGAGAAAAGGAAATATAGTGTGAACACAAAGAACAAGATTCCAGTCTTAGCTTATTTATTCATACATATTTAGCATTCAAGCCCACAAACTTGCTCTTCTATTGGTTTATCCCTAAAAAAAGGTACAAATTTTCATAATTTAACTATAAATGATAATTGTGTTGTAATCATGAAACCCTTTATTCAGGGCAGTGCAACTTTTATCACATAGGGAACCGTAAAAAATAAGATTGTCTGATATTCATGTCAAAATACAATAATGACCATTCTGTATGTTGTTTTGTCACTTTGTATGTGTCATTTTTATATATTTTTGTTTTCATTTTGTTTCTTTTTTCTCATAATTCGTGTGTTTTTGTTTTGTTTTACTTTCATATTTCATAGTAATTTTTTGTATTTTTCTCAAAATTTGTGCATTTTCTTTCTCATTTTGTTTATTTTTTCCTCTTAATTTGTGTATTTTTGTTTTCATTCTGTTCATATCTTAATCATCATTTTTTTCTCAAATTTTGTGCATTCTTTTCTCAGAATTTTTTATTACTGTTTTCATTTTGTAATTTTTTTCTCATAACTCATAATATTTTTTGTATATTCCCAAAGTTTGTTTATTTTTTTGTCAATTTTTTTTCTCTCAATTTGTGCATTTTTGTTTTCATTTTGTTCGATTTTTCATCTCATATAAATGTTTTGTATTTTTCTCAAAATTTGTGTTTTTTCCTCATTTGTTTATTTTCCTCATATTTTGTGTAGTTTTGTTTTCATCTTGTTTATTTTCTTCTCATATCTCAAAGTATTTTTTGTATTTTTCTCAAAATTTGTGAGTCTTTTCTCAAAATGTGTGCATTTTCTTTCTCATTTTGTCTATTTTTTCATCTTATTTTGTGTATTTTTGCTGTTGTTTTGTGCTTTTTTTGTCACTTCTGTGCGTCTGCATGGGGCCCCGGGGCCGCCAGTTGCCCATGAGTTGTGTAATCGGATTGGAAAGCAGTTAAATGAGTCTGATGATGAAAAAGAGAAATCATGCATCACTTAACATTTCAAAGCAATAAACAAGATGCAGCGTGTTACTCAGCGTTTGTATTCTCCTTATTCTTCATTCCTTTGTGCTAATATATATTGGCTTTCAAGTTGAAGTCCAGAGAATTAGTGTTTTGCGTTCAACATTTAATCTTGTGCCTGTTCAAACCAGGACAGACATCCTACTGATAAACTACCACACGTTAGGTTTCCTATCGATCCTGCCGAGAGCGATGAGTCTCCCTACAAGTGAAAAACTCTGCTGAGTTCAACAGATCAAGGGTGAATTTCTTTCCGAAGTGGACACTGTGCTCAGTCTTTTGCAACACAAGACACATGTGGTGAATCCTTTGTGTTATCAAAATGTGTCAGGACTACAGCTATAAATAGCCACGTCAGTTGCAAATTTAAATTTAGCCAACCAAAACAAGTTAAAAGCAGATGCCTTATGCAATGCCACACTGCTCCGTGAAACACTCTGAATGTCATTTTTTTCTTTATGTGTCAGTCGTCACCTGTGACGCACATTCTCTACCTCTTCCTAAGTGGAAGAAGGAGCTAAAAGTGGCATACACAAGTGGTGAAAGATGATCGGAGGAGGAGGAGCTGAACGCGCATTGTGAGCAAATTTGCCATCATTTTGGTGTACCCGACCGTCATTGTGTCAGAGCTCGAGTCATTTGCACGACGTTTTAAAATAGTTCAGTAAATAGAAGTTGGAGATGTGAAACTTATAATGTACATGTATTACAAACTGGAACACGAGGAACTGTTATAAAATATCTTTTTTGCAAAGGGCATCTCATCATCAAAACTGACCCACTAAGGCAGAGGATCTCAACCTTGGGGTCATGAGACACTGGGATGGGGTCAACAGATGCCTTTAAGAAACTAAGAACTTTTTTATTTTCACAATTTCAGCCCATTTTTGCTTATTTTTATCCTTTTTCTGTAATTACACCAAACATGTCATATTTAAACCTCTTCATCACTCCAAATTTTTGCTCCTTTTAATGAATTTTTGCGACAATACTCCCATTTCTGCCACTTCTCCATCAAATTCCAATGCCTTTTCTGCACATTTTTTCCACTTTTGACACATTTCCAGCACTTATAAACCCTTTCCACCACTTTTCCAACCTAATGCTGCATATGTTGACCCGGACGGACATGAGAGGGGGGAGGGGCGTCTGAGCCGCATGCACACGCTACCAAAGCTCTCAAGTCTCACACATTGGGCGTGAGACACACGTATTTCAACCTGTTCACACGTCACACGATGTATATGGCTGATGCGCGTGGCTCACACGCCACACCATGTATATGGCTGATGCATGCGGCTGCTGTGCGTGCATGTGTGAGAGTGAGCCCACGGAGGAGAGATGCGTATGCGTGCCTATGAATAGAGTCCGCCACGGCATCCGGGATAGGCAGCGAGTCTTATGTTATGTAGTGCAACCAGTCAATAAAGTGCAGCTCTACAACAGCAAAATGGCCTGTTCATAAAAGCGTGAGGTGTTTGGGAGTAAACCCCAGAGGAGAAGCAGCCTCCAGCCCTGGAGAGTACAGATGTCCCCTGTTTCCCCCCAACCACAAACAGGAAATGTTTTAACAGCACCATAACCCCTACAATAAACAGCACTAACCATAATATCACACACACACACACACACACACACACACACACACACACACACAAAAGATAAGCACCCATTCACTAAGAAATTTTAAATGCTAAATAAATAGTTTTATTTATCCAAATTGATCTGTCTTTTAACAGATTCTATCTTTAAACACATACTCATTTGGCCATAATTGACAACTCTACTGAAGCTCCCACTATTTAAATAGGGCACTGAACTAGTGTCCTTTAAAACAAAGTTTTCGTAATACTTTGGGTCAGGGATGGTGACTTTTACCAAAGCTGGGGGCCATAAAATTGTGACTGTCTGATCCATGGGCCACATTATCAACATTCATGTCAGCATATAGAATAAGGACCAATCTGAGAATTAATGCAGGAAATGTTTGTTGTCTTAATGTGTGGTTTTATTGTTTTTATTAGTTTTATGTGTTTTTGGCATCATTTTGTCTGATTTCTTTTTTTAATCCTTTTTCTGAATTTTTTGGGAGTAATTTTCTGTTTATGTTGTTGTTTTTGTATCTGGAGTCATTTTGTGCGTATGTTGTTTTGTGGGTTTTTGTAGTCATTTTGTGTGTTTAACTGGTTATGTGTGTCTGTGTTTTCATTTTTTGTGTTTTTGAAGTCCATATCTGTATTTTTCTGTCATTTTGGGAATTTTTGTTGTCATTTTTAGCATTTTTGTTTGTCGATTTGTGTTTTTGTTGTTGTTTTGTGTATTTCTCTGTCATTTTGTCTAAGTTTAATGGCGTTTTGCATAAGTTTATTGGTATTTTGTGTATATTTAGAGTCATTTTGTGCATCTTTGTTCTTTTGTGTGTATTTGTTGAAATTCTATTTTGTCATTTTGGGTCTTTTGGAATCTTTTTCTGTGTTTCTTTTGTTACCTTGTGTGCTTTTGTCAACATTTTGTGCATTTCGCCATCGCTTCATGTGTTTTTGAGTTATTTTAAGTTTTATGTCAGAGTTCATATTCTTTCTTGAATTTCAATTTTTGGGAGATTCATTTTGGGGGCCGCATGTAACACCTGGGCCGCTACTTGCCAATGGGTTGCATGTCTTTATTCCAGCCTTTAAATAACAAATGCTAATTACAGTTGCCATAAAGTGCAGTATGTTGCTATTCTGGATAGAAAAGGTTCTCTAACTGGACAATGTAGCTGCTATTAGAGAAACATTATACCACCTTTTCCTCTCTTTTTAAATGAGAAACAATTTATTCTTGTGCACTTTCATGCATTAATATGCATTAACTTTAAATGATGACTGCTATAATGAGCTTAGAAGTAACATTATGTTCAGCTCAGGCAATGACAAAATTAGATGAGTCATTGTTTAACATCGGAAACATTGACATTGACCCTAGCAGTAATAAAATGATTTAGCATAGCAGCTGTTGAAGGTGGTTTAAGGTGTAATACTGAAGCACTGCCAAACACTTCTTCACACATACAAACATATGTTAGGATAGCAATGTAAAATTGTATTTTTAAATATCAATATATACATATTCAAAGCATTTTGAACAAAGCAAAATTTCAGCCCATGCTTACATGTGTCCGAATAAAATAATTACCTATATTCTTAGGAAATCATATTTTATTGATCAAAATACGAAGGGTTTTGTGAATGCAATGATAAAACCTGCAGGGTTTATTACCTCTAATACGGTTAAAAAACGCTGGTTTAGGATTCCTTTGCCTGAAAGTCCGTCGCATTTGGGCCAGTGTGAACATGCGAACAGACTCTAGAGTTAATAATGATCAGGCAGGTGAATTCTAGAATGCTTGTTTTGGCTGAACTCTAAAGTGATTCAGATGTGAACACAAACGTTCTGGGATTAGACCGTTGTGAGACAGGTTAGTTTCACCCTACTGATGATGTGTTGTTGCAATAGTAATCCTGCTCCTACCAAAATAAATGCTTTAGGATTTGCCTGCCTGATCTGTTCTAGACTTTGTTTGGGTGTTCACATCGACCCAAACAAGGCGGGACTATGGTAGCAAACGAATCCTAGAGTGTTTTAACCGCTACAGGATTCTCTGGTGTGAACGCACCCTTAAAGCTGAGATCCGGAGTTTCTGAGAGGACATCTTGATGTCCCGCCCTCAACAGCTCGACCTCCTCCCCCTGCCTCTGCCATGTACCAGAAGCCACGCCTCTACTTTTCTGCACGTGCATCGTGGAACATAAGGTTGCATCGGGTTACATTGATATACTGTAGGTCTATGGGTCAGGTGAGAGTCAATATCATATTTACCTGTTTGCTACCTGACGCACGGCCTTGTTTCCATGCACAGTTCCACATTCACTTTGATTGACAGTCTCAAAAACAGGAAGTCGAAATCTATTGGCTGGGTCACTCGGTGATCATTTCTATTTGTATAGGGTTCTATAGGACGAAGGCGGGACTTATATACATTAATGTATATGAATGACCACCGGCAGTAGACCATAGTAAAAGACTAGTTAGGGATTTTTTTGCATTTCAAAAGAATCATACATAAACATAGATTTCTCGGAAACTCCGGATTACAGCTTTAAAAGCTGGAGTTTAGTACTAATCTGTTGTTGCCATTGTTGACTTTATTCTAAGGGTGCTTTCACACAGGTTTAGTCCAGGACTCTGTCCGAATGGGCAGAGGACAGAATCATCACCTGTCCTCTGCCCCCTTGGTCGTGGTCAGAGCACAACTTCTGATCAGCTCCAAACAGCCTGCTTCAGGGGCTGTTACCGGGGTAGATTCTTCTCTCTGCAGAAAAACAGAAAGAGGCTCTTATTTATGGGTCAAAGTGAACGCTTAAGAGTGCGCAGAAACTTCTGCCTTCCTCGTTTATTCTTCCACAACATTCAACAATGGAGCAGCAACAAGATGTTTTGCGCCATCGCCGGCTCCACTGATCACTCGCAATACCGTGCACTCTACATCACTGCCGTTACTTCCTGCGTTTGATCCACTCCAAGACCGGTTGTTGTTCGCGGTGCTCCTAATCATTCTAAACTTTGATTGGAAATGCTCCGAGACTGGCAAAAACATCCGCTCTATAATTTGCCCGTTTGATCGGCACTAGACTTTGTTTGCATGTTTACACTGACCAAATGAGGCAGCCTATCAGAGCAAACAAATCCTAGAGCGTTTTAACCGCTCTAGGATCCGTTGGTGTGAACGCACCCTAAGAATGTGCAAATGTTGAACTAAGCTGAAAACTTACAATTGGACTTTGGATAACTCGAACCAAGATCCTTGATGTCACAATAATCCAACTAATGCCGATTACAAACGCTATTGCACTCAATATGTGAAATTTCATCAGACAGCTTTTTCTCTATAACCATGAAGGCACAAACGAAGATCAAACATCCATCAGAAACAGAAGCCCATTGGCACACAGCAGCTTAGCCACATGTTTTGTGTAACTAATTGGATAACCACACCAACTAAAGCACGAAATTGCCTTTTTTCTCATCTCTCCTGCAGCAGTGGATGCAAGCCCTCTCTGCAGGGCGTTGGTGGGACACACATTTATGACTCATACATTTAATATGCTCTCACTTCCTACTCGTATCTTAAACACTCAGAGAGATGGAAATGAAACATCCCATCTTTTTTTTTTTTTTTCAGTTGAAACACATCGTTGACTTCGTCATCCGGCCGATAGAGATTCTCTCTCCTTGGCACCTGACTCTTCTTCACTCCTGACACTCAAAATCACTTCTTTTTTTTTTTTTTACTCTCCTTGCCATTTTCTTCTTCTCTTAGATTTTAAGTCAATGACTTTTCACACACTAAACTTTTGTGTGATCCATTGAGAAGATACTAGATTAGCACGAGTCGTCGGATAATTATTCAGGAACGCCAGGTGGCAAATGCTTCAAATGCTTTCGAATCACATTCTCCGTATCTCTCTCTATCTCGCGCTCTCATTTCCTCTCACTTTGTTTGTCCGCCGTCTCCGCTCGTTGCACCGCACCGACTACTGCTGCTGCTCTTTTTGTTTTCTTTCGCTCACTGTCTCTCCTCACATTCAACAGCCAAAGTGTGGTGGAGATAAAGACGAGCGTGTCAGATTGACGAGCGTACAGTTGCTGGTATAGTTTGCTCGCTTACAGCTAGTATTGGGTGAGGTAGGGGGGGATGGAGCAGGAATGGTGGGTAATTTAGAAAGATTGGGACATCGGAATTTGTGGAGAGAGTCTGAGAGAAGTGTGTAGAGGTGGATGGAGGCAGGGATAGAGAGATAGAAGGAGGGGTGGTGATCCTGGGGGCCTGATGACTCATGGCTGTGCTGCGGCTTGTGCGTCACTGGCGCTGGCTGGAGGAGGAGATAGTGGAGAGGTCTACGCATTTAATTACAGCCTTCCAATTTAGACACACTGTACACACACATGCACACACACACACACAATGACACAAAATAATATCACAAGTACACTAATTAGCAACACACAAGCAATGTGGACATGAAGATGCACCCCAAAAGCAGCTTTGGGGATAATCACAACCTGGATGCTTATCGACTACACATTCTGTATATTTTTTTATTTTTTATGAATTTTGGGGGGTTAAAAATATAAATATTACGCTCATGATCATGATGTGTTGAGCAATCCCACCTCTGACCTATACCTGCTGGCACTAAAACTTATCAAACCCCTTAAAAATAATGATATCGTAGCATTTTAGCAGCCGCACAGCAAAGCCTGTGACAGGAATATGAAATAGAGACGGAGACATAAAGAGGAACATGCGGCTCTGATGACGCAGTAAAGCAAACTTACCTCAGATAATGCAGAACGTACAGGCGTATCTGTGTGATAGCTTCTTATCCTCCCGCTGCTCGGTAAAGGTCATCGATTTCTGCATTACCCGTCGTGATATTGTGGCATTCTACATTAATTGTGCAATGTTTCTCTTTGTGTGAAACTAAAAAAACCTGGTGTTTATTGGCTCCTGTGTGGGAGAAAAAAGACATGAAAAGGGGAAGAGATTCTCCACCAATCAAGTGAATATTATCAAAACACCTGCCTCCAATTAAGCCCTCAGAGAAACAAAAGTCACATTTTGACAGAAATGAGAGTAAGAAAGGGCAAACAACATGATGAATGCCAGGAAATGGAGCCACAGCCCGCTTTGGGAAACGCACTCAAAAAGTAAGAGCAACAGCTGTTCGTCGAGCACTTTTCATTTTTCTTTTTTTTTTTTTTTTTTTTTAACGTTGAATACAAATAATACAGATATTTTCAGGCAAATGGTTTTAGCTGGAGCTAAATTAAATGTTTTGAATGGGGAAATGTCATCGCAACGTAGGTGGAAAACATGTCTAATGTCAAAAAATGCATTTAAAGAAAAAAAATAATCTATCCACACCTGAAAACTAAAAGCAAATCTGTTTCAAAAAGAAGACGGAAATAAACGAGTATAGCAAAATATCTCTGGTTTGTGTTTATTCCGAACATATTTGGTGAATAAACACTGAAATAAAGTTCATTTCTATTTGTATCTGCTTTTATGCAGCGCTCAACAATGTTTAACGTGATGTAAATACTGTGGAGGTAAATGCAATAACCATAAACTCACACAGTAACAACAATAAAATAATAACTTCCAATCATGCTGCATTGTTTGCAAAAGGTTTACATTTAACTCATATACAGCCTCCTCCTTCGGTTAGGTGACCTTTATTTGAATTTATCTTTTTTTTATTGACTTCCTTTTCCTGTCCGAACGCATTTCCCACCTTGTCGACCAATTATTCGCTTGAAGCCAGCAAGCATCAATCTTAAACAATAGAAGCAATCAGTTGGCCTCTCTTGATCTACGCCCTCAGCGGGCACTTTACTTCACTCTGCTTTCCGGCAATGTGTGCAAAGGAAGGGTGATTTCTGCAAACAGCAGCACTGGGAGGACAAAGGAGAACGGAGAGAGAGAGAGAAATAAGGAAATAGGGACAGCTGATTGGCCGGTCAAGTCAGTTCAGTGAGTCTCTGCAGCACATGTGGGAAACTGGCGGGGCACAGCCCCCCCCGCCCCCCAAAACAATCCCTTAAAAATGGTTTTGTTGGAAGGAATATTAAGTGCAAACTAATACACATAATAAGTCTAAAAACACACAGTGTCAACAAAAGTTACATCAAAAACAAATAAAAGATTCCAAATATACGCAAAAATTACAAAAGAAAACCACTTAAGCACACAAGACACACAAAACTTAAGCACTTTAACTATAACTCTTATATTCATGCACTGATTGTATTGTTGATTGACTGATTGTATTGTATTTATGTACTTTTGTGTTTTGTGACCTGTCACGGGACAGCAGGTGCAAATTAGCATTTTTGCTAACTCTGGTGCATTTACAATTTGTCATTTTTACATTTGTTCATCGATGTGCACTGTTCCTTTCAAATAAACGCTAGGAAAAGAAGGCCAACAAAATTCAATGACACAAATCTGCTCCAAAAATGCACAAGTCAACAGCAAAAAATGACAGAAAAATACACAAAAATGACAAAAGACACAAAACAACCACTCAACCACACAAGACCCTAAAGACACACAAAATGCCAACAAAATTAATTAATTTGCCCAGAAGTCTATTCCAAAAATGCACAAAAAATCTGAAAAGCAAACAAAAAAAACAAAAATACTGAATGACTCCAAAAACACAAAAATCCAAAGGGAAAAAAATCTGAAAATGAAAATAAAAATCCCAAAATGACAGAAAAAAAAAACACAAAATGACTCCATAATGACACAATATAACTTAAAAGTCAGAAAACAACAACAAAACCACACAAACAAAATACAAACCCCTTTGTCCTTTCCTGTATTAATGCTCAGATGGGTCATTTTTCTAAATGCTGACACAAATGTAGATAATAAGAGGTCCTCGGATCAGACAATCACATTTTCGTGGCTCCTGCTGTGATAAATGTTGCCCATCCCTGCTATAGTGGATGCACAGATATCATCTTTCATTTTCACAAAGATGGTCACATATTCAAATGCTCTGCAAGTTTTTACACTTTTTACAAAAAAAGAGAGTGATCTATGTAAATGAGACAATATCGAACAAAGGATAAATGCTATATATGCTAAAATAAATGTGAAGAAAAAATGACAGCTGGATTTCATTTTTCAACTAAAATTGCATCTGTTTTACTTAAACATATTTTTTTTATTTAAATCAATTCAAAGCAGATTTTGTGATTCGACTCTTTTTTTTTTTTTTTTTTTAAATCTAATTCATTCAAAGGCGTTTTCCGGGTCTTTCAATTTAATGCCCATTTCCCCTCTCATTCATGTCTGCTATCATGAGTCGTCAGCAGCTACGTCCCCGGGGAGGGAAATCCCAGCTGCCACTAAATAACTTTTCAGATCCCACCAATAAAGCTAATATCCACAGACACTAAAGGCTGTGGAGTCCATTTAACAGCCGCTTAACGCTCGAGCACACAAGGGACTCGCACACACATGAATACATGTGCACGCACTCAAGAACACACACGCACAGATTGTTGCGGATTACTCTAACCAAGCTAATGATCTCCTCAATGGGACAACTGGGACTCTTCTGAGACCATCTTCATGCTGGGGTCCCAGTGGGACTTGGAGGGAGGCTCTAGGGTAATTACAATGGAAATTGTGTGTTTGTGTGTGTGTGTGTGTGTGTGTGTGTGTAGGGGTTGGGGGTTGATGGGAGGTGGCACTACGATTTGAAGCCTTTCATTCTGTATTTGTAGAACCAGGTTTAGGTTAATCTGCAATCTTATGATGTGTCAAGCAAGCTGTGATACTGAAGGTTAACTGAATATTTGTCAAATAGTGTATATTTATCATTTAAAAAGTATTTCCAATGTTTGTAGCGAACAGTAGTAATTGCATTTGGAGTCATTTTGTATGTATGTTGTTTTTCGGTGGGTTTTTTGAGTCATTTTGTGTGTTTAACTCATTATTTGTGTTTGTGTTGTCATTTTTCATAATTTTTCGGCCATTTTCTGAATTTTTGTATGTCAATTTGTTTGTCTATAGAGTGATTTTCTGTGTATACGTTGTTGTTTTGTGCATTTCTCTCTCATTTTGTGTAAGTTTATTGGCATTTTGTATGTATGTTGTTTGCTTGTGGGCTTTTGTAGTCATGTCATTTGTGACTGTGTTGTCATTCTGTGTGTTTTAGAGTCCATCAGTGTATTTTTCAGTCATTTTGGGAATGTTTTGTGTAATTTTTCATGTTTTTCTGCCATTTTCTGAATTTTTCTATGTCAATTTGTTTGTTTTTAGAGTCATTTTCCATGTAGACGTTGTTGTTTTGAGTATGTGTTGTTTTTTTGCTGGGTTTTTGTCGTCATTTTGTGTGTTTAAGTGTTTGTTTTGTGTGTATTTATTTGCATTTTGTGTCATTTCGGAATCTTTTTGTGTGTTTCTGTTGTTACTTTGTGTTCTTTTGTCGACATTTTGTGCATTTTATCATCACTTTGTATATATATGGAGTCCTTTTGTGTGTATGTTGTTTTTGTGTCGGTTTTTGTAGTCATTTTGTGTGTTTAACTTGTTGTTATGTGTCTGTGTTCTCATTTTGTGTGTTTTTGAAGTCCATTTTTCCATTTTCTGAGTTTTTGTATGTTGATTTGTTTGTTTCAGAGTAATTTTTTCTGTTTATGTTGTTGTTTTGTGTATTTCTATGTCATTTTGTGTAAGTTTATTGGCATTTTGTGTGTATTTGGAGTCGTTTTGTGTCTTTTTGGAATCTTTTTGTGTGTTTCTGTTCTTACTTTGCGCTCATTTGTGTTCTTTTGTCAACATTTTGTGCATTTCACCATTGATTTGTGTGTTTTGGAGATATTTTGTTGTTTCATGTTGGGATTCATATATTCCCTCCAACTTTTTGAATTACAACATTTGGGGGATTCTTTTTGGGGGGCCGCACAAAATAGGATTAAGGGCCGCATATCTTTGTTCCAACCTTTAAATAAAAATGGTAATTACAGTTTTCTTAAAGTGCAGAATGTTGCTTTTCTGGACAGAAACAGGTTCTACTGATGAACAAATGTTTCCCACTGGACAATGTACAGTAGCTGCAAAGAGAGATGATAAAACATTATACGTCCTTTTTCTGTCTTTTTAAACCCGTATATTCATATTTTTATTAGTCATCTTTCGATCACTGACATTGCAATAAAAGTAGTCAAGTAGCGACATTTTACCTGCAAAACATTACCGTAAGAACCAAGATGTCGATCAGAGTACAGAAGCAGACACACAAATAAAAAATGGTGGAGAGGCAATAATTGAGAGGGACAAACAGGGTTAATGGAAATGTGAATGATGGTAGTTCAATGCTGGAGGATAAAGAAAATGCGGAGTGGGCGGAGGCAGAGAATAAATCGCTTTCCACACCTCCTTTTTTCACCATTCTGCCTTTGTTTTGGTTCACGGCCCTCATCATCATATAATTATGTCCCCCCCTTTTCTTTCTTTCTTTATTTTATTTTTTTTGCACCCCCTCTTTTGATGTCCCCTAGCCCTTTTTTTTGTCCCTCCCTTTTCTCTGGCGCTCACCACGCCAATCAGATCGTAACATGACATTACAGCTCATTATACCTGGGTCTGAATGGTCTCCTGTTGGTGGCTCACACAAAAGGAGTGAAAGGCGCACAAAATGTCTCCAGCGTTGTTGTGTCTTTGGTTGTTGTACATTGTGTGGCGGTGTTAGCAGCGATTTAGCAGGCGCTGACTGGTGACTGTGGAGAAACAAAAAAGAATGAGGAATGAAACCTGCAGGAGAGGAAAAGGTGAAGAAAAAAAGTCATCCACAAATGCTTGAGCAGCAGGAAAAAAAAAAGAAAAAAAAAAACATTTGGTCATCTGCAGTGCGATGAGTCACCTATGGGCAACACACACACACACACACACACACATTCACACACAATCCCCCCAAAAAATGAGTCCTTGCCCTGCTTACAGCTGTGTAGTGAAGTCTGGTGATGATGGCGTAAAGCATTTTTGGAAAGGAAAAAGGATCAGTTAGTGGAAAAACTTCTAAACAAGTCGACCTTTTAAAAATCCCCCACCCCCCCACCCTCCCACCCTGATTTTTCGAGATGTCAGCCCGATGATTAACATTAACGTTTGGAATAAAATGCTCATGAAAGAAATAAATTTGCCTTCAGGTTGTTTGCTCATGCCTGCATGCTGTTCCCTCTCATGCAGATAGTTAAAAATGAAAGTGTGTCCATCTGTTTTTCCTGATCAGCATCACTGAGTTTGTCTCATTCATTGTCTTTGTGGATAATATAAAACATTCCTAAACGTACATGTAACCCCCAGATTATTCAAGTCTACAGAAGTTGATTTGAGCCAATTTTGATGGAGAAAATAATTTAGGGCAGTGGTTCCAAAACTGGGGTACGTCTACCCCTCAGGGTACTTGAACACATCTCAGGAGGTACACAGAAACATTTGTCAGTTTATTATTTAACATTTTTGTTTTACAAGCAGACAGACTTTTTTCTCTAACCCTAACCCAATATACCGACATTCTATCTATACGCAGCGCCCCTATTTGGTCAATTTAGGTCACGTGATACTAGGTCAGTCATTGGTCAGTTTAGGTCGCGTGACTAAGACTAAACCTTACCCTAAACCTAACCCTAAAAATTGTTGCGATATTGGGTTATACTCTAACCATAACCCTTGACCTAAACCTTAAACCTAACCCTAAACCTAAACCTAAACCTAAACCTAAACCCTAACCCTAAAATGCTATGTACGTGTACTTTGGTAACCGTACCAATAGCACCGAGGGTTGTCCGTACGGCAAACGTACAAAAAGACATTTTCATAATAATTTGTGGCACAACTCTTTAACCATTTAACACCTACCGCGCACATTAAAATTACCGTAACTCTGTTAAAACTCAATCTATTTGAAAAATGTCAAATGTTTCTGAATTCTAATATGTCGCGCTTTATCTACTACAAACATTACAGTAATCACGTTCCCTCCTTCGTAGAAAAGCCTTCAAAAAAAAAACTTGTTTTAGAAACAAGGTATACATTTATTTTTCAAATTTTAGATAATTTTATACATTCTAAATGTTGTATATTTGTTGAAAAACATGTTTTATGTGTGAGCTTTCATTGATTTCTTCTGAATCTCAAAAAATCTGTATTCTGTAGTTTTTGTTCTGTTTTTCTTCATATTATGCTGAAAATGTACAAAACTGGCAATAATTGAAAGTCTAAAGTGTTATGGAGAAAAGGTTAAAAGCACTTCTTTGTAGGACATTTACTGACCATTTTATATACAAAATAACAATACAAAAGCCAGGCCAGGGATGTTAATATTACAGGTGTTAAAGGGTTCAAATACACCAAAAGGTGAAGTTCGAAATCTAAAACAAGCAAAACATCAGAAATAAATGAATAAAAAAGACACAGGAAAGAGTTTAGACGAGCCTGCAGACACAAATAATTAATGCTAAGGTGTACTTGCGATAAGAAATTAAGGCTAAAGCGGTACATGGGGCAATAAGGTGTGGGAAACATTGGTTTTGGGCAAATCAAGAATAAAGTCCAAATGTCGAGATTAAAGATGACATTTCAAGAATAAAGTTGAAATATAATGTTGGGATTAAATGAAAAAATACAATATCATGATAAAAGTCAAAGGTCTTCTAATAAAGTCAAATCTACGGAAGCTTACTAGGGCCAATTCACCATATGACAACAAAGAGCAGATTGTGGCCGTCTACAAACTTTTGTGTATCGATGAATGCGATAAACCAGCGATTCTCAACTGGTGGGTCACGGAACTGTACTGGGTGGGACGTGGACAGCTAGTCAAAAATAAATACTTAATGACTCTCATGTTGGACTTGTCTTTTTTATTTTAATTATTTTTTTAAAAATGTTTCTTTTGACAGGCTGTAAAATGCATGTTGCATAGGAAAATATAGAGATTTATGTTTTAAAAAGGATAATATATGTGTGTTTTCAACAGCTATTTTTGAAAAACTAAATTTGGTTGGTCAAAATACTTAAAAATAAGTGGGTCGTGATTTTATGACAGTGGCAAAATGTGGTCAGGGTCAGACCAGTTGAGAACCCATGTGTTAAAACTTGGAAATTGGGTTTAACAACAGAGAGATTCTTTCTTTTTTTAGCTCATATACACGGCTTTGTAATCTCTTCAAGGACTTTGAAGAGATATTGGCAAAAATGTAATCTGTTGAGAAGGGAAAAAACAGTGAAGTTTGGTAGAGGTGGAGCATTCAGTTCGTCTGTGGCTATTGAGGAGCTACGGAAACAGATTAAGGCCAGTTTTGATGGATACTGTTGTCGTGTATGGTGAATTGGCCCAAGTGGGTTTCCGTAGATTTGACTTTAATAGCAAACATTCGACTTTTATCACAATAATATATTTTGAGTTCATTTTTGAAATTTCAACTTTAATTTTTACCTTATATTTCTACTTTAATTTTGACATTTCAACCTTATTCTTGATTTGCCCAAAATGATTTTCTCCATAAAAATTGGCCCTAATCCTCTTCCGTACAAGTCAGTTAATTCTGTCTGTGAGCAATCTTTTCTTTAGTTGTGTTGACTGTGTTTCTGTGTCATTTATGAAGGAAATAGAATCAATTTTCCCCAGAAATTCTTTTAGTATAAAGTTAAACCCACTTTTGGCAAGGGATGACATTAACCCCAGTCTTCCCTCAAGAAATGAAATGTTTTAACTTCAGACGAGGACAAGTTTGAGATGATTCATTTCCATGTCGGAGAAAGTGATTTTAACAAAATCCTGATTAATTCTGAAACAGCTTTAGAAAGACACCTGCAGACGTAAAAAAAAAAAAAATTGCATTTTGTCCGTGATCAAAGATAGAAGCTCTGAGTAGATTATTTTCTCTCGATCACTATAATTTCTTTTTTCATTTTGACTCTTTGAATCATTTCTCCTCATCGTAGAGTGATGCTAAACACAATCATTGTGTAGGAAAAACCAAACATATTTCAGGTTTTTACAGTCAAAGATTGGCCTTCGACACAAAGTGGGATTCAAACAAATCTCCATGCTCTGCAGAAGAATTTAACTCCTCATCACAGGAATTGCATTCCACTAATTAAAGTCCTTCCCACATTAATTCATTATTGAAGCGATACCAACCCATCACATGATTGGTCGAAAGATGAATAATAAAACCTTGTTCCTAATCCGTGTCTTTTTTATCAACTTTAAGGCTTTGTTCAACATGTCATACTAACGTACTACTTATACTAAGTCTGATGTCAACATTAGTATGTAGTGCGTTCACATTAGATAGAGTATGCGAGAAATACTTGGATGTATACTATATCGGGACTAGGGATGGGAATCGAAAACCGGTTCTTTCTGAGAACTGTTTCCCAGTAATCCAATTCCTAGGAATCGTTTGTTTGCTTGCCTGTCAATTCCGCTCATCGGTTCCTCTTATGTCGCAAATACGTAACCATAAACTCGTCCAGGTCCTGTATATTGTGTTTACGCTAGCACCAAGTGAAGCTCCTTCCACCATATAGTTGTTTGCTGTCCACTGCAGAGAATCCACCTCCTCCACCCACAGCTGTGCTGTCCGTGTTGTGTTTGTAGCGTCTCTGTTGCTACGCTACTCACTTTAGTTAGCTCTTTCACACGTTCACACACAACTGATGACGTCACATGGGGACGGCGTCTCTGAAGGTCCATTTATAGAAATGTAAACAAAGGCTAAACTAAAGCTTTATCAATAATAAAATCAGAATCAATCAATTTCCATCCCTAATTGGGACATTTTTTAAGTATACACGTTGGGCACACTATTCATACTCAACAGCCCCATGATGCATTGCGAGCAGAACGTAAAATTGTTCTGGGACCGGCTTCAACCCGAAAATCAAACATCCTCTTTTCGAAAAACTTCATAGCGATGAAATTGTCAAAACATCAAAAATGCTTGGTATCTTTAGGTGTGATGTAACCGATTGTGTTTATTGGGTATGTAATACTGTAATTAATTGAGGGTGCTCTCACACAGGTTTAGTCCCGGACTCTGTCCGAATTGGCGGATGGCAGGTGATCATTTAATCACTTTGGTTTGGCTCGGTTTGCGTTCAGAGTGCAGCTTCTGATCCGCTCCCAACAGCCTCTGGTGCAGTTACATGAGCTAACCACTTGAGGGTTCCGTTACTGAAGTAGAGACTTCTTTTGGCAGAGAATCAGAAACCCAAAGAAGAGTTACTCATCTTTGGGTCAAAGCGAGAGTTTAAGAGTGTGCAGAAAGTTCTTCCTTCTCAATCTGTTCTTCCACAACATCCAACAATGGAGCAGCAACATGTCGTGCTTTTGATGGTTTCAAAGCCCTGTTTTGTGCTCTACGTCATTGCCGATACTTCCTGTGTTTGATCCTCTCCTAGAGCGGTTGTATTCACAGTGCTTGTTATTGCTCTAGGCTTCGATTGGAAACGCTACGAGACAGACAGAAACATCCGCTCTAGATTTTGCCAGTTTGATACGCTCTAGAGTTTGTTTGCTGTTCACACCAACCAAGTATTCAAATCCCTCTTGGATCTGTCGGTGCACCCAGAAGGACCTGGAATTCAATCAAATCGATTTGTGACAAACTTTGTGATTTCGTCAATTATTGAACCGTTGTCTAAATAATCCACACATCGTCTTCATGAAACTGATGATTTACTATTTAAATACTAAAATGCAAAGGTATACCTGCCAAGACACAACATCATCATCAAGTGTGTGAATAACAACAAACCAAGACTGAAATACTCTAATTGGTGTAAATCCTTTCTTCCAAAAGAAGAAGGACTGTTTGTCACTTTCTTAAGATGATTAGCCGGGAAATTGTTTTGTTTTTTTAGCAGAATTGTCGAAATCTTCACTTCCCTCCACCCAGTATAATGGAAATGCTTGCCTCGTGTACACGGCATCATAAAGTTCACACGCTGACTCTAACATCATTTCTAAAAGCAGCGCTGGAACTGGGACGATGTGACTCTATGACACTGTAGTTGTTTTCACAGCTTGTCACTTTGTGTAAGAGCTGGTTTGGAAAAAAAAGCTGTGGGGGCTTTCGTCACGGGAGCCACTGGTGTATTTTTATTTATGATGCTGGGTGCCTCTCACACCTCCTGTGACTCTCGTGTCAGCACACATCTCTCCTAAGCTGTGAAGGGAGAATAACTCTCCTGAGGGTATAAATGTGAATGAAACAGGTTGCTTTCTCCCCAAGGTCGGGCGAGCTGCCACGTCGAATGAGCCTCTTCAGCGGGTGTCATCGTAACCCAGATTCATTTCCTGCTCTGACTTTGTCATCAATAATTCCACCTGTCGACTCCCATCATGCACCCAACAATGAGGCAGGTCACAAATGAGCCTGGTGAGCCCCCCCCCTCCCCAACAACCCTTTTTAGTCGTCATTGTCTCGTTTTCTGCACGTGGTGCGTCTCGGAGACGTCCTTTAGAGCTGTCTGTTTGTGTTTGCTCGCGCGGACAAGGCTGAAGCTTCAGCGGGGGTGCGACGGAAAGGACAGTGTGTCATCGGGGAGCGTGCAGCGCTATGTTGCATTGTTTCAGAGGCTGGATGAGTCACGGAACACTAATCGGGGTCGGTGGCATTTGAAACGCCTCATCTATTGCGTAAGGAGAGGACTTGTAAATCATGCTTTGGGAATTATGAAATTAAAATCCAGTTTTTGGGGTGTTTTTTACTGAAACTGACAAGACATTGATTAATACACGCTTTAACTTAATTCCCTGAAAATGCTCCACGCATGAATGGCTACGGTTACATGATGTTTTTTAATTCAGGATTAAAGTATTCTGCTTCGTGTTCCAAATGTAGTTTTACACAGAAACACATTTATTCACCTTGATTGAATTCCACTTTAGGCCTGGGGGTTGGGAAGGGTTCTGATTGGACAGGGGGCGCCCATCCTGGACACCAGTGCGTCATGGCGATAGGACGAGCATGCGCAGAATGACCAGTGTTAATTTAAAGCAGAATTAAACATTAACAACAGAGGTGGGCAACTTCGATCACAGTGGGGGCCACAAAAATGTGTTTGTTTGATCGAAGGGCCACATTATCAACATTCATGTCAGCATTTAGAATCTGAGCGTAAACACAGGAAACAACAAAAAGTCATTCATTTTTTGTGTTTTGCTGTCATTCTGTGTATGTTATGAGGCATTTTGTGCATTTCTGTTATCCTTTTGTGTATTTGTACTCTAAAAATCTGTTTTTTTGGAATCATATTGTGTATTCCTGTTGACATTTTGCATTTTTTGCAGTTGTATTGTGTATTTCTGTTGTTGTTTTACTTGTTTGTTTCTACTGTAAGTATTTTTTTGTGTTTTTCTTGTCTTTTTGTGTACTTGTGTCATCATTTTCTGTCATTTTATATATATTTTTGTATTATTGTCGTTTTGTTCATTTTTGTCATAGTTTTGTGTGTTTTTGGAGTATTTTCTATGGTTTTCTTGTCTTTTACTGTATTTCCCTGCAATGTTCTTTGTATTTTTTATGTATTCATGGTCTAGTTTTGGGTATATTTCTGGCATTTTGTACGTTTACTTTGGCAGCCGAATAAGATTAGACAGGGGACCGCATATGGCCCCCGGGCAGCCAGTTCCCCATGCCTGGTATACAAGATCGAGGAATTATTCAATTTGGAATTAAAATCAGAATAATTTCTTTGTAGTCGTTTCCTAAAAGAAAAAATAAAAGAAACAATATTCATTAACCTACTTTACATGGTGAGCTCAGCCTAACTATTACTTTGTTAAACCATCTCTGACTCACCACAGACATTTCAGTAGCTTGTAATCGTCAAAGGAGCAGAAGATTTATTCGTCTATATTGTTCATTTTCTTTGAGACGAGTCCACGCTTCAGTTATTGAAGTCTGGACCTCAAATGAAACGCTTGTTAAGCTGTAAATGCGCTCAGAATGATTTGAGATCTCACACTTTCACTTTTCCAGCATCTCATTCAATGGTTGACCACATAACAATGCTTTTCAGTTGGGTGGATGCTGTTGGGTTGGGTTTTTTTTTCTTTTTTTTTTTATATGTGGACTAATAAAAAGCAAAATTACTCTAGATGACTCCCATAATGCATCCATTATATTTCCCCCTCTCAGCCTGAACACTTTCATCCCGAATGTCAAGTGTATGCAGGTGACAGAAATAATCCTCTCCGTCACCATCTCTGCCTCTCTTTGTGTCTTTGCTGGTTTTTTTTTTTTTTTTGACCACGCTTACACACACTGCCAAAGGGAGATAGCCATGTCAGCTTGTCATGTGCGTGACGTGCGTGTCACGTGCCAGCCGCTTTTTTTTTTTTTTCACGCTTGCATGACTTATGGTTATCTTTTTATGGCATCATCATTATCAAACCTCAGCAGACGTGGGTTGGTCCCTCTGCCTCATTGTTCACTTTCGGATAGAAAAAAAAAAAACCCCTAAAGCCCTCGTCGCCGCCGAATCGACGTGCAATGTACCCGACAAAGAGAGAGAAGGCGGGGACTCTGGCAGGCTTTTTGCCACCCTAACAGTGGACTCTCTGAACGTTTGATTCTGCCTCTGTCGAATGTTGACTTCTTTTGTCTCACTGGCTCTTTTCCTGTTTAATCGTGCGCTATCTTTTTCCGCCTGACACCCGCCGCCCCTTCTCTGTTTGCCATGGCGGCCATTATCTTAGCGGCCCATCTCTATGTCATTCCCTCAATTCCCCTTTCACATAAAATTTCCCAACCTACACACACGCAGATAAATGATGAACATCCCGTTCGCACACGCACACTGTGTGTGTGTGCAAATACTCCCCGCCCCTCCTCGGTGCACCCACTCACCCCCTACCACCACCAACCCACCCCCACCCACCCACTACTCTCTTCAATCCCCCTCCCCTGCCCACTCTAATCCTAATCACACCAGCACCACCGTCATCAGCCCTTATCTCACTCCACCAAATCTGCTGTGACTCAAAAAAAAAAAAAAAAAACATTCCACTCATTTGCGATTTCCACCGCCTCCTTCCACCCACCTGCCACCGTCCAATAAACCCTCTCCACCTCTTCAATACCCCGTCGCTATACCCATCCAGCACCCCACACACGCTCACAAACACGTATACAAATACACTCACGTACACACAACCGCCATCAAAGACCTCGTGGTGTGTAATCTCTGACTTTCCACTGTCATCCAGTGGAGCCGGAGAAGAACTGCAGTGTGACGTCACGGCGGACGCCAACCACGCTGGTTGGTGGAACATATATTTACGTGTGTGTGATTCTGTGTGTTTGGTTGGGGATGAGGGGGAAATGGAGAAATACAATTTGTGGTTGGTGGGTGCACCCAGTGGGCCTTTACTGCATCACTGAATCAGGGAAATGAATGAGAGGCACATTAAGTGTCACCCAACCAGCGCCCCACCCTCTGCCTCCACTCAATAGCCTCGTCTCATTCACTGTCTTTCTTTGGCCTCCATCACCAAGAAAACTGTGGAAATCAAACAGGTTTGATGATGTCGTGCAGGGCTCATCATCACTATTTATTTCCCTGAATGGCCTAACTTAAAAAATAAAAAATAAATCATTCTAAAGGTTTGAATTAAGGCTCAGGAAATTAGCTGAAGTGTAAATTAGCTAAAGTTCAATAAAGAAGCTTAGAGGAGAGGAGAAAAATAAAAGCAAAATAGCTCCACCCCATGGATTACCTACAAACTCACATTTCCAGGAAGAATAATCACAATTCAAGTTGTTGCCAATTCAACACAGAACAAGCACGGGCTTCAGGGTTGGGATCAATTATAATTGTAATTGTGTAATTGATAATTAATGACAACTATGGTGTCATTATAATCATAATTGTAATTGGGGAAAAAAATCTGCTGCTGTAATCGTATTTATATTGTAATTGCGTTCAGATAATTGACTCTGTAATTGTAATTACCATGGAAATTCTATAAAATTGTCAATTATATTTTTGATTAAATGTAAAACAGTTCTATTGCTTACACGTAGTTAACAATTATTGAAATATGTTTCATATCAAGTTTTCCCACTACCTATCAGTGAATATTCATACCCATACAGGTAAGGGTTAGAAGGGTTAGCGTTAAGATTTAATAGTTAGTTGTTTTTTAATAGGGACAATACGATTTTACAGAGTAACAATACTGTAAATGTAGCTGATGTTTAGCCCTATTGGGCTTTTACATAATGCACTAAAATGTAAAGGTGCTAAAACTACATTGTACATTGTACGCACATACAAAACCACATACAATCATCACAACACTATATGAATAAAAGTTAGTAAAATTGTAATTGAACTTTAGTAATTGAGAATGGAATTGTATTTGACTTTCAGGGGAAAAATAATAATCGTAATCTATTCGTAATTGGAAAAACTACTGGTTTCCAGATTCAGAATTGAATGAAAACATAATTGTAATTGACCCCAACCCTGACAGGCTTGGATTTACACATTTTTCCTCAGACTAAAAAGAATTCCCTCAGGTCTATCGGGTTGTATTTTTTTTATCATAGAAAAAATGAAATGAATTATTTTTGTGTTGATTTACAACATATTGTCATCCCAGCCATGTTATTATGGCAGGTTTTCAGTGTTCATCATAGAGTCATAGCTGCTCACATATTTACATTCTCATCTACTCACCGCTCTAACATTTATCTGCACTTATCTGTTGTATTTAATTCCTTTCCCTAAGACATTGTGATAATTGCTTTTTTTGCATTGTGTCACTGTCAAATGTATGATGCCATTTACTTTTACATTCATCCGAACTGTAATTGCCTGCATTGAAGCTTTTATTTATGGCTACTGTGCTTATTTTTCAGCAAAAAAATAAATAAAAATAAAGCTGCAAGCAGCGATGAACGAGCCCTCGCAACTACATGCATGTCGGGAAGTACGGCGCACGTTGGGGTGTGTTGCATGTCGGGGTGTGTTGAATGTCAGTGTGTGGCACAAATTTTAAAGTGTTGAGACGGAGCTGACCATTTTCAAGGATTATATCACAAACTTGCAATGTTCCGTGCAAATATAATGCCTATGATTTCCTTTTACCAATAGGTGGCGCTATGACTATGAATGACAGTTGGGTTAAACCATAACTGGAGTTGCTTGATTTGTTTCTGTGTGGGTGTAAAACAGACACTAAGATTACATTGTGCAATCTTTGGGAATGTGTGTTTGTGGTAGAAAGAAACAACAGTATTTACCCAGATCAGGGATATCCTCAGTGTACTGAAGTAATAGTTCTTCAGTACACTGTAGAACTGTCAGAATTTTACAGAAGTTCCACATTGATTATGTCATCAGTGCCAGCTGGGATCAAATACAATTTTCAAGGGGGCGCCATTGACTAATGTCCAATTCCCCCAAAAATACAAAAATTTTCGCCAATCCTAATATGCGTTCATATTTTCATAATTTTTTTAACATGTTTAGGCCCTCAAAAATGTGATCACTTTTTTTGTAATAACAGTAATAATAATAATAAAGAGATGCATTACAATAGGGTCCTAGCTACCTGAAATAAATAACCCCATAACCCATAATCTTCCTCTTGTGTTAGCATCTCTTATGATAACGGGTTGGTTTGACCCATGTCTTAAATCAGCTGTATAACACATTAAACAATATTATCTACCTGTTAGGCTTCCTTATCTAAGAAGCTTTTTTCTGTCAAAAATGGTAAAAATGATGCTCAAGAGAACTGGGAAAACATGATCCGAAACATATTTTAATAATTACGTGTGTGTAAACCATAGAACTCTAACATTGTTCCCTGTGTTTGCGTTTAATTAAAATGTAATTGACAGTTTCGATAGAATTTCCATGACATCTACAATTACAAAGTCAATTATCTTTATATTACATTTATAATTGACCCAACCGTGCTGCACACTGTAAATTGTTTCTATTTAGGAGATATTAGGGTTTATTTAGACCATGGGTTTTGGAAGCAGACCGGTCTGTGATTCAGTGGTTTCAGTGTGTGTGTCTCAACCAATGTGTCTGTTGTTCTGTTCTCTCAGGGTTTTGTATGTTACTGATAGTGGTAGTCATAACAATGACAGAGCCTCAGAGAAGAGACCTTGGCCTGCTTAGGGCAGTCTGACCAGAACTGGCCTGAGGGGTATTCCATAAAGCGGGTTATGTTCAAACTCGGAGTATGTTCGGGCTCAAATGAGTATCCCATTCCTAAACGCGAGGTATGTTCTTCTCTGAGTATGTTTCCATGGCAACATTATCCGTGTACCTGGGTCCGCCCACCTGAACACCATTTCTGAACACTTTAATGAACACTTTTCTCTGAAACACATCATTACTAATGTTGTGTTGCGTTATGTTTTTTTTTTTTTGTTCTTTTGCGCAAACGGTAGTTTTCTTTATGACATTGTGGATACAGATCATTTAGGGAAAGTCACTGAGAGGTTGATCTGCATTAAAACATCCACTGACGTCTGTAGTAAAGTTCCCCGAATACAAACCTGTGGATAATATAAAGGAGAAGAAGGCAAGTTATGATGACGCAGTGAATTATGACACTGCTTTTCAAAGCAATAGGTCGCAGGTTTGCAGGTTTATTTTTTGGACGACATTAAAAATCAATATAATTAATTCAATATGAAGCAGCAGTCACTGTCTTTATAGCAGTGTAACAGGAGGGCTCTCTATGCAGCTATCTTATGCTGCTGCTGCCACGTCTCCTCAGACACATTTTATTCATATTATTCCCCGCTCTTTACGTCACTGAAGCAATAAAGTGACGAAGGGACCAAAAAGCGCAACTAATCACAAGTGATTTAAGCCACTATAGTGACTGAAGGTGCGTTCAGTTTGAACGGACTTTTAGAACAGGCTCATGTTCCTCAAACACCGGCTTATTTCACCCATCAGGGTGAATAAATCACTCTCTTCTGGGTGGTTACCATGGTATGGTGTAATCGTCGATCCATTCATGATGGCTTTTTATCGCGCGTGTGCACGTCAGTAACCCAAGGTTTACATACTCAGGGTTGATTGACTCACTGCATACCAGTTGTAATGGAATCAGATACCCAGATTTTACCATTGCGGCGTATGTTGACCCAGAGTTTATGGATAGACTCAGAGTTTGTTAACCCTCCTTTATGAAATATACCTCAGGAGAGATTCTGAAATCACATATCAATAGATACTATACAGTCCAAAAGGCTAACAGTTTGAAAAGCACTTTTTAAATACTAAATGTTCACTTTAATTAGAGACTAAGATAATACGTAAGGCAAGCAGTAACTTATAAAGGTAGGAAATGTTTCAACATGAAACACTTTATTTCTCCTAATTTATGCAATTGTTTCATTTTCATTCATTTAAAATTATAATCTTCCTATTTTACTAGTGACTAACAAACTACTTTTAACCAATCGTATAATGTGTAACATTTGTAAAATGTTGCAAGGATGCCATATTTTACAAAAATCCACCATGCGTTCTTAAAAATATATTTTATATATCATATTATATATTACATACCACAACCCATACCTCAAATCTACAGCATAGTATTTGAGGTTTATTTTCCAGAGTTTTAGCCTCCGAAAAGTCACTTTCTGAGCAACTCTACACAAACAGGCTGATTTGCGGCCTACTTATGCATATTCATGAGTGGGCGTGTCTATAGACGGGACACTGACTTCCTCCTCGCAAGGTGACGTAGGGCCAGAGGATGGCCTGAACTCCTCCCACCCGCTCCATGGCCAAGGTCATGCTCAATGCACACCTTAGTGGGCCTGTGTGTTTACATGTCAATCAAGAGCTTCCTGGAGGCGTGGCTTCTCCAGCTCAGTGCCGCATCAAATTCGTCATCAAAGTAGGAATGCGTCATCAAATTGGAGCGAGGTTGTTTGGGCTCACCCTGCAGTAAGAAAGGAGCAAATCATCCTCTAACTAACGATTGAGGGAATCATTGAAAAAAACACTTTAGGCATGTGTATGAAGCCCATAAAGCACTTTTATCATGTTTAAAGCACAGAAAAGTCGAAGCCCTTTAAGTACTGTTCTACATCTGAGATACTGTATGTATTTATCTTTATGATTTTGAATCTTAGAAAATAAATCAGATTTTAGATGGCGTTCATTGGTGACTAGAGCCCCTGAGGGCCCATCACATGGTCCAAATGGGCTACCTGGTGCCCGCGAACACCATGTTGGTGACCACTGCTTTATGTTATGAAGTGGATGAAGTGTTGTGAGGGTGTTCCTGGCTTGTTGTGTGGTGTTGTGTTGTGTCGGGGGCAGAGCAGAGACCTCCCACTGCTGTTGCATGTCTTCTTTCACAAGCCGTGCCTTGGATATTGATGACCATCTCTGTAATTGGTAATCAATGAGTCACAGATTCCTTCTGGGTGTGTCTAGAGGGAGCCCAGCATCAATCAAGCCAAGCGTGAGGCTAAGCTTTTTTGTTTTCTGCCGAACCCCAATGGGAAACGTGTAAGATTCCCCCGCTGGAGGGGCACGTAGGGGAATGAACAGACAGGATGAGCCTCCTTCTGCAGCTGCTCGCAGTGTTGACTCATACTGCAGATTCTGCCTCAAAAAGCATCAAGCTGTGGGAATTATGAAAAGCTACAAGAAGGAAATCAAGTAGCTCGCCTTGTGGCAATAAGTAGACTTTAGAAAACAAACGAAGATGGCATTGCTAGAGTCTGGGCTCAAGTTTTCCATGTTCAGTTTTTTAATATTCATGTGGTTTTATTTTGTGGTTTAGGGTGGATGAAGAACAACTTCAACTTCTCCAAACTGACGGAGGTGTTACTGTAATTGAGTTGCTTTTATAGGTATTAGTACTTTGTTAAGTAGATTTATAAATCTGTCATTTTACTTATACTATTTTAAAATAAGTAAAGTAATTTGTTACATTTCTACACCCAACCTTTCCTGAGTAAATTATAGTTTTTTTCTTTTAAAATGATCAACGGACATTGTGAAACTAAAAAAAAATGTGAAGAAAAAAAAATCAGATTAAATGTAATGCACGGCACCAAAACAGCTTTGAATGGAGGTTATTTTGTGTTATTTTATTATATTTATTATTTTATTTTTATTTTATTATTTTGTAAATGCGGTTATACTTAGAGACTTTTTTTTTTCATTTTTTTTTTTTTTATACATTTTGACAAACCTTTTAGTCTATACTTATTTATGCCTTTGTAGAAAATTAATTAACATTTTGTCTCTTCCTTTTTAATTTTATACATGAGATGTTTACTGTATGCAAGGGAACCACGGCAAGATTATTGCCAAAAATAAACATGTGGGATGATAGTAGCTCGGTCTGATATCACCAAAAATAAAGAATATAGGATTATGTCGTCCTGCATTGTTAGTGCAGGTTACAATCTTTGTGTGTTCACATTTATTTTTTAATCTTATGCACTGTCCCTTTTTAAATAATTACATTTCAAACTTTAAACTGCATCTATAAACTCCAATATAAGCCATCTGATACCTATTATTTGTTATTATTGGATTTATTGAAGTTGATATTCAGGGTTTTGCAATATATTCTTTATTTATTTTATTTAGTTGTCGAAGAATAGAATTATCTGTAACCCATTGGTTAATAATCAATAAGTGAGATTTTCTCATACCTATTGTTACTGTTGTTCTTTGTTTCATTAATATAATTTGATCAAAACTCCTCTTACATTCTACACTACAAAATATGTATTATTCATGCTGATATCGGATAGTATTGATATCGATATCGGCCAACACGCAAGGCTGCAATATTGATATTGTATCAGAAGTGAAAAACTAATTATGACTTAGCAACATAAGAGACACACAGGTATAAAACCATGAGGTAATTAGAAAAAATGTTGACAAAGATAATGCATTGTTACAAAATGTCATACATTTTTTGAAGATTTGCATTATTATTATTAACATACTGTAATTAGATAAATGTGTCTTATCAACAGCAGGAAATGAGGAATTGCGGTATCGGCTTTTAGTATGCATCTTGTCATTTTAATGCTGCAGGTCATAACTTAGCATGTGAGATCAGAATGCCAGCTTTTACGAACTGATCATGCATTTCCAAGTTTTCCAGGTTGGATTATGTAAAATTGCTCATTTAATCACAAGAATTGTATTACATATGTTTTTTTTTTTCTGTTTCTATTGTTCTGCTTATTCACACAAATATTGAGAAAGAACACGTGTATTTATATGAATCAATTCCTACATTTTTAAACCAAAGAAAACAGCAGATTTTAAGCAGGCAATAAAATATTGGACAGAGTGTGCAACCGTCTGTGAGAGTTTCATCCATAGCTTAAGAGTCATAACTGGGAGAAATAGAAAATCAGCTGAGGAAGCCAAAGGGTAAGCGCTTTTTCTACCACTTCTTCATTACACACTGTCACCACTTGATAGATGAGTTCATTTAGTTTTCTTTCCTACAAACCTTTTAATGCCAGAGAGCTGTCAAAAACCCTGACTGTTATAATCACGACTCTTTTTTTTTGTAAAGAAACGACGTGCAGTGAGAGACTTTTGGAATTGAAAAGGAGCCTCAGCATAAAAAACTAAATATTTCACCCTTCAGCTCTGTTCGAAAAACTTTTTCCGCCCGAGGTCCTTTGACACACATTTAAAGTCGATTGTTTCATTCAAAGAAATCCTGGAGGGTTTTAAAGCTGTTTGAATGAAAGTAATTCAGTATATAATTCAGTTCACTGCAGAGCTAGTGAGCCAAATGATCCACTTTGTCCACTGAGTTTAATGTTGCCACGCCCACCAGCTGATGCAGAGAATGTATGTATAAAACGTTTTTTCTTTCATTTCATTTTAGAGACTTATGTGAATATGTACAGTTTAAGACTAATGACGAATTAAAAACTTTTTGAAGCCTTTTCAATAATAGAATCATTTTCTAATCATTTAATTTTAGTTCTGGAATTAAAAAAATGCTCATAAATTAAGGACTACATTGGAGTTTTGTCGAACTTACTCATGCTCTAATGCACTATTTTTCTAATGCATTCTTTTATTGTGTAAGTCCACCATAAAACCACTTGTTTCTGCTGAATACATATTCGATTATGTATGAAGTATTGTAGTTTATTGATCCTAGTCCCATTTAGTCTAAGTATTTGAATTTAGCATTTTTAGTTGTAAAATGTCAGAGTGACTGCCCTCTATGGGTTGAACGCGGCTATTGCAATTGAATTTTCTAACCCATTACTGTTGGCCCCGCCCCTTCTATGAAAAATGGGAGGAGGAACAAGGTTTCCTCCTCTCACAACCCTCAGTGAGCATTGATTGACAGCTTCATGTGGAACTCTGCAGCGCTGTGGGGGCGGAGCTGCTGTGACTGGGCGTGTCTTAACCACTCTAAGAGCAACGCCCTTAATCAAGTCATTTTTTAAATTTTCCCCTAGTGGCAGGTCAGCAAAAACCAGGGGGTGTACTTACACTTTAAATAAATTGTCTTATATTAGCAAGTAGAGAGTTGCATTCTGGGTGTTTGGGAGTTTTAAGATGAAGATAAAGATAATTGGGCTGTTTTAGTGCCATTTGTTCCCCTTACCGACCAAGGATGGCAAACTCCAGATTATTTTATGTTTTATGAGATTATTTTATCAGATTATGCCATGATCTGGGGTGTGATAGGTGTGAATTTGTCTCAAAAGTCGGCTCCAAACGGGAATATAGCCAATGAAGAAACGACTGAGGAACAAGATGGCTATTATTTTTTATCTGGTTTTCAGTTAGAATACATCCTTTTTGCCAATTTGTTTGTTATACTATGCCACCCTCGTCGTTCTTGTCAGTTGCTCAGTTAGTTTATAATTAGTCAGTCTTCAGTCAATCTGTCTGTCCGCTGCAAATCTTTGGGTTTTCTTCTCTTGTCACTGGCATTTGTTTATATTGACTCTAAACATTTAAATGAAACATTTAACATTTGAAACATGTATTATCAATGAATTATATAAATGCGTATTGCAGTATACTATGATTATGACCACCCTGCTTATTTTTTCCCCCATAATAGCCCTCATCTCAAACATAGCTTTCCTTATCTTATTAAGGAAATACCTGAATTGACCAGACCTATTTTTCCAGCCCATCTCTAAATATTAAGTTATTTTCATATTAAATGAAATAAACAGGAGCTTCAAAAGGAAACCAATAAAAACAAGAATTGACGAAGAAGCTGCATAATTCTGGCATCTTTTATTGAATCCCAGAGTGTGAAATCGGCTTCAGTCAACACAAATATTTAATTTCTGACTAAAAACGATGCCATAATTACAAAAAAATGTGATTAAATTGCTATATTTAGGTCGCTGCACATCTATGGATGCTTTCTATCATCAAAGACAGCCCCTTTTTTTGAGGTTTACTTCTGCTCCCTTTGATCTATGTGGCTAGATTTGCTAATAATCAAAGGCCTGCACGCTGGAGAAGCATCAGCTGGATAAGGAGAAGTCAAACTGAGTAAATCAACCACCTGTTTCCCCTGAGGGAGAACACAACTGTCTGTCTCAGGCTTCGATGGTAAAACCTACGCACCACTGTTTGACAGGAAACAGTTAACCACACACTGTACTTCTTGGCACTCCATGTTAACCCTGTCATTGATTAACGTGTGCGTGTGTTGTTGTTGGGAAAGAGAGACAGGTCGAGATACGAGATTCTGTCATTATGCAAAATTTTAATGGGATTAATCATCTCGGAAACAATTTTAACAGATTAATTTGTCACCGGCAAAATGTGTTTAGTACATAATTCTATAAGTTGCTCACAGATGCATATGGAAATGTAAATCACCTTGTGTGCACATGTTGTCGAAGGTCAACCCTACGTGTAGTGTAATCTTTTAACAACAGCTATGCATGTTTTGTTGTTGCAATAAAATAAATACATGTATTTTATTGTATAATTGTGACCATCACCAGCCCTCCCTAAGGGTAAGAATAACTTTATTAGAGGGAAAGATATAAAAAGATAGGGCAGTGATACACCCTGGTGAGGGGAAAGGAACAGGGGAGAGAGAGTTAGGGAGGGACCAATGAACATTGAGTGGAGCAAAATGCTTTCAAATTTAAGTGAGCATTAAACTGCCCTTAATATGTGTCCTAATATAGTAGACAGCTGAAATCAGAGTGACGTAAACAAAGCAGGACAAAAACGACACCATGCAAATCAGTGACTTGTCTGACGAAGAAACACAAAAAAATCCCACAATGCAATGTGCGTAACTTTTCCATAGTTTATGTCACTTGACGATTTGTGGTTAAACCCATTGTTGATGGTGGAGTCAACTTTTAAGCGTAATTTTTAACCTTTGTGAGTAAATTATATCGTTTTTCAGAGGAAATACTATTATTTGTGCTGTCAAAAAATATATATTTATTGTCCACAGCAGCTTTAAGTGAAAGTAGTGAGCAAAAAAATACTTAAATATTGAATCTAATAAAACATAATTTTCATTTCATTGTTACATGTTTATAGAATTATACATATTTTTTTAAATTTCACCAAAGATGAGAGATAGGGATTTTTCCATTTTTGAAACTGATCCAGAATCACTATATTGATCCGGATCACCTTCAAAATTTAATGGAATCTTACATGGTATAGGGTCTGTCTTTGATTAAAAGTTTGTCGAAATTTGCTTTTGACATAATCCTGCTAATATTCAAACAAATAAATAAATAAATACCGGTGAAAAGGTAAGAATTAATATGTTCAGTCGCTTTTTAGTTAATTCCTTTAACATGGGTCTAAGATGCCACCATAGAAGTTGTTAAAAAAAAAAAACACCATTATAAGATGATTATGGACTTGATCTAGTTTATTCCGGATCTGATGAGCATGACGTATTAAATGTACTGTAGAACTGGGTAAAATCATCAACAAAATCTTATCAGTACAGATATACTCAAAATGAGTACTTATATATGATTATATAGCTCAGCCTGTGACTTAAAAATAGCTTTGACATCAAAACAATATCCACAAATATTTCCCACTGGGGTTTCGTGACGTCAGTACGCCAACAAGCTGTTGATGTCACATAAAACGTAGCCACATAATTTGTCGTTATCCAACATGTAAATCAGGATTGATTCATATCTGGTTGTGTTGTCATGGCTTTTGTCTCTCTCATTAGGTGGGATGCAGCCGCTTCCTCACAGAGATGCTCATCTACAGGGACTGTAATCAATGGCATGCTGCGGCTTCATCAACAAAAGGCTGAGTGAGACGCACCGTCAGCGCCTGGAACTTTGTTATGATGATGATACACGTAAGGATTCACACAACTTCTTGGTCTGTGTCACCACAACCTGCCAGTAAATCAGTTGTTTGAAATTAGTTGTTTTTATTAGAGATCAAAGTGTTAAGACTCAAGGCCAGGGATCAAAATTACGATACAATTCATTGATGACGTTTTCAAGAAAGCAAAACTTAAATACTTGCAAAACTTTTATGTGAGAGCCTGATATGTGACAAATTGTTATTAAAAAAAACTTTTCAATAATATAGTAAGATGCTGAGACCAAAACGTAGAAATATTTTGCCTTTTTATATATATATATAAACATTTTTTTAGATTTGTATATATATGAAGGTAAGAAAGAAAAAAATTGAGACTTTCTCAATATATATATATATATTCAGACTTTTCTGATATTTAGTCAAACTTTCATATATATATATATATATATATACATACAGTATATATATATGAAAGTTTGAATATAATAAAATTCATTAATTCATTCCATATATTTCTAGAGTCAATAAATGTATATTTGATTTCCTAAACGGCTTGCAATATATATATAAAAGCTTAATTTCTTGTGTCTTTCTTTCTTATTATGAATTTTATATTTTGATAAGCGCATTGGGATGACTTTGTTGTAAATTGCGCTATACAAATAAAGTTGAATTTAATTTAATTGAAAGAATTAAAGACTTTTGGAGAACCGTGATATTTTTTTTTATTTTTGGTAACTTTTATTTTTACCTTCATATATATACAAATGTAAAAAAAAAAAAAAAAAGCACTGTTACATTATTGATCAGTTATTACATTTGGGTGCTATTACATTCTTTTTTTTAAAATAACAATTCTGGTCTTGTCACATTTTGGGTCGTTGTTACTTATCGAGCTCTAATATTTTTTTTTTTATGTCTGACATTATCTCATTCTTAGACAAACTTTTCTTTGATACCATTTACGGTTGTTAGAGATGCTACCATTGAAGTTTCACTCATAATAAATCAACTATCCACAGTATTGCCATGATCTTGTATCAATAGCTGCCTTTACATTTTTTTTTACCAGTGCATCTTTAAGCTGGTAGGATGAAGAGCATGTCTCCTTGTTGCTCATGATACCCTTCACATTCAGTTAGTGCAGTATATATTATAAATCTCAAGTTAAAATTATTCATTTCAGTATGCAGGATGTCTTTTAACAATGCATAAATAAATGTGTGAATCTAGTTGATCAAGAGTTTTGAAATAAATTGGTCACAGTGTAACAAACGTTAACAAAGTTTCCTGCAGGGAAAGAAGCTCGAGGATGAAGTGGCTTGCTTGGCTTTCTTCTGTATACAGGAATTCGAGTGAAAATAAACATTAACAATTTTTTGACCAGATTTACAGCAATATTTGTGATTTTTTTTCTGGAAAAAATATAATGTAAATGTTAAATATTAAATCTAAATGTAAATGTTAAATTTTAAATCTAAATGGTAAATATTAATTCTAAATCCAAATCTAAATGTTAAAGCCAAATCTAAATGTTTAATCAAAATTTTACATTTACATCTAAATGTAAAATCTAAATGTTAATTATTTAATCCAAATCTAAATGTTACATTTGCATCTAAGTGTTAAATATTAAATCCAAATCTAAATGTTAAAGCTAAATGCTAAATGTTAAATCTAATTCTAAATGTTTATTATTAAATCCAAATCTAAATGTTTAATCAAAATTTTACATGTAAATATAAATGTTATATCTGAATCTAAATGTTAAATGTTGAATTTGTGTTAGATTTAGATTAAGACTCAATATTTAAGATTTAGATTTAACATTGACATTGATTTTACGAGAAAAGGAAATATCACAAATTTCACAAACATTTCTGTGAATCTGGTCAAAAGCAATATTTAAAGAATTCACATACATTTCTTTAAACATAGTTTGTTGCTAAATGTTGCAAAAAGTTGCTGTTTATTTTAGCATGCGCAACTTTACAATCGGCGCCCTAATAATTTCGTCATTATTGTCCAAATGAGGTTGTGTGCTCAGTTACAGCGGCTCAGCTCAGACTGTAGTTCCTTCAATAAAGAATTAAAAAAATGTAAAAAAAAAAAAGCAGCTGGAATTCATGGGAAGCCATGCAGCTTTCAGGAAAAAAACAATACAACCTTTATACAGTATAAAGTTTGCTCAGAAGTTTGAGGTCATGTTCAGTAGAGCTAACGTAGCAGGAGTGGAGCCATTGGTCCCGTTCAGGGTGAAGTTGGCACTGCTTCTGGGCTCAGGAAGTGGGACAGTGACGTAAACGGTGACGCCTACCGCCAAAATAAGAGCTAGCACTGAAAATGTGATTCCTCGACGTATCATTAGCTGGTTGGTAGAAAGCGGCTCAGGAGTGATTTTGTCCTCCTCGGTCCTTTTCGCTTTAGTGACACTGTCTCCATCCATTACTTTCAGCTCCTGGTCCTGGGTACCAACAGCACAGTAACCCTCTGACGTAGGTGACTCGTCTTCAGGCAGCTGCGCCTTTAAAAAGAAGTACATGTCAATGGGTGAGTGCAAGATCCAAGAAAATATAAAGGATAAGGATTTTCATCCCATGATATTTCATAAAATAATCATCATCGGGCAAGGTTTGCAAAAATACTGTGATGGAAACAAAAATACAAATACTTAGAAATCTTATACAGGACTATAATATAACTAAAATAGGGCAGAAAATACATTTAAAAAGAGCATTTTTTTTTTCAAAACAGCAGTCATGGCTATAACAGAATAAATTACAGAAGTAAGTGCATATTGTATATACTAAGTTACTACATATTTGGTATCTTTTTATGCATTTAAACTTTTCTTTTTTAATTGAAAGTAATGCAGTTGAACATAATATTTAGGTATTATGTCATTGAGCAACACTCACTGTGTATAAAACATCTGGGAGACCATCATTCAGCACTGTACTGGCAGGACGCATCGGAGTGATCAGGGTCTTCTTCCCAGCTCGTTTTTCAGCCTAAAACCATGTAATATTAAAATAAATACCATAATATATAGATAATATTTTCAAAGAAAACTCCAAAGGCTCACATATTTATATTTGTACCTGTTAGATGCTACAATAACGGCACAAAACAGAGCTTTACATTTACATTAACATGCGTTTTGAGACAACAGTGTTACCTTTTGAGTGACTTTTTTCCAGTTGACTTTAAAAATCAAGCAGACAAAGAAACCGGACTCAATGAAAGCACTTAGAAAAATACCCAACCACAGTCCTGGAAGGAGAAACACAAACACATTTATATCTCCTGTAATCCTGGTCTGACAGGTAGTCCTGATATTATTATTAAGTATATTCTCCTTTTATTAAGCCTCTGGATTTATGGGACAGTGAGTCGTATGCAGACCTTAAATGGTGCCAAAAAGGCTTCAAAAAACAGATTTTGATGTAGAATGCGTACTGAGTACTGAATGTCAATCAGTAATTCTACTATTTTGGGTTATTTTAACAGCAGTTTTTTCTAAAAATCTCATATTTTTCTATTTATGTTTGTTTTTAAAATGAGGTTAGAAAGTTGTTAAAGAGTAATTAAACTTGCTATTGACTGAGAATCTTAGTTTGGATGCTTCTTATGTCACAAACCAGCCCTGTTGGCTCTGCCTAGGGCAGATCGATTCGATTTCCGATTTTTTTTTCTTTTTTTCAATCCACTTTAAAATGACTGCAGACATCAGATATATTGTCAGAAGTGCAACTTTATTGCTTCACAGTAGCTTAAATTTTCTGATTAAGAAATCAGATAACTACATATGTTATAACATATAACATTACAATTTAAAAAAAAATTATAAACTCTCCCCTTAGCATCTCAGCATAGTGTGAATAAAAAATTAAACATGCCTGTGGCACATATAGCCTACTCAAAGGGTAAACAAATGTAAACAAAGAGGGGGGGGGGGGGGGGTAACCCACAAGGATGGAACGCGAAAAAGTCGGAAAAAAAATAATTGAGAAAAAAACAAATTTTTTTCAATCTCGATTTTGCAAAACAAAAATCGTTTTTATCTACAAATTCGATAAATCGATTAAATCGATTTTTTTTTGCCCAGTCCTAGCTCCGCCCCTTTTATAAAAGACTAGCACCTGTGGACTCTACAATCTGTGGTGAGTAGATTGGATTTAGAGAATTGTGAACATAGAGCTATAGTGAGTATTTAGTAGATAATTAACATAGCATAGGTTGTTCTATGGAGATTTTATAGCATTAACTGGGTGTGTTTTAACTGCTCCAGAAGCCACGCCTTTAATCAAGGCTTTTTTTTTTTTAATTTCTAGCCTAGACGCACGTCATTTTATGGGTTAGCTTCTGCCACATCTGCACTGTTGATACTCTTTACAATTTAACAATTGAGGCATTCTATTCTCACGTCACCATGTGACTAATTACAATGAAACCACTTGACATTCAGCACACCAGGATTTCACCCTGGTGTCACAAAGCAGCTTAATAGAGATGTGAATAGAGACTGTTGCAATGATTTAATGTTATCGTTTTAAATCAACAGCCATGTGATCTGCAGGTTAGTGGGAGAGCTCTGATCTGATCTGGGATCTGCAAAAACCAACGAAGTGTGATCGTTTATGATTTGTAACACTATGCATTTTAATGCGTGTAAGCTTAAAACACACAAGCAGTAATGATTTTTAAGCAAATTTGTACATGCCTGATTAAATATTGGCTTTATTTCATACATGTGTCAAACTTAAGGCCTAGGGGCCAAATCCAGTCCTTTAGATCATTCATTTCGGCCCGCAGGAGCAAGCAAAAAAAGTCAGAGAAACCATGAATCATTGTGTAACTTACCAACTAATTCAGTGGTAAATATCTCCAAATTAATACACAAATTCAATGAAACTCCACAACTAATTAACAGGGCTCACATAGCTTATATATTACACGATGGCAGTCATTTTTAATCTTAAATTATTAAAAGAACTCTCAATATTTCCAACATCCTGGAATTTTCTTCAAATTATTTTACAAAATTTCCCCAAATTGCATAAAAATGGGTCACAAAATCAATAAAATTGAACGTGAAGAAACTGCTGGGACTGATTTGTGTCACTTGTTGCTTTGATATCATCAGTGGCGTACATATTTTTTTATTTATTTATACATGGAAGTGCACAACATTGATTAAATTACTCATTTTCCCGTCTAAATTCTGCAGCCTATTTAAGATCAACTGTTCCATATTTGAACTAAAATGAGTTTGACTCCCCTGTTTTAAGGCATCAAAAAATTACAATGTCTGAATTTAAAATTGCAATGGATAGATTCAGTGCAAAACGAAAGCCTTACCTGTTATTCTTAACTCAGCAGCAAACATGAGAGCGATGCCTACAGGTACACCAATGCAGTAGTAACACACCAGGTTGGAAACGGCAGCAATTTTCTGCATACCCGATCCTACCAGAATCCCTGAGCAGACACACTGAAAGGCAAACAAACAGTGTTAGATACTTACACACGGTGGGCGGTTCAGTACGCCAATCCAGTTTTTTAATTTTTTTAATGAGCGAGTGGAGGCAGACATTGTACCAGGTGGCCACAAATGGTCCAAAAGTGGCAAAAATATGACAAGAAAAGAGTAAAAAATGACAAAAATGGGCCAAAAGCAGTTAAGAGAGGTAAAACATGGGCAAATAAAGAGGAAGCAGAAAGTATATAATGGCAAAAGGTAGCTTAAATGAGCAACATGTAGGGAAAAAAGCAAATAAGTGTTATTTATTGGGTACACGGTAGCTTATTTGGATGAAATATGGCCAAAACAATTAAAGAAAGTACAAAAATGTTTTAAAAAGAACTGGCAAAAATAGGAACAAGGGGATATTTATTGGCAAAAGGTAGTTAAAGTCTGAAATAAGTGTCAGAACTTTTTGAAAAGGGGCAAAAATGGGACAAAGGAAGTTGCAATGTGGCCAAAGGAAATAGGTGAAAAGGGGTTAAAAAGTTTCCCCGTTTGAAGGTTTTCTGGGGGAATAATAATTAAGATTAAGACCTAAAGAGCCACATGTTGAGCGTCACTGACTTAATTACGGCTTCTATGTGGTGTCACTGGTAATGCCCCAGTCTACTCCTGCTACACACTACTTCAGACTCTTTGCACTGCATTAACATACCAGTAATCCATCAAAGAACTGTAAAAATATTTGCACCGTCAGGTTGTGCGACACCATGTCCACGATGGTGCTGCAGACAGTACAAAGAGATCATAAAAACATATTCAATAGCATTGGAATGAACGTACAAATGTGCATGTGTGGATCTCAAACTCACACGTCTGAGGTAAATATACGTCCAAGGATGGACTTAGAGCAAGCGATCACAACACCTTGGACCACAGCGAGCATTACTAAAGGGAGGAAGTAACGGAAAACGTAACTTCCTGTTGTTTTGTTGTTGGCACATTAAAATGTTGGTCCTCGTACCTACGAGAAGAAGAGTCACTTTGCATGTGATGATGGCTCTGGGGGTGTTTCCTGCTCCCAGAGCGTTTCCAACACGCACACAGGCAGCTGCCTGGACACCTAAAGGAAACTGAATGGGGCACCAAGGTTGGGATCTTTGTTGGGGTCAATTAAAATTGTAAATTTGTAATGAACAATTAATTAAAATTATGGCGTAATTATAATTTTAAAAATCTGTTTCTGTTGTAATTCTTAATGAAATTTTAATTGAGTTTCGATAATTAACTTAGTAGTTGTAATTGCCATGACATCTATAAAAAAATACAATAATAATTGATTAATTTTACAGTTCTATGTACATGTTCTGAACATATGTAGTTAACAATGATCAAAATTAGTTTAATATCAAGCTTTCCCACATTTTACCAAAAAAAAAAAAAATATATATATATATATATATATATATATATATATATATATATATATATATATATACTGGATATATATATAAATAAATCGAGGAGTATACTGACACAAAAAAGGCTCAGATGCCCAAACCAAAAATATTAAAACCTATATTTTCATTGATTAGGAAGCCTAATAACCTAACCAATTGATAGGAAAGAAATTAGATGATAGATATTTGTTTTTAGTGTATTTCACAGCTGATTTAGGACATTAGAGATGCTAACACAAAAGGAACGTTACATTTTACTTAATATGTTTAATCAAATGTTTATTTCATGAGATTCTTTTTATTTATCATTTAAAGTGATTTATTAATAGATACGTACCATATACATGATTGTTCCTATTTCCATCAACACATGCTGGGCAGCGAGATCCAACTCACCAAGTAGACCTTTTAAAATACAGGTAAAGATAAGATGTATTAATAAAATCATTTCTGCCTGGTAGGAAAGAAGAAAACAACCAATACAAAAAGATAGAATTGCCAAAGTGCTACTGCAAACTTGGCGTAAATGTTTTTGCTTTAGTTTGATGTGTTTTGGTTTTATATCAGTTGGAAAAAATATCAGAAAGATACTGACCAGCAAGAAAACCTCCAATCTCCCAGATCCACCACTCAAAGCAGACCATAAACACACTGGGAATCGCCAACTTCATAATAGAACCCCAGTCCTGCAGAGAGTCCATAGACCAGCCTGCAGTGTTTCATTAAAACTGTTATTATAGCTCACAGCATCACAATGGTACACATTTGGTGTTTGATTGTGATATTTGAGGGTCTCACCTCCCCATGTTTCTTTATAGAGCTTCTTCCATTTGATATATACAAATAAGAGTATGCAGAGGATAATCCGGGAAAGGCCGCTAGCGATTGCTGATCCACTGCAAGACACAAGACAGACACAATATTAAAAAATGCTTCCAAGTGAAGAAATCAGAAGTCAAATTTGTGTAGGATTTATTTTTGTTTGTGAGGAACGGGTCAAGCCGAGGTGCTATATGGCTCAGTGTAGGTTTTGGTCATTTTTTTAAATTATTTTATTATTCAGAAAAGTATATTAAAAAAAAAAACAACCAGCGAATGGTTATTTGATTTTAATTGTAAAATTCCAAAATTATGATTTAAATTCATGAAGGTCAAGAAGGTATAAACAAAACTTAAAAAAAAAAAAACAGTTAATTTTTATTTTCTGTTTCAAAAAACAAGAGATGAAATGTTAGAAGACAAAAGAACAAAAACTAAAAAAAACTGTTTTTTCACATGGTGTGACAGGAAGTTGCCGTTTTCAAAGTAAGAGCGTGTTTGAGGGCGGTGCTATATGTTTATTTTGGCAACAAGGCCAAAATATCCATCCATTCATTTTCAGACCCACATGTTCCTGTTAATCAGGGTCTCGGGGGTCTGCCGGTGCCTATCTCCGGCTCACACTTGGCACTAGGCGGGGGTACACCCTGGACAGGGCGGGGCCAAAATATGAACTAACTAAATAAATAGAAATATGAAAGCCTTTACTCTGATGTGATTCTTGACATGGCAAAACAAGGCTTGTCAACTGCAGAAATCTAACATTAAAGTACTTTTTTTTATTGTTTCGGAAAAATCCGTATTGATCCATGTCCAGGCACCAACCCCAAACATGCTGCTACTTTGAAAACAGCCACTTCCAGCCACACCATGTAAAAAAAAAAACTAGCATTTTTTTTGGTTCTTCTTGTAAGATTTTGTAAGATTTTTTTTTTTAAAAGTTTGGTTTTTGACCACAAGAATGAAAATTACCTTGGTTTACTTTTTTTTCAATTTTCAAATGAAAATCAAATAAAAACTTTTTTTATTTATACATATTATTTTTCTGAACAGAAAATCCAATGAACAAACCATACACTGTGACTGTTATCTAGATGTGAGAAGGACAGGTTGAGTCTGGACATGAGCTGATGATCCTTGGAGGAATCAAGTGTTTGTTCAGTTGGATCAAGTTCACACTTTCTCTGGCCTTTGCTGCTGGGGTTTACAAAAACAAACCATCTGCACACTGTGGCCCCCTCTTCATCACAGATCACACAACATCAGACATTTCTCAATAGATGAACTGCACACAAAGCAGTGGTGGACTGGCCACCTGGCTTACCGGTGTCATGCACTGAGTTTGCATTGTACTGGGATTCTATATGCGTATATATATGCACATGCGCGCACATGCGCAATATTATTTTTTGACGAGTTAGTGGAGGCAGCAATAAATCATGTCTCCAAATGAGGTCAACCGCAAATTTGCCGTAACAAGGCAAACATGGTAACAGGTGGCCAAAAAATGATCCAAAAGTGGCAAAAACATGGCAAGAAAAGAGTGAATAGTTACTAAAATGGGCCAAAAGCAGTCAAGAGTGGCCAAAAAAATGGCAAATACAGAGGAACCAGGTGGTATGGAATGGAGAAAGGTAGCTTAAATGGGCAACATGTTGCAAACAATTGTGAAAGATGTGGAAAAATGTGGAACAAAAAAAGGCAAAATGTAGGGTAAAAAGGAAACAAGTTGTATTTATTGGGCAAAAGTTAAACTTATTTGGATGAGAAGTGGCCCAAAAAATATAAGAAAGGACAAAAAATGAATAAAAGTGTCAAAAAGAACATCCAAAAATAGTAAAAAAAAAAAAAAAAACTATGTTTATTTGTAAAAGGAGCTAAAATCTGAAAGTTTTTTCAATACAGGCAAAAATAGGACAATGAAAGTTGCAAAATGGCCAAAGGAAATTGGTTTAAAGTTTCTCCCTTTTAAGGTTTTCTGGGGGAATAATAATTAAAATTAAGACATAAAGAGCCACATATTGAGAATCACTGACTAACAGAAAATACCAGGGCTGAATTTTTGTCCCCTGACGCACAAAGTGCAATATTTCTTCACGATGCACGGTTGACGTGATCATAAATAAGAAAAAAACATCTTCTATTGTGACTCCTGTTGAGGTCTGAAATATTTCCACAGTTTTTTTGCCATACGCTACTTGATAACACAACCAGGCACAGGTGTATAGAAACTTAGTCACACACTCACATTACACCCCAATCCAGGGTGATGATCAGGACGTAGTTGATGCCCACGTTGATAATATTTGTTGCTGCTGCTGTGTACATCTGAGGCAGTATAATCCCCTAATGGAGAAATAGGTCAAACATTAGCAACGCAGAGCTGATATTTATACTGTGAATTGATGCTTTTACATGTTAGTTACAAGCTATTAGCTGGCAGACGGGTATGCTTGGTGTTTGTAATTTATTATTTTTATAATTTAATGCCGCATTTTGTGTTGGTTTGGTTCAAAAACATATGAAACATATCAGCAATTGAATGCCAGTTTTTTTTCTAGTAGTTAATACTGAAAGCAGGGTTGGGGTCAATTACATTATTCAATTATAATTATTTATGCTCAATTACAACTCAATTATGACGATGGTGACTGACATTTTTTCCAATTACAATTAAAATGACAAATACTGTTTTCCTCCTGAATGTCAAATACAATTATTTAAGTTCAATTACAATTAATCACAATTACTGAGTCTGAAATAAATTACCCTATAGAATGTAACATTCCTTTTGCGTTAGCTTTCTGTTAGCGTCTCACATGATAACAGGTTAGTTTTGACCCATTTTTTAAATCAGCTGTAAAATACACAAAAAAATATTATCTATCATCTTATTTGTTTTTTATCCCTTGGTTACATTGTTAGGCTTCCTTATCCATGAAAATATTGGTATTAATATTTTTGGTGTGGGTGTCTGAGCCTTTTTTCTGTCAGTGTACCCCTATATTTATATTTTTTTTAATTGTAAAATTATCCTCAAGAGGTAGTGGAACAAGTGATATGAAACATATTTTAATAATTATTAACTACATATGTGTAAGCCATAGAACTCTAACATGGTTGTACAGGTTTGCGTTTAATTACATTGTAATTGACAGTTTTTATTGAATTTTCATGCCAATTACAATTACAAAGTAAATCTTCTGAACTCAATTACAATTTAATTATGAGTACAACAGCAACTGATTTTTTTTTCCAATTATGGTTCCAATTATAACTAGAATTGCAAGCAGTAATAAAGGGGGCCAAGCTTTCCCAGCTTTGTGGAGGCCATGCAAGTACGTCACGAAGGATGGCGGGCTTGGGGCGAGCGTCAGGACACACGCCAACGTGCCATTTGCAGTGTTGTAATAGTAATGGGCGAGACCCCAGCCCAGAGGATTCAGTGCTATTCAGGGAATGTGTGGATATGAGGTTCTTGAATGTGCGAAATACAGTGTGGGAGTTTTAGGCCAAAACGCATTGACCTTGGTTATATATATATAATCAGAACAATTACAATAGGTTTCCCAGCATCACTGGTCCTGGGGTAACTAGGACCCGCAGGCTTGGCCCCCTAATTACATCATAAATGTACTTAATTCTCATTTACTCAATTACAATTGACCCCAACCCTGACTGAAAGCCATGTTTTCTATTGCAGTGATGATAAAGAATTACTTACTCTGCTAAAATTGAGCTAAACGATGAACCTAAAAAACACTTCCTTTCAATTTACCAAAATTATCAAATGAATTAAATGTAATGACTTCCTGCACGAAAGCAACATGTGATTAAATCTGAAACTTTCAAACCTGGAGTGCCACTTTAGTCTGAGTTCATCTCATGATTGGCTTCATGACAGCGAATGCGCACGTCTACAACTCAAGAACTTACTTGGTTTTGGAGGTACGCAACCTGCAGCTCGTGCAGGAACAAGGCCTGTCGAAGGGAAAGGGGAGACATTATGCTAGTTAGCTCATAGATACAGAAAAATCAGCTGCATTTGCAATATATTTAGTTTTTCGGGGTTTGGGTCTGGAACATGTTTGGTCCTTCAGTAAATAACGTATTATATACCTCAGCTCCCTGTAATTTGATCAGCTTAGAGCTATGTACATAGACTGTTCACATCACTAATGATTAGTTGCATATGTGCATTGGTTCTTGGATGACAATCTCTGGAAATCCAAAAAACTACTTTTTTTCACTATTTGCATTGGCCCATAACTGCATGTGAGAATGTAAGAAAACATCTGATCTCTGTTTTAATTTATAATATAAAGGTTACTCTTTTTGGGGATATAAAACAATTTTTCTTTATGCGACTTCTTCATTTTTATTTTGGACCCCAACTGTAGGTTATTTCACAGCTGACACATATTGAAAATCTTTTACAGGAGAACATTGTAGCTTGCCTCTGTGTCTTATAATCATTAATTGATATTGGGAAAAAATACATTTATTCAGTAATATTCTGTTAATAAAAATAATTTTTTTTTTAAAAATACTAAGGAAATTTATTTCATTTATCTCACATCATCATCATAGAATTGACTTTCCTTTCATCTTTTATTTTGAAAAATGCATTGTAAAAAGTAAAAACATGTAAGGGTTTTGAGCCTTTTTAATTTTTAAGCACTTACTGGTACTGCTGGTAAGTATGCCATCACATAGAGCTGTGCAATCCTGGAACGAATAGAAATCCAAGTAGTAGATTAGAAACATTAGAAATCTAATTAAAATATTTTATTCACGTAGCTGAATAGAATAATATCATCCAGATATCAATAACTGCTCCAACTTACAATTAATTGAACTATTAGCTAGAAAAGGCTGCAATTCCTGAAGTTAATGCCTGTGAGAATGTCCAATGCTTAAACAAAACCACAAATGTATCAATTATTATTGATTCTTGCATAAATATTTGCTAATAATGAATAAATAAAAGTAAAATCACATTTAAACTTATATTCAGGGTATAATGCCAGCCGATGAATGCTGCTCATCCAAAGCAACTCTTCTAAAGTCAACATATAATGTCATGTGTTTTAGTGTCTTTAAACTGGTACTCACTCTGCTACCTGAGCCTCTTGATGCATTAGAAGCAACAAGCTGTGGGAGTTGATCAGAAGCGCCCAGCATGGCAGACAATACAGCAGCAGGATCAGCATACTTCTTTGTATAATAACACCCACACGTTTCATGTTCTTACCGCCATATGTCTGAAAAACGCAGAGAGCATAGAACAAAAGTACTCAGAGAACGCCAAATCTCCTCTTTTCCAGATATTCACTGATATCTGGATCATTAATCCTGATCATGGTACCATGTAGTGTAGGAGCCATAATTTTGTTCTAACATTATTTACACCTTTTTGTATTTTATTTAGTAGTTTTGTTTGTTTTTACCTGAGCGAGGCAAGATGGCAATTTAGGTTACCATGCTGTTAGCCAGGGTCAAATACATTTTTTACTTACAATTACAATTTCAATTATCCATGTTCAATGTGACCAGCATTTTCTTCCATTTACAATTAAATTACAATATTTTTTTATCCTCACAAAGTCAATTACAACTAATCACAATTACTGACACTGGAATAAATAACCTAATAACGGGTCCTAAATTAGCTGTAAAATACACTAAAAACAAATATTTATCATCTAATTTCTTTCCTATCCAATGGTTACTGTGTTAAGCTTCCTAACCAATGAAAATATAGGTTTTAATAGTTTTGTTGTGAGTGTCTGAGCCTTTTCTGTGTCAGTATATCCCTAGATTTAAATTTTTTAAATGATAAAATGTGGGAAAGCAATGAAAATAATATTTCCGAGGCGGAGGTACTAATTAACACAATATATCGTCAAAGCGCAGAAATGTAGGCTTTTTCACCTGGGAAATGAGTGTATCACATGCCACAATGAAGCCAAATCCTGTTGACATTGTCGTTACGGAGATTGTCTGAGATGGGAAGAAAAGGAAAATTATGCTTAAGTTATATAAGTCAAAAAAAAAATCTGTCAGTTTATAAGCAATGGACTGGACCTCTACCTCACAAAAGTAAACATTTCCACCTATTTCAATTACCTGCTTCCCAGTTGTGTACAGTGCTTTTGACCAAACTTCTGACCTGTGTCCAGGAGTAAATCATTACATTGAGATTTGTAATGCTATGCTCCATGTCATCCTCTCACAGCCAGTCAGAAACGATCAAAAAGTCAGCGTCAGAACCTAATGACCGTTTGTGGTGGCCCCTGAGCTGCTCTGCAATAACAAGATTTACTGAGCTAATGAGGTAAGACGACTGAATGCATTCCTGTAGTTTTTCAATCAATAATCCAAGTGGTTTCTTTTGTTTTCTGTGACTCGTTTGAAGTTGTACCACTTTAAACTCACTAGCCGGCTCAGCACCTGTTTTTACTGAGTCATGTGACGCATGCTGGGGGTCGTGTTTATGTACAGAGAAAACAAAAAAAGATTAAAATGTAATCCCAGCCATGCACGATCAGACATGGAAGGTCACGATGCTGCCTGTCGTGGATCGTTGCCAGCTCGGAAACGCGTCTGAAACTATGGTAACATGCAGAAGACCCAAGGGTTATTCCATTTAATTTCACAAAAGGCCCACACACAAATTCTAATTTTTTTACCAATTTTTTCTTGAATATTCAATTGACACTGTAAATGTTTAGTTTGATCGGATGAATATTTTTTGAGATACGGCCAATTTAGTGAGGGAGTATGTGTTGATTTTCACTCGTCCTTATTTTTCTTCCATTTTCAGTTTTCAATATCTCAGGAAATACATCACATAGGAAACTGGAATTTGGTATAGTAATACAGCTCCACCTACTCTCTCAGAATATACAAAAATGTCTGCTACATCCTATCTGGTGGACATGCCAGCCCCTCAAAGTCTCGACAGGGGTTGGACTCTCTTCTACAAAGGAAAATTGGTTTTGTCATAAAAGTAGCACAAGCTTCAGCAGAACCATGAATAGAAAAACTTTTAGTTGAGTTTCAGTAGCTCAGCAGGAAGGGTGGGGAAAAGAAAGAACAACATCATACCGCCGAGGCCAATGCATATCCAGCCAGCGCTGCATTGCCAATGTGACCACAAAATATGGAGTTAACAAACGGCAGGAGGAAGTTAAGGATCCGAGAAAGAAGCTGTTGGAAACACACACACAAAAAAGGGGGTTTGATGAATTTGCAGACAGGTTAGGTACAGTATGTGCATCTGCCATGCAAACAGTGTTCTGCATAGGTAGAGGTGACATGTTTCACTTTGCAATGTAAAGTTTTCATAATTAGTAACTGTAGAGCACATGTGTCAAATTCAAGGCCCAGGGGCCAAATCTGGACCTTTAAAACATCTAAACCAAAAGTAAAAATGGCTGAGAAAACAATGCAAATGACCAAATAACTTAGCTGTGGATATCTGAGCTGGGTTACAAAGGGGCGTGAAATATCTGGCAAATTTCCACGGGAATTATTGAAATTAGGCAGAATTGGCAGTCATTATAAATCACTGTATCATATCCAAACATGAATATTGGCATCCATGCAAAATAATACACTTAAACATAACATTCTAACAGATTTTTCTTTATGTAGAACTTATTATTCACTGAATTTGTGACAAATTCAATGAAACTCTACAATATTTGCAGGTGTTGGCAGTTTTCCCATGCTTGGATAACATGATGGGAGTCATTTTTACTCTCACATTGTGAAAGAAACCTAATATTTCCCAAATCCCACACAATCCTCAAATTATTTTACAAGATTTGCCCAAATTAAATAAATATAGTCACTACCTGTCACTTATTTCTTGGGTATTGTTGGTGCCTGGCTTATATACTCTATTTGCTTTTATATCATGTATATATGGTAATGCAAAGTAAGACTAATGTTGAAATTGTTCGATTCTCCACCTCTGCGGCCCACTTCAGATCAAACTTCCGTAATTGGCCCCTGAACTAAAATGCAGAGTTGAAAGTAATGGATTACAAAGTACTCACGTTACTGTAACTGAGTTGCTTTTACAGGTACTTTTTTGAGTGTATTTATAAATCAGTAAATGTACTTGTTCTTAAGTACATTTTAAAAGAAGTAATTTGTTACATTTCTACACCCAACCGTTACAGAGTAAATTATGTTTCAACTGACATTCTGAAACTACAAAAAAAATGAAGTGACCAGACTACGATCAATGCATCACATCATAGCCGACCAATCAGATTAAACGTAATGCACGGCGCCAAAAACAGCATGGAATGCTGGTTACTTTCTTAGTTTTAGAGTTCATAAATGTAGCTATACTTAGAGCCTGAGAATTTTCTTTATTTTTTATTTAGTTAATTGATGTTTTCTTTAATTGTACATTTTGACAAACCTTTTATTTTATACAGATGCCTTTGTGGAAAATATATTTGTTTATTTGTTTATTTGCTGATTGGATCCTCATTAGCTTGTAGTTGCTATTTTCCTGGGGTCCAATAAGAAAAGGCAGTGGCTATCTGCACAGTTGCCATATCAATATACCGACATTCTATATCTGTACGCAGCGCCGCTATTTGGCCAGTTTAGGTCATGTGACCAAGACTACACATAACCCTAACCCTTAGACGCTACGTACTTGTACTTCGGTAACTGTACCAATAGCACAGGGGGTTGTCCTTACGACAACCATACAAATAGACATTTTCATTAAAAAAATCAAGATTCTAGTACATAAGAACAGAAAAAAATCAAGACACTTAAAAAAAAAATATACAGAAACATTACATAAAAAGGTACAGTATATCAAGGCATATTTTCATTCACCAACAAATACATAAAAAAATGCACGATATATACATTAAGATGAGTAAAAATCTGATTTTAAAGATTTTTTTTAATTCTTAAAGTTGACATGTCTTTCAGGTCCCTAGACAATTTGTTCCATAAGTTAAAAGCTCTAAAAAATACAGACATTTGTAAATAGTTGGTATTAGGACAACTTGTGACTAAGTTGTACGAGTGGATGTTGATGGGAGTATTTGATCTTTTCTTTAAATAACCTTTGTTGACCAGTTAAAATAATCTTCTTTATAAATATTAGTAAATTATAATGCATTTTAGTTTCAATGAGGGGCCATGATAGGGTGCAGTGCATATCAGTGATACTAAAAAATAAAGTTTCAATTGTGCAAGATTTTGATATTTACTGTATGCAAGAGAACCGTGGCAAGATTTATTACCAAAAATAAACATGGGGGTGAAAGTAACTAGCAACTTTTACTTTGAGTACTATTTAATTGAGCTACTTGAGTATTTCATGTATGACTTACTTGTACTTGTACATGAGGACAATTTCGATCAAATAAAAGTACTTCTACTTGAGTAGAAGATATCAGTACTCTTTACACCTCTGATAAAATGAGTTTGACCCCCCTGCAAGGAGCCGATTGCACAGATTGGGTCCATAATGACTCCCCCCACCCCAACTCAAACTCTTACCAGTGGGCCTGTGAGACGCAGGACATGGTAGATTTCTTCTCTGTAGGCCAGTGGAATCCAACGTTTAACGCATGCACATCTGAACAGCTTGGAGCTCTCCACCGTCGGCGTCTCCTCTCCCACGGGCCCTGCTGCTGCTGCTGCTGCTGCTGTCTTGGCAACTGGGTCCCCAGCAACGGGTCCTACACCCGGCGTGTGGTGTGCAGGCTCCAGGGAGCCCAGCTTCTCCATTCAAAACAGCAGAGAGAGCTCATAGGCGGTGGAGAGGAGAAGAGAAAGGCTAGAAAACAGTGCGGGGAGGGAGGGAGAGAGGGCGTGAGGAGAAAGTGAGTGCAAGGGTGAGAGGGCTATCTATCACCCTTACAAACACAACACGTTGCAGGCAATTTTAACTTTGATTGTACAGTAGAATTTAAGGGTATGAGTGGAAGAGTGAAAGCAGAGTGCGGTCGTGCATGTATCATTTGTATGTTTTTATGCTGTGCACACATTTGCATGTGTTGTTGTTTTCGAAATACACTGGTTGCATAATTTTAGCAGCTTTGCAGAGTGATTTTTCATTAATCTGATGAAGAATGCCCGTTTGCACTGCTTACAAAGACATCCAATGCATGGCCCAAAAGCCCTGCAGACTTTAATTGTATTCAAGTAGTTTGAATGGAACACAACACTTATCTCATCTGTCTCGAGCTGAACTTTGACCCCTGGCTTTATTTCTTAAGTCACACTTTATTTTTTTGTATTTTTAAGATGTTTAGGAGGTTATTTATATTCACAAGAACTTACAATAATGCACAGTTACATTCAGCCTAAAATGTACTATAATAAAGCATAAATTCCCAAATAAAATTATTTCTTTGAGTTATTGTTAGATTTTTTGGGGGAAAAAACTGGGTTCAAAACAATAAAATTGACTGATTTGTGTTTTTCAGTTTACAAGCTCTTCCGTTGTGCAACATAATAACACAAAGCGCACATTCCTCCTCCACGGCTCAGTGTTGCAACAGCAGTTGACCTTTGAACTCCCACTAAACCCAACACATTTGGCTTACTTACACCAAGATGCAGTTACTGTAAAGTATGAAGTCCTGAATATGTACTACACGAGCAAAGAAGATCAAACTTTGAATAACCGTCACTGATCCACTCCTGAGTCCCCCTGAAATCAGAAATTAAGCTTCTTAAGGGTGGAATTGGATTTGCAGACGCAGACTCATTTTTAATGAGCTTAAAGTGTGATGTACAGCACAGATGACACAATAGTAATACTTTATGCAATGGGAGTGCTAAGCACATTCTACAGAGAATCAAAGAATTAAGAATGCAGCGCATAACTCTCAAATTCAGAAGAATTGGTTTTGTTGTAGGATAGTGAATAAATTATTTGATTTATGCCAGGGGTTACAAACTAAAAAATAATTAGTTTAGTGGCAGAATACAGACCAGTGGGTTGAAGATTATAGATGGGGAAAACAAGCAAGTTCAAAATTAATGTGCCATAGATTACATTCTACAATAAATGATATTTAATTGATATTTAAGTATTTATCTTTAGATTTGTATTAAATACAAACATTGATTTAAAAGTAAAATATGTAAGACACCCACATTATCCAAGCAATAAATGAGAGTCCCTGTAAGATCTCCATCTAAATTCCCTCTATTGTTATTTATTTATTAAAATGTATTTATTGTTAAACATTTTTATTCAAATTGGGGAAATTTGAAAAAAAAAAAAGCGGCAAAATTTGGAACACAAAATTTGTAATTTTTTTTACAATTTGTGACAAAAACATGGGGACAACAGCAAGCTCTGCAAATATTGTGGAGTTTCAATAAATTTGTGTGACTGACTTTTCGCTAAACCCCGCCCACAAACAGTCATTGTCCAATCATACATCCGAGCAACCGTTCCTATGTAAACAAGTTCTGACTATGAGTTGCTTTTGTCAAAAAGTGCCTGAGATAGTTAGTTAAGAATTTACATATTTATTAATGTTTTCTCTGTCATTTTTTACTTTCTCCCGTGGACCAAAGTGGATGCTCTAAAGGGCCCCCGAGCCTCGAGTTTGACACAGGATTTACGCTATTACAGTAAATAGATAGCAGCAAAAACTTCACTTGTGAGACTTTATCAATTTTCATGAGTTACAAGTTAATACGAGGGATTTTATTCACCTGAATGTGAACCCTCAAATAATGTACATCCTTGATGGTGACGTTTACTTTCATTTGATTGAAATCAATGAAGTTAAAATAATTCAGCTAATTTGTAAAGCAAATTTTAAAGTGTCTTATTGTAAATATTTGTACATCATATGTGGTGTTATTAATATTCTGCAAATATTATGTTTACAGAGACAAAAAATAACTAATATATACATATTTAACAATAAATACCAATAAAGCACTTCATGTTTTCAATTTTTTTTTCAAAGTAATTGATACATTTGTACAGGACTAATAAATGAAATTATTATTAATTCAGATTTTCATGTTTTACCAACCTAAGCAGTTCTTTTTGTGCATTGTTCCTCCAAATTCTATCACAAATTACCAAAAATCTGTGGATTCGTCATAAGTCACCAACCATTCTCATGAATAGCAAACAAAACAAAACCATATAACTTCATTGCTACATTCAACATGTTTTAGGGCCATTTGATGACTTCAACCAATAAAAAGTTACAAAGTGTCCAGTGAGGCATAAAAAGAGCTTCTGGATGTCACGTATCTTTGTCTCACACACTCAGGGCAAAGAAGAACACCAGAAGAGCACAAACAACAAGTCACTGTCAGGTTAGTAAAAATTATAAGCTTCTTTTTTTTTTTTGTCTTGAATTGTGGACAAAGTGTGTAATATTTAAACATGTCATGTGGACAGGTTTCAAAATTTAAAGTAGATTAGTTACTTTTTTCAACTGGAAATTTTTACAAAAAGACGTCTCGTACTGGTAGGCACTCCTTTTATTTTACGATAGATAGATAGATAGATAGATAGATAGATAGATAGATAGATAGATAGATAGATAGATAGATACTATAGATAGATAGATAGATAGATAGATAGATAGATAGATAGATAGATAGATAGATAGATAGATAGATAGATAGATAGATACATAGATAGATACATAGATAGATACAAAGATAGATAGATAGATAGATAGATAGATAGATAGATAGATAGATAGATAGATAGATAGATAGACAGATAGATAGATAGATAGATAGATAGATAGATAGATAGATAGATAGATAGATAGATAGATAGATACATAAATAGATTGATCGATAGATAGATAGATAGATAGATAGATAGATAGATAGATAGATAGATAGATAGATAGATACTTAGATAGATAGATAGATAGATAGATAGATAGATAGATAGATAGATAGATAGATAGATAGATAGATAGATAGATAGATAGATAGATAGATAGATACTTAGATAGATAGATAGATAGATAGATAGATAGATAGATAGATAGATAGATAGATAGATAGATAGATACATACATGGATAGATAGATAGATAGATAGATAGATAGATAGATAGATAGATAGATAGATAGATAGATAGATACATACATACATGGATAGATAGATAGATAGATAGATAGATAGATAGATACATACATACATGGATAGATAGATAGATAGATAGATAGATAGATAGATAGATAGATACATACATACATGGATAGATAGATAGATAGATAGATAGATAGATAGATAGATAGATAGATAGATAGATAGATAGATAGATAGATACTGTATATGGATACATAGATACATAGATAGATAGATAGATAGATAGATAGATAGATAGATAGATAGATAGATAGATAGATAGATACATAGATACATAGATAGATACAGACATCAACAATATCAAATCAATAAGTGACAGATACTTCAAAGACTTTTGATTGATGTATTTTTTGACCAATTTGTATGTAATTTGGGGAGATTTTGAGGAATAATTTAAGAAAAACCGCAGAATTTTTAAAATATTTAGAGTTTTTACAACGACAATTTACAACTGAATTATTTGGTCATTTACACAATGATTCATGTTTCCTCTGTCATTTTCACTTTCTCCTGCGGGGGCCGAGTCGCATGCCCTGAAGAGCCAGATTTGGCCCCTCGGCCTTGAGTTCAAAAGTAGAACTTATCGCACTTAACATTTTTTTTTTTTTAAATATTGAATAAAATATTGTGGGGTTTTTTTTATTAAAGATTTCTTTGATAATTTTCCTGGCACTCTTTCCAATATCTTAGGTTCAACCAAACGGAATATAATGATGCTAATGCTCAAAGTAATTTCTTTACTGTTGCTTCTCCACTGTGGATGTCAGACGTTCGGTAAGTCCAATAAGGTGACATTTGAATTTCATTTATTCTATACTACATATCAGTATAATTTTAACCCCTTTCCTATCAACAAGGCCTCGAAATCCAGTCTGATCCAGGTGTGAACGGTGACGGTGTCGTACAGGTGGACCTGGAGAAGACTGTTTCACTGGTTTGTGCCCATGACAGCACTGGCTCTGGCACTGGAGAGGATGAGCATGAGGAGCTGGTGTGGCTCCGGAACGGTGCAGAGGTCGCCCTGAAGGACGAAAACAGAAAAGGACACAGCAGTGTGTGTGTCACACCCGTCATTCATGAAGACAACAGAGCCACCTTCACCTGTCACCTGAGAGGGAACACGTCAGTCAGAACCTCTGTCACTCTGGATGTCATATGTGAGTCCCTAAGATAAGATAAGATAAGATAAGTTAAGGTAAAATACTTCATGTTGTTTTGGAGCCCCATGCCCAATAAATGTATGATTATTAGCTGTCTTTTTTAACTCTTTGTTGAATAGTGGTGTAATTCAACTCCTAACCTGAGAGTCCGTGATGAGTCACTAGTGGGGAGTTATATGACCTTAAAGCTGCAGTATGTAATGTTTTTTTTGGCTTAATTTGGACAAAATTCCATACTAACCTTTGAGCATATTGTAATTCAAAGGGTTCTGAGAGGACACTGGACTTCTGCTCCTTCTCTCGGTTTTGTATTTGAGCTTTAGAAATCCAGTAGCGTGACACTAGATTTCAGCCAATCAGAGATCTTTCTACAAACAGAGTGCTCCATAAGCTGTTTTGGGCGTTACTATTGGCCCCTCGACTGAAGACAATGCGAGTGAATTATTTTTTATCCTTGGGCCTCACACCTAGTGGTCTCGTCAGCACTTATTATAAAGGTGACCAATCTCTTCCCATTTATTGGTAAGCTAACAGCGACCGTTCACAGATGAGCCCATGTTCGCTCTAGTGGTTAGGTTATGTTATGATTCAGTCCTGTTTATGCGGACTGTAAATCATAACCAGTTACGGTACATCAGAATTTGAATCTCATGTTCCCGTCATTTTGTTCGCATCTTTTATGATAACAGGTCCTAAATCAGCTGTAAAATACACTAAAAACAGATATCTATCATCTAATTTCTTTCCTATCTATTGGCTTCCTAATCAATAGAAAATACAGGTTTTAATATTTTTGATGTGGGCATCTGAGCCTTTTTTGTGTCAGTATACTCCCTGATTTAATTTTCTTTAAATGGTAAAATGTGGGAAAGCTTGATATGAAACATATTTTAATAATTGTTAACTGCATATATGTAGAACTGTACATCGAACTGTAACATGTTTCCCCAGTTTTGCGTTAAATTATAATTGACAATTTTTTTATTGAATTTTCATGGCATCAGCTTTAATAGTTTATAAATATTTTCTTTGACTTCTGCATAGTAATTCCAGCAAGTTCATTTTGTCTTTTTTTTTAAAATAAGTTATAGTTATAATAGTTATAGTTTAACTATTTTTCAGGAAATTACACATTAAAGTGATCAGCAGATGCCTCTGAAGAAGACTGGCAACAAGTAAATTCCCTGGGGAAAAAAAAGTTGCCTGAATGAATGAAACCTTAACATACATTCAAAAAGAAGACAAACTTAACTTGCTGGACTTATCATTTATATAGTTATAATAGTTTATATTATCGTATTGGGTTAAATTATGCATTTAAAAATTTCTGTTTTTCCTTAGATCTCCCCCAACTCTCTGGGTCCGAACACATTACTGTGGAAAATGAAGCTATGCTGGTCCTACAGTGTGACATTTGGGCCAATCCGCCTGTGTCATCTGTAAAGTGGACAATGAACGGGACTGCAGTGGATCTAGTAGGAGGCGGCTTCATTTTGACAAATGACGGGTTTAAAAGCCAACTTGCAGCCGGCAGTGTGGAGGAAAGCTTGCACCAAGGCACCTACCAGTGTATGGCCGATGGAAAATACAGCAAGCTTTTCCATGTCACAGTAACAGGTCAGTTCGCTCACAGTCAGCACTCAACGGTGACACTGAAGGCACATCTCAGGGGGTTTTGGTGCTTTATTGCTCGTGTATAAAGTGCAGCTGAAATGATGAGTCAGTGAATTATATGAGTTGGATTAATCACCTTTCTGTCTTTACAGAAAAAACCATGAAGTTCCCATTGTATCCCATGATAGCAGCAGTGGTGGTGGTAAGCCTCACTACCATTCTTGCTGTTGTTGCACGGTGGAAGAGAATTGTTCAGGTAAATAAAACAGAAACCACACAGTAGTTTAATCCTTACAACCTTTATACTGATATATTATTTCTCTTTTGACAGTGCTTCAAATAATCTGGCCCTGAAGACCACATCACTTCTTTTTGGACACAGAAAACCATTTCAGTCGAGCGTTCTCAACCTTGGGGTCAGGACCCCATTTGGGGTCGCGAGACACTGGGAGGGGGTCACCATATGCCTTCAAGAAACTAAGAATATTTTCTGAACAATTCAAGCCATTTTTGGTTATTTTTACCCTTTTTCTACAACTACACTGAACTTGGCATATTTAACCTATTTCCTTCACTTTTTCTTGCCATATTTTTGCTCCTTTTCATGTATATTTGCTACATTACTCCCATTATTGCCACTTCTTCATCAAATTCCAATGCCATTTCTGCACATTTGTTCCACTTTCTAAATATGTTTGGCACTTATAAACCCTTTCCACCACTTTTCCCACCCAATGTTGCATTATGTTGACCCATTATTGTCTCATTTAACCTCTTTCCACCGTATTTCATGTTGATTTTTTTGCCAATTAAACCACATTCACGTTGTCATGTCCAATATTTGCAGGTTTAAAGTAATTTTCCCTATTAATTGTTCCAGTATTGACACTTGGAACCCTTTTACACTTTTTCCGTCACTTTTGGGCCACTATAATTTGCAACGTTTAACCAATTTCTGATTAAAACAACGATTTCCATCTTTAAGATGACTATATACTATCTCACAAATATGAATAAACTTCCTGGATGACAGGAAGATGGCCCTGTCTCCATATGGCTGTTCTTCAATGTTCATGTCTGTGTTCAACCACCTTCAGCTACAGTGGGGGTCCCCAGTCCCTTATTTTGGGGGTCGTGGGCTGAAAAAGTTGAGATTAGAACCACTGATTTAAGCATTTACTGTATGTATCTTAGCTGACGTCGTTTGTTGTTTTCAATTTCAATATCATGTCTGTTCCATTTTTAGCTGCAGCTCATTATCATTGTCACGCAACACAATCTGACTTGGGAAAGGTGAAGCTGTCACAAAAATAATAGTTTAACTCTTACCACAGCTTTCGCTTTTTTTTTTTTTTGTGCTGCACAGCATGACTTTCAAACTCAAAGTGTTTTGATTCGAAGTTATTTAATGCTATTGCATCTTATTACAACATTATTTAGGGTCAGGATAAGGAATATGGTTAAGGTAATAAATGCCATTAAAAAATAAAGCCGCACAATATTTCGTGACGCGCAGCATGAATAAAAAACATGTCAAACTGCACGAAATTTTTGTGCTTTGAAACATGAATCAATATCGTGCCCTGCAGCACTTAAAATATGAGGACGTCGTGTTCCCATGCACGAAAAATTAATCCAAGTCCATTTCGAGTTGCAACTTTATCAGCAGTGTAATAATGTCTCCAACTTAAAATATACTTTTCTGTTCTGGAAGATTTTTAAATTTGACAACCTGTATAATTCCGGTTGCTGTTTGTAGAAATTGATATTTATTTGACCAATAAACATGACAACAATTTCACCTAAAAATATTTGCATGTGATTAATGTGTACCCTTACTGTAAAAATATCAAATTTTTTACAAACTAAATCAGCTTAATTAGTCAAGACATTAGCTTTTAGAGTCTCAGAGAGAATGCAAAGACTAGATCATATATTATTATATATATTTGAATCACAATACTTGGGTATTCGATTTGTATTGTGATTCGATAGTAACGATTATTGCAATTTTTAATTTCCTTATTTTCCAACAAAATTTTAATCAAACACTTTTAGTGAGAATAAATGAATCATATTAGTTTTAAAAAATAATGGACACAAGTCAGTCAGTTGCTCTGACATTTATTTACACTGCACATGAAAGTGCTTTAGTGTTGACCCATGACCACATTTGCAGAAATGGAAATAAAGCAGTAGATAAATAAATACGAAAGTAAAAATGTTTATTCTGACGAGACGTGTCAATTTTTTTACATTATCACAAAAAATATCGGCATATATCGTAAATCGGTATTTTTTCCCCTATTCTAATAGAATTAATGTTGGTTAACCTTGCATTGCATTCTTCCTTATTACCAACTCATATTATATTTCAATGAATATCATACAGTTTATGATCTCGTTCAGGTATTATAATTTATAGCTATAAAAAGACGAGTAGTACTATATTTTTCAAAATATCAATTTCAATTGATCTGTTCCCTTGTTGTGAATTCCCACTGAACACTAACCTCTTACTGTAAACTCCTTAAAACCATGTTATACATTTACTCTTATTGTGACAAAAGAACAGAAAGTACAAGGGTGTGAAGTTCAAGGTCTCTGTGTCCATATTTAACCAATAAAAGAATTTGCTTTAACGATTCACATAAAACTGCTCAACGATGGCACCGCTGATTACGATGTTATTACCTTGAAGGAAAAAGAAAATGCATATTGCTCTATGTAATATTAAGTAAATGTTGGATTTTCATTGTGGAAGGAGATGCTGTTAATCCTTATTAAAGAAACATCTCATTTGGTGAGATATTCATCACAACTATATTATCATCTCTAGAAAATCCCTGCTGGGAATATTTTTGTTCTTATCATCTCTAAAACACATTGTAAATGTCCAAGATCGTACAATCTGATAATGTACCAACATAAGAAGGTGGAGGGTCTTTTAACCCCTGTGGCTCTCTCCGTCCTAGTTCACTTTATTCTCCTAAACACCTCACAGAGAATGTGAATGGGAGAACCTATTTTGCATTATCATGACAAAGAATAGTGACTCTGCAGGGAAAGGGAAAAGCACTAAATTATGGCCCAGGGACCACATGTGGCCCTTGGCCTAAGTTTGTGAAGCCCCTCAAAATAAAAGCACAAATAAAATCCAACATTGACAACAAAAATACACAGAATGACAACACAAACACACAATCAAAAATATTGGACAATAAAAACACACAAACAAAATAATGGTTCTATACACAGCTCTGGAGTGACCTCTGCTGGTAGCGTCTCTAAATAGCAATAACACCGGCAGACGTCATTTCTTTATGACACCACACCTGTGATACACCTGGCAGTGCCACCGTGCCTGTAAAGCCAACGGGACATGTAGGGTTTAATGTTTTTTGTTTATGCTTTCTTACATGTCATCTGCATTCAAAAATTAGCTCACCAAACCCCTTTTTTTTTTTTTTTTTTTGATTGTGATTACAAGTGATTAACTTAATTCACATTTTTTAAATCGCATCATCTCGTCATGTCTTTTTTTTTCCCGAAATGTAATTTATAAAACTCCGTCGTGAACTCCCAAAAGTAAAACTACAAAACGTTAACGATTCAAACAGCCTGCTACGTCATACGTCATTACGCAAGTCCCCCCTCCCCCTCCGTGCGTACGGGGCGTGGCTCAGTGTGTGCTTCTACTCCACCGCCAAATTTAAACAGAAGAAGAAAACGCAGCAGGCGGGTCGGCTCATAACAGAAAGCACTAAAACACCATCAAAAACTACATTAAGGTGAGTCCGTAATTCATCGGAGCCTGTTACAAGTTGTACTTTTTACATACTTTGAGTTTTTTTAGTCATTTTTGTCCTCAGTTAATACAATGGAATAACTTTTTACCTACAAGTCCTCGTCAAACAAAGGCAACAAAGCTGTTACTGAGACCATTGTTGTTTGTTTTTCTCCACTTTAAGCCAAAAAGCATCATTTACATCTATATTAATAAACATGTGAAAAACAACAGCTAATAGTTGATTCAACATTTTGTTAGTTTGTATGGTTTATTTTGGTGCAAATGCAAATATTAACTGTATTGCAATAATACTGTGTCTTTCAACTGATTTGAATGCATATTAGAACTGGGACGATATGGTGTTTTGTCTCGATTATTTAATTTTATCACCATTCTTGGGTGTGGATTCAATTTATATTTCCTTTTTTCCTTAAACAAAAACACAAGTTGAATCATTCACTTCTAGAAAACAATAGTTCTAAAAAAAATACAACTCAGTCTGATTTTTATTTAAAAGGCACATGAAATAAAAGTTTCACCACATACGCAATCATGGACAGAGAAAAAAATATACTTTTTTTCCATAAAAATAAATTCTGGGGAAAAATATAGATTTAAAAAAAAAATGTTGAAATGTCTTTTTCCCCACAATTTAAGTAGAATAATCACAACAAATTAAATCTTTTATTTCTCCTTTTTTTGTTTAAACAGAGCAATCTGTGTTTTACTGAGTTTATTTTGTTGTTGAATTGGTCGTAAGTTGTTAGGACATTGTTGTGAAGTGTTGTTAGTTGTTAAAAATACAATAAATAATTTGTTCATAATGTCCCAAAAAATAGCCATCATGAAAGTGGCATGGTGAAGCCCTGTGGGGATGAACTCAGACATAAATTTCCAATCTGAAATTTAAAAAAAAAAGCTATTATTATTCCCCTATGTATCTTATTCTATCTATCCTAAATTTCCATCTACATGTTCACTTTACTTAAGGTTTTTTCATTGCTGCTATAAAATTGTAGGTATTTGTGTATATGGGTCACTGTTGTATAAGGATTTTCACTGCATGATATTTCATAAAATGGTCATCAACATTGAATATTATGATGGAAATAATAAAATAGAAATATTTTTGAAATCTTATACAGGACTATAGTATAACTAAAATAGGGCAGAAAATAAATGTGAACAGATTTGGAGTAATAAATAAAACAGCAGTCATGGCCAAATATGATATTTTGACACTTTGAATAACAGAAAAAATTACAGGAATAATTAAGTAAGTAATATTTTTTTTAAAAATCCAAATGAGAGCATATACTGTATACTAAGTTACTGCGTGTTTGGTATCTTTTTATGCATTTCAAACTTTTTTAACTGTTTTTTCCCCCACATCAAGCTAAAAAAAGCATACTTTCCATTCATATTAATAAACATGACAAAAACAACACAGTTAACATTTTATTATTTTGAAGGGTTACTTTTGGTGCTTTAAAGGGAATTGATAATAACTGTATTGAGCTAGGACTATACGCTATTGGTTCAAGTCTTTTTCTTATTGCTGCTATAGAATTGTAGGTATTTATGTATATTTGGTCAATGTTGTATAAGGTTTTCACCGCATGACATTTTATAAAATGGGCATCATCGGTCGAGGTTTACATAAATATATATTACGATGGAAATAAAATAGAAATACTTAGAAATCAATACAGGACTATATTATAATTAAAATAGGGCAGAAAATGCATTAGAATACATTCAAAAGAATGTTTCAAAGCACCACATGATATTTCAACACTTTGAATAAGAGTAGATTACAAAAGTAATTTAGTAACATTTAAATAAATAAATAAAAGTAAGTTACTATATATTTGGTATCTTTTAACGAAAAGAAATGCACTTGGACAGAACATTCAGGTGTTTTGTGGTTCCTCCTCAGCTCGGTCTCGATGGCGTCCTCTGTGATGGATGGTGTTGGTAAAGCTGTTGTGGGGGTGTGGCGTGCACATACAGTCCTGGATGAGTCTGATGAAGCAGAGAGCTCCCCGGAAGCCCCCGATCATTTCCGTAAGCTCCGCCCCTCGTCATCGCTCGCCTCTCTGCGAATGTCTTTGCGCAAGAGGCTGCCCCTGCGTTCAGTTCAGACCAACTCGCTGCCCGAGAATCCAACCTGGGACGCCCCAAAGGAAGAACCCAAAACCAGCGCTGTCCGCAAACTCACCCGAAGCGCCCAGAACTCCATCACTGAAGTGTATCAGGTGGGAAAAATACCAGAGGTGTAAAGAGTCCTGATGTATCCTACTCAAGCAGTAGTACTGTTACTTTAGTAAAAGTAAGTCATACATAAAATACTCAATTAAATAGTACTCAATGTAAAAGTTACTAGTTACTTGCTATTTGACGAAATCTTGCACAATTGGAACCTTATTTATTTTCCACAAAGACATCTGTATAAAATAAAAGTTTTTTTTTCAAAATGTACAATTCTTTTTTTAATAAAATATGACCAATGCATTCAATTAAAAAAAAAATTAAAAATTCTCAGGCTCTAAGTATAGCTACATTTACAAACTCTACAACTGAGAAAATAACCTGAATTTATGCTGTTTTGGCGGCGTGTATTACGTTTAATCTGGTTGGTCGGCTATGATGTGATGCATTTGATTGTTGTCTGGTCGTTTTATTGTTTGTAGTTTCACAATTAGGGGTGTGCATTGCCATGAATCTGAAGATACGATTCACGATACGATATATTGCGATGTCAATAATTACAAATTTCACCTTCACAAGTTGAAAATGATTATTAAAAACAGGATTTTAAAAATTGATTTGGACATTTTTTGGATCGATACAATAATTGCACGTTGAAATATAGCGGTATATCGCAGAATCGATTTTTTTCTTACACCCTTATTCTCAATGCCCGTTGATCATTTTAAAACAACTACAATGTTTTACTCAGTAACGGTTGGGTGCAGAAATGTAACAAATTACTTTACTTCTTTTAAAACATACTTAAGTACAAGTAAAATGACTGATTTAGAAATATTTTCTTAAAAAAAGTACAAGTACCCATAAAAGCTACTCAATTACAGTAACGTGACTACGTGTAATCCATTACTTTTTTAACCTTTGGAAAATACTTCAATTAACTGCACCCTTCCATGACCAGTGGTCTTACTGTGTTGATTTCTCATTAAGAGGTTCCAGAGAAACAGAGAGATGACCCGTGATGGGTGTTTAGTAGTGACACCGGGACGTGATGGCGCATCAGCCTCTTGCACCCCGAGGCGCACACCGGGCCGAGCTGGAACACCCAAGTCTGTAGCGAGGACGGGGCGCACACCGGCGTCCAAAGGGCAAAAAACACCCGAGGCGTCTGTGAGAGGAGTGAAAACAGGCCGAGGCAGGAGACAGCTGGTCCGAATGGCTGCGTTAAGGAGTCCCTTTGCCTCTCCCAACACACAGAACCAGAGATTGTGAGTTATGAGATTATTAATCTGTTATAAATGCATGCATTACATGGCAAAGATTCTTTATGTGGTTTCCTGTTAGGTCTGAGAACGTCTTATTGGTAACTTCATCTCTGTGTTGGTTGCTATTTTTCCAGCAAGTTAATTTTGTCTTCTTTTTATAAATGATATGTTAAAGGGTACCTGTACTGAAAATGTATATAACAAAAAATGTGTTTAATGTATTACCAATAAACACAAGAATTGTCAGATCTTGTTCAAAATGGCTGCTCTCCATAGTTTATGCCAGAACAGGTACAATACATTAAACACATTTTTTGTTATACACATTAAGGTTTCATTTATTCAGACAACTTTTTTCAGGAAATTTACTTTGATTTCCTGACATGTTCCGACTGCCAACTGACAGTCTTCCTCAGAGGCATCTACTGATCACTTTGATGTATCCTGATGATTCCTGAAAGCATTCGTGTGTCCAGCCTGAGAAAACCCTCAAGTTGGCCACACCCAGAAATAACTCATAAGAATACATCAAAGCGACAGTAGATGCCTCTGAGGAAGACTTGCAGTCGACTAAACATGTCGGGAGATTAAAGGAAATTTCCGAAAAATGTTGTCTGAATAAATGAAACCTTAACATTTATTTATGTGTTGGTTACAGTTCTGCTTGTTTTATTTGCTGCCTTTGTTTGTTTGTTTTTCTACAATATTAGAAAATTTGATGATGATTTGGAATCGGTCTCTACTGGACTCAGGAGACTTAAACGTTTGTCTAAAGCCTTTGATGACCTTATCGGCAAAGATGACAGGTGACGCCCTTTTATTTGAAACTCTCATCCAAGCAGCTTTTATTAAGATGTAACGATCCGTTCAAATATTTATAATACTGATTTATTTTACAGCTGGATTTTGTGTTTATGTGTGAATAACATTATTCCATTTTACTGTATGCAAAGTAGACAGGCTGCACGTGATCTTGTGTCAAATCTCCCCCTCCCCCCCTAAAAGTTCTTACCGCCTCAGTCTGAAACTGGGCCTGTAGTCTTGGAATTCTGATAAGGGGGAGTGAGGGGGGAACACAGTACGGGAACTGAAGCCATGAGAAAACACAAGAGTCAGGAATGTGGTGTTGCATCACTTCCTGTTTTTAAATTCAAAATTGGAAGCAACAGCAGAAGAAGAAGCTAACGCTCGTTCTGGTGTCGTTCCTCACTGTTAGGGTTAAGATTTTAGACCATCGTCTGAGAAAATTTGAGCAATTTTGTTTTTACGTTTACAACAGGCAGTTCAACTACTCCCAAATCCTGGAGTAAGATGGAAGGTAAAATCACACTTCAACAAGTGAACTAACTTTGCAGCATGACGATGCTTCCCTGACAGCTATGCATGGATTGCTGGTCATTTGAAAATCTGACACTTTATCATTAAAATGCCTTTTTTTTCTACCTAATCATAAATGATGGTGTATTTTTTAGGACATCCTCAGGTCTCATAGTGAAATATCAGGAAAACATCTGTCATTTATCAGACCAAATCGACTCATGACTCAGCAAAATCTCCGTCAGATGAAATGGCCTCACTTGTCAAACCAAACACCATCAAATGAAACGTTCTCAGACTTCAAAATAAAAGTAATCAGACTCTATGGTCTCAGGCCGTAAAACATGACCTGGTGTTTTATTTTGAAGGAACCGGAAATACACTTGACAAAGTAAATGTTGAAAAGCTGTTTTTTCCTTTTATTTTTTGAAAAGTTTAGATACCCAAATCAATCTTGTCAATTTATTTTCTCTCTTTTTGTTTTTCTTTGATTTATTCTCACCAAGTTGCCTTTATGAATAACATTGCTTTGTTATTGTGGCTGAAATCTGTTCAGATCTGTTATTGTTAAAATCTGATTCTTACTATCTGTCAATCACAACACAATATGGATACAGCAGCTATAAGAATTTCAGTAAATGTAATAAGTTTAAAAAAAAAAAAAAAAAAAAGCATCGATATATCTTAAATGAATAGAAAATAACAGCTTTCAACTTACTCTCGTATCCAAAGCAGCACATATTGATGACGTCATGACTATTGCCGGTTTCTTCCAAATACATCATGTCGTGTTGGTTGGTTTTATTTAAGGCTGTTTCATCGGTCAGTGTTTGGTTTGATAAGGGTGGCCATTTCATTTGAAGAAGGTTTTGCTGAGTCATAGGTCTGTTTCCTTTTGACAAATGACAGGTTTTCCTGATACTTTACTCTGAGACCTGAGGATGTCCTAAAATGTACAAGAGCTTTTTCTTTGTCAGACATTCTTCTTTATGTTTTATCTCTTTTGGTCTCACACATTCACTGTTTATTCTTCTAATATCTTATTTACGCTAACGGAAATAATTTCCCCCTGGGATTGTTAAAGTATTTCTGATTCTGATTCTAAGGTTATCTGCTTTTAAACAAGGCTGAAAAACTGTTAACTTTTTTTGTTTAATGGGTTTGTATATAAAAATTGTAATAAAAGATCTAATTTTAAAAACTATTTGACACCAGCAGATGCCCTGACCAGTCACTGCATCTTTCTCATTATTTTCTTCTTCTTTTTTTTTTTTTGTGCTTCATTTTCAGCTCAAAGGAACGATTCGGGGGTGCGGCGATGAGAAAATTGGACCCCAACGGAAAACTGAGCCGCTCCAATCTGACACGTCGAGCCACTAACCTTTCAAACACGCTGGAAGGCTGGGCCCACACAGCTGTGAACACAATACGCAAACCCAACTGAACTACATGCACCCGTGTTTGTGTTTGTGTGAGAGAGAAATATACATGGCTGCTTTTGTAGCCAGGTATAACTTATATATCCACTGTGGCGTCACTGTTACATACATTTCTGCCTTTATTTTGGAGAAATCTTAGTGGCAGCTTGTCTTTTTTTGTTTTGTTTTTTTACTATCCCTGTGGAGCTCATTATGGGCCATGTTGCGACGTGTTTTAATTTTAGTTATGAGGGAAATATTCTTGTCTTATTCTGTCCTTTTTAGAGCTGCTATAACCAAGTCTTTTAGTTACATTTTTAAATACTAATACTCTTTGTGTTCTCACTGATGTCTAGAGAATAGTGCACAAGACCAAACACTAAACTCACAAAGGAAGATGGATTTTTATCCTTCTTATGTATGCAATAATGTTACTAACATTGGGGGGGAAAAATTTTCACCAAAATGTAAAGTGTATTTTTATACTTTTATATGTGATTTATGCACAATTTCTTAATTTTCTCAACAAGGTCTTTTCTTGAGACAAAACTTAAGATTGTTAAAGGATTGTTAGTTTACCAGTGCTCTACTCATAAATCTGACAATGGGAAAGGAATGGAGTATACAGGAAATAAATGATATCTTAAGTCAACCTTACAAGTTTTTACCAAAACACTTATTTTCTATACTATTTTTTATACATTGGACCATTATTTTTCAGCTTTATTACAACTCTACATGTGAAACAAATGCTCAATAAAACTGCAGGCTTTGAAAACCCAATAATTCTGTGTGTGTTACCTATGTGACAATTAATGTTATAATTTTAGAGGATAATATGACTTACTACTATAACTTCTGTAGAATACAATGCCACATTATTCCACTAAATGCATACATGTACATTTATGGTTTAGGTTTTCTCATTGGTATGAAGTCTTAGTGTAGTAGACACATTGGTTCATGGAACATTGCGTATATAGTGTAATTAAATGAATAGAATGTATGGTTATATAATTGGGTACTCAATACAGAATAAATACATCTAGTCAAGTTTTTTTTTTTTAAAGAGGCAGACATGGCAAACTTTTATTCACAAAAGAGCCACAAAAATGTGACTGTCTGGTTCGAAAGCCACATTATTTTATATTTTTGTGCATTTTGAGTCATCGTTTTTCAATAATTTTGTAGTCATTTTGTGTATTTTTGCTGTCTTATGTATTTCTTTTCCTCTTGTATTTTTGTTGTCCTTTCATAAGTGAATTGTGACAGAATTTGGTATGTTCTTGGAGTTATTTTGTAAGTGTTTTCTTTCCAGCTTCTAAATCCCTATATCCCATTAAATGAGATGTTTTCTATTCCTTATCAGAGTTCCTATTAACTCATATTTTTCAGACACCATATGGGGTCACCTGGAGTTTTTAATGGGGTCACCTGCTTCTCTTGTCTCCTTTTTCGGCATGTACAAAAAAAAAAAAAAAAGTGAATGTAACCATGTCGGAAATAAACTGAATAAATAAAAATAAAATAAATAGTATTTGATTATAAAAAAATTGATTAGAATTACAAGTTTGAATTTTTTTTATTAAAATGTTTCAAATTAAAACACAATCTTAAACAGCTGTATTATTTCTATACTTTCGCTTTTTCAAATATACATCTAATTATCATTAATAATAAAGATGATTAAGTTTAAAAGAAATCTGAGCTGGCACAACTAATACTACTCTGTGTTTGTAATACAGTATAAATAAACATGATCAAAAAGTAATTCTACAAAAAAATGTTTAGGTTTGCCAGAAATCCTTGATATCAAAATGGGGTCACGGTCCAAAGAAATGATATAATTTGATAGTTAGGTTAAATTCATAAAATAAAATAAAAATACCCATTTTACAATGATCTTGTTAGTTTATTTTATCTCTAATAGTCTTCTTTTTGTGTGCAATTTCTCTTGTCGTTTTAGTTGTTGAACTGTATTTGGTGTGATTTAGTTCATGTTTGTAGATGTTGTGCAATGTGCGTTGATGTATAATCGAGAAAGTTGTTGCTTGTTATCTTGTTTGTTGATTAAAAAATATTTATAAATTAAATTTTTATTTATTTATTTGGTTTTTGTTTTTAGTTTTATTTTATTTTTTAACACTGTATGACGTATTTTATGGCATGTGGTGCACCCCCACGCGGTGTTTTGCGTCCATCTCGCGTCGTTCGCCATTTCGAACCCAGCCATGTTCTCTTTTGTCTCTCATCGTGACCCGTAGTTAGCTCGCGTCTGGCCCCGCCCTTTCATCGTCTGTCTCTCCGGCTTTGTACCAGAGCCGAACCCACGCTGCGGATAACTTCTTCAGGCTACCGGGGCTCAAAACATCTACAAATGGCCCTCCACGTACCCAAAGCTCCGGGCTTTGCCCAAATGCTAAAGGATGGCGCTAAGGTGAGGTGGGGAAACGGGTATAATAGACTTGAATGTAATGCTTTAGTTAGAAACTAGCCAGCTAGCTAATATTAGCTGCTTAGTTAGCAGTAGCACGTTCGTGTGGAGACTTCTCGAAGAAAGCAGACAGAGGCCGCTCCTGGTTACTTTGTGTAGGTTTGCTAGGCTGAAGCCTGGTTTGAAGTCTCACTGCCAGATGTTACACAGTTATTGTAACATCTGGATATGTTACAATGACAGTGCAGTCACACCTAAATAAGAACATGTGACTCAACAATATTGAGCTGATTGGCAGCTAACAATCTTTCTGATGCTTCAGTGTTTTGGTTCATCTGTCATACATCAGCCACCAATTTAAACGGCATTTCCTGTCTTATAATTATTAAATTAATATATTTACTCCATTAATTAATAGAAGAATTGCACAAAGTCACGTCCTCTGCACATCTCACTTATCGATTTATTTGTGATAAAGAAAATTACATGCAGGCCTCCTGGTTCCGGATCTGTGCCTGACAACAAAAATATGCTTTTAAATTATTTATTTATTAAATCCTCTGTTCAAAAATCTTGAACGTTTTCACAGAGAAAGCCCCAGGTATATTGAGTCAACTCTATGGATAAATCCTATAAACCACATGTTTGAAACTTAAGGCACGGGGTCCAAATCCGGCCCTTTAGAGCATCTAATTCGGCCCACAGGAGAAAGTGAAAATGATAGAAAAAAACATGAATCACTGTGAATTATAAAATAATTCAATTGTATATTTCTTAGTCCCCCCAAATGCACATGGATACAAATTTACAAATTCCCATGTTCATATCGCATGATGACAGTCATTTTTTAAATCTCAACTTGATGAACAAAACTTCATTTTTTTTCCTTCAAAATGTTCATAATGTCAAGGAATTGTAAGTTAATTTAGGTTTAAGGTCACTTAATGCTTGGATATTTTCAGGTTCTTATACACTATATGTAAGTTATACCTGAAAGTGAAAATTAGGGAACATTAATGTTGAAACTGCTATTTTTTTCTGCCTAAAATCTGTGACCCAGTTGAGATCGAACTGGTTTGTATTTGGCCCCTGAGCTAAAATAGGTTCGACACCCCTGCTATAAACGTATCAAGAGGTCAGACTCATCATAGGTTATATGGTGGGGAAACATCTTCTTAGTTGTAGTTATACAGTTTATCTGTATGATCACATGCTTAAATTTGTTCAGGAACAGGTTAATTAATAATTTATTAAATTGCTGTACTCCGATAAGCTACACAAACACAGAACTTGAATGCATTGTGACAAATGTGTAATTGTGTTCCAGCACTATTCAGGGCTTGAAGAGGCCATCTTCCGTAACATCAGAGCATGCAAGGAACTGTCTCAAACAACACGCACTGCCTATGGACCCAACGGTAAGAACACCTCTCATATATACGAATGAGAGATGAACGATCTAAACTGTGTATAACCTTGTTGCGTTCCAGGTATGAACAAAATGGTCATCAACCACTTGGAGAAATTGTTTGTCACCAACGACGCAGCAACAATCCTCCGACAGCTCGAGGTCAGAGGACGATCTGCGTTAGAGCATCTCACAGAAACAGATGTAGGAGCTTTTCTGATCGTGTTTATGTTTTCAATGCTCACAGGTGCAGCATCCTGCTGCTAAAATGATCGTGATGGCGTCTCACATGCAAGAGCAGGAAGTTGGAGATGGAACCAACTTTGTCCTGGTGTTTGCTGGAGCTCTGCTGGAACTGGCAGAAGATCTGCTTCGAATGGGTCTGTCTGTGTCTGAGGTAAGATAAGTAATTTATTGTCTTGTATTTCGTTCACAGACTAGGGCTTCTCAACCTTGGGGCTCCGAGACACTGGGAGGGCGTCACCAGATGTCTTCGAGAAACTAAGAATCTAACAATTTGAACCCATTTTTGCTTATTTTCACTTTTTTTCTGCAACTACACCAAACTTGCCATATTTTAACCTATTTGCATTACTTTTTCTTGACATATTTTTGCTCCTTTTAATGAATTTCTGCTACATTACATCAAATTTCAATGCTTTTTCCACTTTCAAGACATTCTCGTTACCTATAAGCCATTTCCACCAGGGTTAGGGTTTTCCCACTTAATGTCGTGCATGTTGACCTTTTATTTTCACTTTGAACCTCTTTCACCATATTTCATGATTATTTTTGCAAATTTAACCACATTCATGATTTGTCATGCCCATTATCTGCCAGTTTAAACTAATTGTTGTGCCATTACCCATTTCTGCCACTTTTAAGCCCGTAATGACACTTTGATCTCATTTCATCAATTTTTCCATCTGCTTTTGGCCACTCTAATTTGCAACTTTTAACCAATTTCTGTGGTTTTTAAAATCCCTTTTCTGGTCACATTTAACCCGTTTAATTTCTGATTAAAACAAGGATTTACATCTTTAAGATGACTACAAACTAAGACCTAATTAATCTTAAACTTTCTGGATAACAGTGAATATTATTCTGGTAAATAAATAAATGTGGTTATCACTGATTCATAGAACAATGGACCATCATTTTACTGACTTTATGGATGGACCCCAAAAAGCTCTCGCCTTTACTCCCCCCTTTTATTCTTCAATGTTCATGTCTGTATTCAACCACCTTCAGGTACAGTGGGCGTCCCCAGTCTCTGGCACCTTTATTTTGGGGGTCACGGGCTGAAAAGTTTGAGAACCACTGATTTAGAACAAATTAGTTATGTTGTGATGGTGATCACCAGTGTTCGTTTCTGTTCTGATCATGTTTGCTGATCTTTGTTGTGCTGCAGGTGATCGACGGTTACGAGAAGGCCTGTAAGAAAGCTCTGGAAATTCTGCCGGACTGCGTTTGCTCCTCAGCTAAGAACCTGCACGACGTCACCGAGGCCACATCTCTCATCCGCACAGCCGTCATGAGCAAACAGTACGGCAACGAGGATTTCCTCGCTAACCTAATTGCACAGGCCTGTGGTGAGTCAGCATTATAAAGGAGGCAAAATTCCCAACAGTGATGCTCAATAATTACTTGTTTCTTTAATTTTACTCTTTTTTTCTTTTTCTCCAGTTTCCATTTTTACAGAATCTGGGAGCTTTAATGTTGATAATGTCAGAGTGTGCAAAATATTGGTGAGTAGTTGTTTATGGGTCAAGGTTTGCCTAAATATTATGATGGAACTAAAAATAAAAATACTTTGAAATCTTATACAGGAATAGAATATAACTAAAATAAAGCAGAAAATAAGTAATTTTAAAGATTTTTTTCAAATCAACAGTCGCACCACATGATATTTTGATACTTTGAGTAGCAGAATAAATTACACAAGTAATTTAGTATAAAAAATGTTTTACAACATCAAAGTGAGTGCATATATACTAAGTTACTACTTATTTGGTATCTTTTTATGTATTTAAACCCATTTTTTATTAAAAGAAATGCAGTTGGACAGAGAATGTATGTGTTACGTCATTAACCTTTATATATTAAATTTGACTTGTGTTCAGTTTATATCCATAATTGACGCTGTGTTACTTTCAGGGTAGTGGAGTGACTGCTTCCACAGTGCTTCATGGCATGGTGTTTAAGAAGGAGGCAGAGGGAGACATCACATCTGTTAAAGATGCCAAGATCGTCATCTTCTCCTGCCCCTTTGACTGCATGGTGACGGAGACCAAGGTAGAGCTAATGTTTGTTTGCTTCTCCATCAGTTTAGTGCAAATTTTTCTATTTGGTAATGTTTAGGTGTGCAGAATTCTGGGAATTTGTTGGAAGTTGGAAACTTTTCATGGGAATTAATTGTAATAAATGGGGAATTTACTAAATTTAAGGTTAGTCCATAACAGGGATGTTAAATATAGCTGGGATAATTTATTTTAGTATCATTTTTGACTGAAATGACCAGATATACTGCAAGTTTACTTGAGAATAGGAAGAGGCCATTGCCTGAAAAGGTTTTGAACAGGACCTTTTTGTTGTTTTTAATTTTTCACATTTTATTCAACATTGATTTTTTTTTTTTTTTTTTTTTTTTTTTTTTTTTTTTCTTCCATTTTTTTGTGAAATTATTGCTTGTTTATTTGGCTGTTTTATATTGTGTCTTGTGAGAATTTATATTTCTTTATATATTTTATCTTGACCCCTACCCCCAAGAACTACAGATGGAACTTAGCTTTAAAGCTCGAGTTTGGTACAAACATCTCTGTTTTTATAACTTAATTTAATTGTATGCTGTCCTAATAACTTCAGTGAAAATGTTTTTGCCACTGGGTTTTGGTTGTAAACGTGTTGAGTTTTTTTTATGTTTAAAGTCGTATTTCTGCAAGTCTTAACAAACCAGATGCTTACAAGACTTGAATAACAGTGAAGTTCTACTTATAAATAAATCTCTTTAAATGTTATGCTTTTTAATTGTATCATTTTTGCATTAATGGTAATATTTATGTTTCATTATGGTAAAATTACTCAATCTTTGGTTAAATATAATAAATAATTTCCCTGAATTCCCCAAAATTCCAAAAATTAAGTTACTGTGGAAACTGAACAGAAATGTTTTGCCCCTTTGCAACCCTAATGGAAATTACAAACACTGTATCTTTAAGTGAGTTGTAATCCAAACTTTAACATGTTCTTAAAATATTAATTAGTATTCAGTCACAGGAGTTAATAAGTGTGATCCTGGTGATTAATTGTCAATGTTGTGGTGTGGATTCTCACTGAAAGTACTGACCTCGGTGCTCACCTGTTATTCCACAGGGTACAGTGCTGATAAACAATGCAAAGGAACTGATGGACTTCAGTAAAGGAGAGGAAGACTTGATGGAGGCTCAGGTAAAAGCCATTAAGGAAGCCGGTGCCAACCTGGTGGTAACCGGAGGCAAAGTGGCCGACGTGGCGCTGCACTTCGCCAACAAGTACAAGCTGATGGTGGTTAGGTAAGATCCACAGATATTTTTCAACATCACTTAATCTGATGGAGTTGAAAAATCACTTAGTGCTCATTTTAATTTATGTAAATGTAATTTGTTTCAGGCTTAACAGCAAATGGGACCTCAGGAGGTTGAGCAAGACTGTAGGAGCCATAGTACTGCCCAAGATGGTAAGATAATCCAATGTCTTTAGGACAAAGATTTCAATTTAAATCAATTGTTTACTTTGAGCATAATTTATTCTCTGCTTTCTTAGACTGCTCCAACTCCAGAGGAGATGGGTCACTGTGACGACGTGTATCTGACAGAGTTGGGAGACACGCAAGTCGTCGTCTTCAAACATGGTAAGCCACTCTTAGTTAATACATTTGGGTTAAAAACAATCCTTATTTTCTTTGATACTGTGAGGCTTAATGTGATTTTCCTTTAAACAGAGAAGGAAGACGGTGCGATTTCGACCGTGGTAATCAGGGGCTCTACTGACAATTTGATGGATGACATTGAAAGGGCCGTTGACGATGGCGTCAACACCTTTAAGGTCCTCGTCAAGGTGAGTTAATACAGTCCAGTCAAAGTGCCTGGTTTATCTGTTATTATGAAAACCAGTGTCAGGTATTTACAGTGAACAATCGAGTGACTACAAGGTTTTATTCCCCAAGATGTTTGACTCAAATACCTTGCATTGCTTCAGAAGAGGATTAGGGCCACTGGAGGAAACAAAGATGTGGAAGAATAAAAAAAAATAAAAAAATACAGTATCTATTTAGTTTTTAGACCCCCCCCCCCCCACTTTTTACTATTTCAGGACACCTGCAAGCTCCTCCCACATGTACATTAGATGGAGGCAGGCAGCGGTTTTCTGAGCCGCTGGAGGAAAAAAACTTGTTAGAATAACGATATGTAATGGTTCGGAACCGCTCGCTCACGCAGAAAATTCGGAAAAACAGGACTGGAGGAAAAAAAACAGTAACTCAACCCCTGCTTTCTCCTGACCTGTCACTAGGAGGGAAATTAAAAAAATGCTTTGATTATGGGCAGTTAAGACACTCCCAGTCTATACTATAAAATCTCCAATGAACAATCTATGCTATGTTAACTAGCTACTCATTACTCTCTATTCACTTCTCCCTCAATCCAACCTACTCACCACAGATTGTAGACCCCACAGGTGCTAGTTTTTTTAAAAGGGGCGGGGCTAACAGTGATTGTTTATGATGCAAGATGATCCCAAAATGTCACATGACCTTGTTCTCAGCCAATAGCAAAAATCAATTGTACATCATTTTACAACTAAATATGACAAATTGAAAATACTTTGACTAAAATGTTGAAAGTTGGACCAGGGTCGATCACCAGCACTATTTCATACCCAAATACATTAGTATTCAGCAGAAAAAAGTGGTTTTGCGGTTTAGTTACTCTTTCAGACCAAAAAACAAGATGGAAGAGACAAAAAAAATAGGGCTAAAAGAAATCAAGACTTAAAAAGAAACTTACAAAAAATAGATAACCATGTGATTTTTTAAAAAGTGTTCTACAATTGTGATCACTACTGATTCCCAGTGGCCCTAATCCTTTTCCGTGCATTGCAGATATATATTTTTTTTTTTTTTTTTTTTTTTTTTTTTTTTTACCATTTTCTCTTCCATCCATTCTTAATCATGTGTATAAACATTTGTTTAGGACAAACGACTGGTACCAGGAGGCGGAGCAACTGAAATCGAGCTGGCCGAACAAATCACTTCGTATGGAGCGGTGAGAGAACATTTGAAATGCTGTATTTGGACACAAGTAATTTAAAACATGTTAACGTTGGTTTTCCTCTTGTTGCAGTCACGCGATGGTTTGGAACAGTACGGCATTAAAAAGTTTGCGGAGGCCTTCGAGGCGTTGCCGCGCTCCCTGGCTGAGAACTCTGGAGTGAACGGAAAGGAGCTCATCTCCAAACTGTATTCAGCGCACCACGAGGGAAACAAGAACATGGGCTATGACATTGAGGTGCGAATGTTGAAAACATTTTGTAAACTAGTTAGAATTAGTGATTTAAAATACTACTGGATAATGGTATATTTTGCTTTTTCTAAGAGTGTTTTTTGTCATGTGTAGCCCCGTTGCATTTTTGTCAGATCATGATCCATAACCTATAATAAATACTACAGAATAGAAATGGGTATCATTTGAATTTGTGTGTAAATGTATTGAGGTAATAATGTTACATTTATAAATTAGGATGTTTTTTTTTTTAACTTTTGTTGCAAATTAAGTTTTTTTTGAGTCTTTTTAATCATGTGAAAATATTCAATCAGTTATTGATTTATTTAAATTATATCTAAGCAAGTATTATAAGCATACTTTAGTTCTAAAGAGGATGAATGATTGGCTCTGAATGATTTATGGGTGTTTTTGAGAATAAATTAAATGTTTGTTTCTAAATTGTTCTTTAGAGGGTTTTTTTTTTTTTTTTTTTAATGATGCCATTTAAACCAATTCATTTGCTGTGTTATCTTTATAGGCTGAAGGCCCTGCTTTGAAGGACATGTTGGAGAGTGGCATCGTGGAGCCTTACCTCGTCAAATACTGGGGCATCAAGCTGGCCACCAATGCTGCCGTCACTGTGCTGAGAGTAGATCAGGTGAGTGAATAAGCACAAACGTACCACGACGTCCTGTTGGCGTGCCAAAAGCAAGACAAACGAGCGCTTTATTTCTCAAATTTCATTTCAGTTTACCTTTTTTCTGCCTCAGTTTACACTTTTTCATTTTGTTTGCGTTTCATCGTCTTTCCCTATTTTGGTGGCTTTAGTGGCTTTTAAACTTCAAAAAATCATACCAAACATGCTAAATATGGTTAATAGAGTCTACTACTATTATGAAATGTATTTGCTTTAGATGATTTACAGAAGCTTGGAAGGTTACGCTAAAATCACACAAGATTAGGTTTCAAGAATGACAATAGCTTCACTGCTAGCCAACCAAAAACACCATGGAAAAGTGTGATGTGGTTTAGTCTGTGTCATATAGCTATTTCCATTTCATTTTGCAATAAATCTCAAAGCAGCCGTTATTATTTTAATATATATTATTTTCATGGTACTGGTGTTTTTATTATTTTATACAATTATTATTTTACTATATTTGTTCTTTAAGGGCTTAACATTAAACTAGGGGACGTTATTTTGCGAAAAATCTTTGAATCAAATAGCGCAAGATTTGGACATCATTTAGTCACCAGTTTTCAGATTTAAAAAATAGTGTGTAAATGTGTAATATTATCCCAAATCATGCATGTGATGTATTTCCCCGTCATATTGGAGCCTGATTTTTAAATTTTAAGAATTGTTTCAGATTGCTTTTTTCATTTTTAAAAAATGCGATTCATTTTCTGCAATCCAGAAAATCTGAGTCCCTGTTTATCGTATTTATGTTGTCCTTTTAATTATGTAATTTATGAATTCAGAAATAAATGATCCTTAACCTTTGTTTTTTCCATGATGGGGAATAAAATTGCTCTACATTTCCAGATTAATGCAGCTCACACATTGCAATATGTCACTGTCTGAGCGATTAGATTAGATTATGCCTTATTTTATGCCACAGTGGGGACATTAACATGTTACAGCAGCCAGAGACACAAAGAGCAAACAAGAAAACTATATACAAAGATGCAGGAAGGAAAAATAACATTAAAAAATATTGGCCAAGGTAACAGTACTGAAATTTGTAAATATGCAGTAGTGGGGGTTTATACGATGGTGTATTAGGGTCACATTAAAAGAAAAAGAAAATCTGAGCACCACAAGATAGCAATCGTAATTTTTTGAGAATAAAGCAGAATGTGTATGTATGTAAAATGTATGTGATCCAGATCATCATGGCTAAGGCCGCAGGGGGACCCAAAGCTCCCCAACAGAGGGGCCACTGGGACAAGGACTCTTGGAACGAGGAGCCTGATCATTTTGACACTCACCATTAGAGGGCGCAGTTACACACTCCTTTGTTAGTAGGTGATGGAATGCGTGTGAGAAAATAGCACAAATACTCACCGGTCACTGAAGTTTGAACAGAGTTGGTCACTATTATTAACACTGAAAGGAAACAGGTCGATTGGATTTATCTAATGTTTGACTGCCTGGAATTTGCACTACAATAACCGTATGGTGTGACAGCATGACGCATGCACTTATGATTTGACACATTTGGAGTGAAACTATCTTAGTAATGCATGAAAACTAGTTTGATTGTAAGAAAGTTCGCATTATAGTATTTAATTTTCTTTGCGATTGTTAGATTTTAAAATTTACAGAACTGTATTATTTTGTTTCTGAGGATTAAATAAATCCCATTATTGACTCACTAATAAAACTACAGCGAGTCAACTCCTACTTGTGAGACATCAGTTCAAAAATCAGATTATTGATACATTTGATTAACTTCTTTATCTTTTTACATTTTTCTATTTTTTCTCTCTTTTTTGATATTATTTTAAAATGTCTATTTTGAATTGTGGGAAATACATTCTCTGAATCAGGTAAAGTGTTGAATCTTCTTTTGTTTTATTTATGGCTAAGTGGTAGCCCACAAAATGCAAATATCACTGTGCTGAACAAATTTCAACTGAAATCATGACTAAAGTGTTTTTTTTTTTTTTTTTTAGATTATCATGGCCAAGCCATCAGGGGGACCCAAACCTCCTCAAGGCCAAAAGAACTTTGATGAAGACGACTGAAAATCATGTTTCCCTGAACGCTCCATCATAATCCCGCCCACCTTCTTTTTTTTTTACTTGTTTATTTAAAGCTTTGTAGAAATGACCACACATTTGTTCTCATTGGAGTATGTGAACGTTGGTCAAACACAAACTGATATTTTGCCTCCCAAATAAAATCAGTGTTCCGTATCATTCTTGTTTCAGGTTGTTATTTATGTCATCACCCCTGGCTGTTTTCTATTATCAATTATTAACATTTTTCAAATTGTAATAAAACCAGGCCAGTCTTCCTAATTTGGATATTTCAACAATTACTCTATACAATGTGCTGTTACTTAAAAAAGAGAAACCCGGCACACCAGCTGAACCTGCGCCCCCTACATAATTCAGCAGCTGACTGATGTACTGCAAGATTAATATTTAGCAGTAAGCAAAAATTTAATTAATAATCAAAAATCAATTTTTAATTGAATTGACACTTCAATAATGGAATCCAATTGGGAAATGTAGCTGATTGTGTGCTTGTCTAGAGACTGTGCAGGGTGTACACTGATTTATAGACATGACTTCCAATAAATTGGAAAAGGATAACTAGGTATCTACATTTACATGATTCCTCACTTGTATCTGTCAACAAGGTGTGTGTGTGTGTAAGAGAGATGTAATATATATATATATAGGCACAATTTAGTGCAAGCAGGACCAAATTTTTATCCTAATTTTAAGTTGGACTATTCACAGCTTCTTTTGTCATTTTTCCTATAGGACTTCAGAGTGAAACTGAAAATGTAGTAGTAGTAGAAGTGTATACTGTATTATAATCTGAAGGGTTGGTGAGCCCTGATCTTAATGGATCTGAGATGTCTAATTGCAATAAATGTAGAGTTTGAACATTGTGTAATCACAAATGTAAGTTGTTCTTTTTTTTTCCTTAATCAAAATTTGCAATATACAAACATATAAATCAGCAATTCCAGTTCACAGAAGTGTTACAATTAACATAATATTACAAAGATTATTGAGAACAGTAGCAAGAAAAACAAACAGACCCTGGTGATATGTTGTTGTAAAAATTATTATAATTAAAATCAGTGACAACTTAATTGTTAATGTGCATCTTTTATTTGGTCATTAGCTTAGTAGATATAAAATAATAATCAACCTCAATCAGAAACGATTTTAAGGCTTTGGAAGCCTGACGTTGACAGCAGTCATCACATCTATTACCCGCATCTGTGACGTCATCGAGCAGCAGGAGGAGCTGAAGTCCCGCCCTCCTATTGGATGCTGGATGTGTGGGCGGATTTACGGTGACGTTAACTCTACTCGGGATTTCCTTCTGTGTTTATGTCGCCATATCGTCGTCTTTCTGTTTTTTCTCCCCTCGCACCATCTGACCTAACAGCCACAGACGGTCATAGAGGGCTAACAACATCTTCGTGCGTCGGAGGCCGAGGTTTCCCCTCCTCCATGCGGTGAATGGTTGGTGTGTGACGGACAGACAGCGATGTGAGCTCCGCGGTGCAGGGCCGACGTCACTCTGATGTGTCCTCACAGTAATGGGGGCCGACGGCAGTAAAAACAGGAAGGTGAGTCTTTGAAGGAGGGCCTGGTTGGTTGGTTGGTTGCTAAGGCAACGCACGGATGGGGGGATCCCTGTTGCCATGGTGATATTAATGGCGCATTGAATTAATTGGACGAGTGAAGCTCGCGTAATTTTTAAGCATAAAATAAAGGAAATTCAAGATTATGTATTATTTACCTGAAAATTGTGTAAAATAACTTGATAGAAGAGAAACTTGGTGTCATAGTTTAATGTTGTCATAAAGTCTCCCTTTTCAGGGAAACTCTTTAGCTTTATGTTATTGGTTTTATCATATTTTTGGATAAACATCCCAAAATTATGGAAGCCAGTTTCCGCCATTTAAAAAAACTAAGTAAATTAAAAATATGTATAAGTCAAATAATTCTTTAGTCATGAGATACTAAGTCCTAATTGTGATATACTAAGTATGAGATAGTATCTCATAATTACAAGATGCTAAGTCATAATTATGAGATTCTATCTCAAGTGACCTTGCACAAGCTTTGTTATTGGTGGTTGACCGAAGTCATAATTGTGAGATAATATCTGATAATTATGACTTAGTAATGAAGAGCCGCTAAGTCAGAATTATGAGACACTAAGTCCTAATTCAAAGTCATAATTATGATACAGTATATAAAGTCACAATTGAGATACTATCTCAAATATTAGATAGTAAGTGAAATGGTGAGTCGTAATTGAGATATTAAATGAGATGGTAAGTCATAATTATGAGATACTATCTCACGTGACCTTGCACAAGCTTTGTTATTGGTGGTTGACCGAAGTCATAATTGTGAGACAGTATCTGATAATTATGTCTTAGTAATTATGAGATGCTAAGTCATAATCATGATATACAGTCACATTTGAGATACTATCTCAATTATTAGATAGTAAGTGAAATGGTAAGTCATAATTATGTGATACTAAATGAGATGGTAAGTCATAATTATGAGGTACTATCGCACGTGACCTTGCTTTGTTTTTGATGGTTGACCTAAGTCATAATTGTGAAATAGTGTCTCATAATTATGACTTTAGTTGTATGTCATAATTCATTTTTTTAATGGCGGTAACAGGCTTCTATACAAAATGCTGTTTGAATCCAATGTAAATATTACACCAGTTGTCTGTGCTTCAAATAGAGTTGAGATGCATCCCTTCATGTGGCACAGATGATAATGACATCCTGCACACTTCATTTACTCCCATCTTGTGGCACAGTGCTGCATGATGCATGCCCCGTGTGTGTGTGTGTGTGTGTGTGTGTGTGTGTGTGTGTGTGTGTGTGTGTGACATATCAGTGCGAATCATACATACTTTTATGACTTATTTTGTAGTGTGGAATGTTAGAAAAGTCTTGATCAAGTGATGTTACTCAAGTAGAGAACAATAGACTCATTTATTATTAACCAATACATTTTAACCTTAAACATAAGAACATTTTACCATTGAAATTAAAATGAAGACCCTGAAAAATAACTAATTATGTTTTTAATTTCTAAAATAATCACTTGTTTAACTCAAACATTAGCATATTCTACAAATTAATAGAATAAATAGGAATAAATTAGAGCACTCTGAAAAATAACCTCAATAGATCCAATAAAAACAACTGGATAAAAACTACTGGAGCTGGAGTCTGGCCAATACTTTTTTTTGTGTTTGTTTTGGGTTTTTTGTTGCTGTGTTTTCTTTGCATATTCTGTATCGGTACGATATCCAATATCAATATTGGATCGTAACACTCTTACCATTTGTTAATGTTCAATCTAGGAATAGAATATTGGTGAGCATCTTTGTTGACTGACATTTTAAATGTAGTTTTCAGGTACGATAAAGAAGATAATGCTGATATTTTCTTAGAAAAGCTGTAATTTCTATTGTTGTGTGTAATCTGCTCTCCTCTTCTGCAGAGGCTGAGGGACGCACAGGAGGATGAGACGTTGTCGTCCGGATGGCGTGGCTTCCTGTCCAGTATGGGCCTGTCCATGCCAGCCAGCCTCTGTCGCCTGGCTCCACCAACGCTGCGTTTCGGTCGCCAACGAATGCTCCAAGGCAAGGCCCCCGAGATCCCCGAGCACGTTTTGAGGTTGGCCGGCATCGGACCGGACAAGCTGAGATCAGAGTGGAGCCTACCGGGATTCATCAGCATGTTCCTGCCTGAGTTTCCTCACAGAACCGTGCCTGGACATCAACACTTTCAGGTCAACTTTTCATCAAGTTTTTCTTCTTCCGTGTTGTGACTTAAGTTACGTTGCCTTATTGCTTGTGTTGATCTTTCTTTTGCCACATTAGGTGCTGGGTTACATTGCCAAAGGTTCCTTTGGACCCATTCTGAAAGTGAAGGACAAGACCAAACAGAAGACGTATGCTGTCAAAGTAAGTTCAATTTCATCTGTCCTTCTTGGTTTATTAAATATAACTTTAAAGTGTGTCAGTTTGAAAAAAAGACTGTTTCAGATCTGTATGATTTTATTTAATCTTATTGTTTATATCTGACAACAGGTTACACCGAAGACAGAGATTCTACGACACGGAGTCCTGGAACAATCAAAGGAAGAAGTCATAGTCCAGGTTTGTCTGAATTCTTCTTTTGACTTCCTTAAAAAGCACAAAACTCATATGACCTAAATCGGACATGGGGCGACGGGCCGCTTCAGGGTCAGTCCCCAAAACAAATCCCTCAAAGATTGTAATTCAAGAAATTGGAAGAAATCAAGATACAAAATATACAAATGTACAAAATGTCAAGAAGAGTATGATTCATTAGACACACAAAATGAAAAGAAACACACAGTACATCACCAAAGCATAAAACAAAACAAAACATATACAACATGACTGCAAAGATGCATAAAAAGCCAGAAAAATAACAGAACATGACAGAAAAATACACAAAAATAAAATAAAATGACAGGAAAATACACGTTATCACACCAATTAATAACAAAACACACATAATGACTTGGAAAATACAAAAAATGACAAGAATTTCCAAAGACAAAAAATTTAGAGAACAACAACAAAACCTCAGAAAAAGACAATGAAAAGAGACGGTAACACACATTTTTTTTTCACTTTTTGACTTGTTTTTATCTATCATTTCATTAACAAGAAACAAAATACTTCAACTTTGTGTACATTTATGGGATAAATTGATTTGTTTACTATCCACTATTTATTGTTGCTATTAACTCCTATTAACCCCATTGATTGCCTCGTTCATTTTCCATATCCATTTTAGTCTGTACAGGTTTACTGGGAATGCTCAAAAGCTAAAGTTTAATATCTTTCTGAACCCCTGAGGCTTTATATGATAAACAAGCAAAGGTTTTAATCTTTGCGTTGAATTAATATAATATTAGTCCTATTTAGACTCTTTAAATTGACCTGTGACCTTTGCCTCCAGCGTCAGGTCCACCATCCATTTGTCCATGACCTTCAGGACTGCTGGCAGACACAGCGCCACCTCTACATTAGTGAGTCAGATAGCTGCCAGTGACCCAGTCCAACCCAGAACCACTGTCCAAAAAACCCCACCACTGCACCTTTCCCCAACCCCACCACTGGTAGCTTTTCTTTTATAGGTCATACCCACAATCCCCCTGCACAACACCCAGAACATAATCAACTAAATGTTTAAAAAAAACAAGCTTCTTATCAGGTCTCATATATTCTGGGTGTTTGTGAACCAACATGAGGCAGACACAGTCTGTCCCAAACATGAACCTTTTCCTACTGCTCCCTCTGCATCGTGCAGCTGCTTTGCTTCCTTTCTCTATTCCTCCCCCCCTCCACTGACTCAGAGTGTGACCCATTTGGTTGCTTTTCCCATCCCTGTGAAAACACAGCGTGTTATTAGCCTGGAGAGGAGATGTTAAACGCAGGCTGCAGCTCCAGCACAATACAGTACAAGTCATTTTGTGAAAGGACGCCACCGCTTGTTCAGACTATGAATCATCTCTGAAATGCATTGTTTAAATCAGTGTTGCACTGTAGTAGAAACAGATGTTTTTTTTTTAATTTATTTTGTTGTTATCGTGATTGTAAAAATCACAAAGTGCCTCTGCACATTTATGGAGTGCCAAATGTAAAAACTCAGTCACTGTTTTCATAGCTGACGTATTTTAAACATTTATCTCACTTTCCTCACACTCAGATAATTTTTTTCATTTGAGACAAATTCATTTAAAACAGCGTGTTTCTAAACATTTAGCTTCACACTTGGCGACTAATTTAACATTTAGATTTAGATTTAATATTTACATTTAAAATTAGATATAACATTTAGTTTTAGATTTAACATTTAGAGTTAAATTTACATCTAAATGTAAATGTTAAAATCTAACATTTACATTTAGATGTAAATTTAACATTTATATTTAGATATTAATTTAACATTTACACTTAACATTTACACTTAACATTTACACTTAGATATACATTTAACATTTACATTTAGATTTAACATTTAGAGTTAGATTTAAAATTTAAAATTTACAGTTAGATGTAACATTTACATTTAAAAATACATTTAAAATTTACAGATAGATCTAACATTTACATTTAAAAATACATTTAAAATTTACATTTACATTTAATATTTAGATTTAGATTGAAAATTTACATTTAGAATTACATTTAAGGTTTAGATTTAGATTTGACATTTAGATTTGACATTTAGATTTGACATTTAGATTTGACATTTAGATTTGACATTTAGATTTGACATTTAGATTTTTTACATTTTGATTTAGATATAAATTTAACATATAGATTTACATTTAACTTTTACATTAAAATGTATCATTAAGATTTACATTTCACAATTAGATTTAACATTTAGATTTACATTTACATTTTGACCCCAGAGGCACACTAATATGTGCAATATGTGTGGGGAAAAAAGTCAACTACTATTTTTTTGAATGGTAAACATTGAATGGGGTCAAATTGACCCCAACGATAATAGCAGGGTTAATGTGACAGCGGTTGAAGCAAGTGATGATTCAATATTCTGAACACACTTCAGCACTCAACACACGCGCAGTAGCCAGTATAAAAAATAGTCTTCTGTTCTCCTCTGTCTGTGTTCCTCTTCTCATAAAATAATTTTGTTTTTCTTCACAAAGTGTGTGACTACTGCAGCACAGGAGACCTCTACACCTACTGGCAGATGATTGGACAGTTCACAGAAGAGACAGCGCGAGTTTTTGCCGCAGAACTGGGATGTGCACTTGGTGTGTATACATTAAGGCAGTTGTTCCCAACCTTTTTTTGTCGTGACCCCATTTTTTATATCACAAATTTCTGGTCAGGATTAGCACACAAAGTGACAATATGTGTCAGCTCAGATACATTTATACTAAATTTTATTTGAACTAAACTTATATATGAAAAAGTAAAAGTATAGAATACAGTTGTGATTGTATGCGGTGTTTTAATTTGAAAAGGAATATTTCTTATTTAAGCTCTTTCTGTGATATTAGATAGATGTTGTTTTTTCCCCTGTGCGAAATAGATAAATTCAAATAATTAAGAATATAATCAGTATTTGTTTTATTATTATTATTTTATTTACTACACATTTTACGCGACCCCATTTTATTTCCAGGTGACCCTACATGGGGTCACGGCCCCAAGGTTGAAAAATGCTACTTTAAGGCATTTAAGATGGTAGAGAATATATTTTCTGAAAAGTAATACTTCCCCAAGCTTCACGCAACATTATCTTTTAGTGGCTTATCAGTAATATATGAAGATCTAAAGTTGTGTGTATGTTTTGTTTTTTAGGATTTCTGCACGACTTTGGGATCATCCACAGAGATGTGAAGGTAACGTTATGATGTTGATGTCAAACTGCTACATTTGTGGCAGTTCTATTGGTTTCATATCATTCTTTCAAGATGTTAAATTCACAAATTGACGAGAGCAAAAGGGAACCTCATTCAATCTTTCTTACTCTTTGTAGATGGAAAATATCCTGCTGACTGATAATGGTAAGGAAAGCCATGTCCCCAGCAGAGGGCAGCAAAGCGCTAATAAAATACTGAAGCTTCCAACGAATATTCATTTGTGTTGTTTTAAAATGTAAAAAAAAAAAAAAAAAATGTAATGTATTTTTAGGACACCTTCGGCTTGCCGACTTCGGTTTGTCACGGCGTCTTGAGAGAGGAGGAAGAGCGTTTACCATTTGTGGAACAATCCAATACATGGGTGAGCGAAATTATCTTTTTTTTTTCTTTTAATTTTTTTTTACTGATCCTGACAGTTCAGATATTCTAAAAGTGTTTACATAATGTATTTATAGTGAAATGATCAACTACGTATGTAGTATAACGTGTAAATCCACTGCTCTGACCTGCTTTGCAGCCCCGGAAGTGCTGAGCGGTGGACCCTACAACCACGCAGCTGATTGGTGGTCACTTGGAATTCTGCTTTTCTCATTGGTTAATGGAAAGGTGAGCTTTTGTTATCAGTTAAGTTTGTGTTTCAATATAAATCGGGCTCCTCGATGCCGTTTAATTGTTGTCAAGCATTTTATTTTTATATAAGAATAATTCATTTTATTTATGAGCGCTTTTTAAAAACAAAGACACTTTACAGTTATTTAAACAGAAAGAACAGCACAGTAGGGACAGACTACAGACAATGTAGCATTACACAAACGTAAAAAAACAAAACAAACTAACAACAATAAAGGTAACTACAGAAAATACATAGCAAGCATATGTTAAAAGCTTTTTAAATCAACGCAATGTTTAAGTTACCAAAAATATTTAAAAAAAAAAAAAAACAGGTTTTACCACTGTTTTTTTTTTTTTTTCTTCAGAAAATGATGGATTGCTTTTTAGCCTTGGCCATCATATAATAAAGACAAATATAATAACTATGAAGACAATTATTATCAAATCTGAATGAAAATGTTTTTATTCTATAGTTATAACTAAAATCAGCATTTTTGCACTGCAACCTAAACTCTTCATCTTCTTCTTTCGTCAGTTTCCCGTGTCTCCAGAACCCGACCATTGCAGTATGTTGTGGAAGGTGAGGGGTTTCCCTTACGAAATGCCCCTCAGCTTCAGTTCCCCATTTGCCTTGTTAATAACCGAGGTAATTCTGCTCAGTATAATTTTTATTTGAAAATTGTGGCTATGTGTGTCTGAGTATTGATCAAATGTTATCCTCAGCTTTTGTGTAAGACTCCTTGTCGCCGCCTGAGGACCCTCGATCGCTTTAAAAGGCAAACTTTCTTTCACGGAACCACTTTCGACCTCACCCTACTACAGCGTCAGCCTGTGGAGGTAACAGGACTAGATACAGTCTTTAAGGCAGGGGTTCTCAACCTTGTGGTTGCGAAACACTGGGAGGAGGTCGCCAGATGCCTTCAAGAAACTAATAATTTTTTTTTAATATACAATTTGAGCCCATTTTTGTTTATTTTTACCCTTTTTCAGCAACAACACCAAACGCACCATATTTTAACCTATTTTCATCACTTTTTCTTGCCATATTTTTACTCCTTTTAATGCATTTTTACTACATTACTCCCATTTCTGCCACTTCTCCATCAAATGTCACTGACTTTTCTGCACATTTTTTCAACTTCAAAGACAGTTTAAGCATTTATAAACCCTTTCCACCACTTTTTCCTCCTAATCTTGCATATGTTGCCCATTATTGTCACTTTTAACCTCTTTTCACCGCGTTTCATGCTTAAATTTTGCCAATTTTCCCACGATCATGATTTCTCATGCCCATTATTTGCCACTTGACACTTAATTGTTTCTCCTTTTTAAATTGCCATTACACATTTATGCCACTTTTAAGCCAATAATGATAATATCTGTGCTTTTTAAAATCCCATTTCACCACTTTTTCCACCATTTTTGGTCACTTTTAATCAATTCATTTTTTATTAAAACAAGAATTTACACCATTAAGATGACTACAGTATATACTATGGAGCAAATAATAATAAACCTGTATAACAGTGGATATTATTCAGAGCAATAAATAAATGTGGTTGTTATCACAGATTCATAGAACAATGGGCCATCATTTTGCTGACTTTATAGATAGGCCCCACCTTTATTTTGGAGGCTAAAAAGGTCGAGAACCACTGTTTTAAGGTGTTTAAATGGTGAGTCAGAAACCTGACACATTTAATGTAACATTTCCTGTTCATCACCCGTCAGGTGATTCTGGAACTTCGAGAGAGACCAGATCGGGCGGCCAAAGCTCGACGAGGCCTCACGTTGTCCCTGCAGCCTCTCAAGGGCTTTGAATACGACGCCCTCCTCAGCCCCCCGGCCACACCCGATCAACAGCTGGATGCGTACACTTACCCAGCTGCACCGCTGCCTGGCCCAGCACTCCCACTGCTTCCTGCTCAAGGAAAAGGACCACGCAAAGAGGTTTTTGTGTGACAGTTTGTGTTTACAGCACTGTTACAAAAACACCAAGGCTAAGGGTCGAATGCACTTAAATCTAAATAATTATTAACCCTTACACACAAGTGCTATGCGCCCCGCAGCAGTTTTTGTTTGGTAGAAGCCACAATGGTTCATTCTTGTTATATTTCAGTACAAATTACAATTTTTTAAATGTATATTCATTGTGAAATATATGTTTTTGGGGTTGTGTTAATTATATTTTTTCCGCTTGCTTGCCTTTTTTCCACCATGCACCTTGTCAAACCTATCTTCACCACCTTCACTGGAATTCCAATTGATTGGTCAAGACTTCCCAGATAATAGGCAACACTATGTATGAAAGCTTATCACGTTCCCAAAGTAAAGAAGTCATGCTTGGTGTTTACATTTCATTGTATCCTTTATCTTTTCTTTCAATATTTTTAACTTATTGTAGCAAGAGAGTGTTCTGACCAAATCCTCAAGGAACATGAGTGTTTCACAATATCGACTTTGTGTTTTCAGCCTTTCCAACACGTAAACCAAAGCTGCCTGAATTCTAAAGCAGCGAGAACATTTCATCAGTTCGTCATCGTTTATTCTGGTCTGGTTTCAAGGATGCGGAAATCTATAAGTCAATGCTCATCCTGAACAGGTCACAAGTATTTTATAATAATCACAGATCATGCAATTTGGAGACTCCTATGAATGCTTTTAGGTTGGGATTCTGTGATGTATGTGTTATAATGCAGGAGAGCATTTAAGGTTTTTCTTTTTAACTTGATTTTGAACTCAGAGTCGGTGCTTTATGCAAATCTGTGCTGGCGCTTTGACGTTGACTGACCTACAGTATTGTTTACTCACATAAACACAACCTTTTTCTACCGTCCAGGGTTGCCATGTCTACACCTTTATGTGCTTGTTGAATCATTATCTATTACTAATTATGATTATTCTTTTCAGTATTCCCTGCACCCAGAATGCCACATGTGATCGTGATGATTTATGTAAATAAATACATTTATAGAGTTTATATCAAGATTTTTGGATGCTATTTGAAGTTATATGTGATGTTACAATGTATTTTTTGTAACTGCAACAAAGCACAAATAATCTACTAAACACTTGCTATGTACCTGGTTTTAGCGTGTTGTATTTGTGGGCAAAAGTGTACTTTCTGTTTCATCTGAGTGAACACAAATGAAACATTGCTTCATCTAATGCAGTAGTTCTCAACTGGTCCCACCCTGGGACCCACATTTTGCCACGGACATTAAATTGTGACCCACTTTTTTTTCTTTTTTTTTTTTAGAATTCAACCAACAAAATGTTGTTTTTCAAAAATTGCTGTTGAAAACACATATATGATATTTTTTCCAACATAAATCTACATATTCTCATGTGTAACATGCATTTCACAGCATGCCTATCAAAAGAATAGTTTCTTTCAAAATAAAATACAACATGAGAGACATTAAGCATTTTTTTAAATTTTGACCAGCTGTCCGCAACCCACCCAGTACAGGTCCACGACCCACTTTTGGGTCCCGACCCACCAGTTGAGAATCACTGATCTAATGTACTGAAAACACCAAAATATTTTGGGTCGAGCATAACTTGTTTTTTCCCCTCTGTAAGTGACCCCAAGGCACAGAAACCTTGAGAAAATTTCTTTAAATTTTGATACAATATGTAATATTATAATTGCTATAATACAGTATAATGCGTTACGTAAACCTTAAGTTACAGCTCTTTTCAAATCAAATGACATTTTTTTATCCTAATGCTTAACTCAATAAAAAAGAAAATCAAAGATAACACTCATATAATGCATTCAAAAATATAAAATAAATGCTATGTAAGGGGTGAGCAGTTGGGTACACAGAGAAGTATAAATAAAATGCACTTGTCAAAAAAATATAGGGAATTTATCCGTCACATCCTAGATCTAAAAAAAGCAAGTATTCCAATTGAAAATCTTTGTTTATTTTACAGTGGAATGCATCTATCTATAAAGCAAGGAACCTCAGTCTGTGTGTGTGAGTGTGTGTGTGTGTCTCAAATATCTCTGCGAATCAGGCTCAGATTGGCCTGAGACTTTCAACATGGCTGCTGCTTGGTTCAAGGGTGTGCAAAGTCGGATTTGGGTGGACTGCAATGATACCGTTCATGAATTATTTCATTAAATTATCTTAAATTCAGCTTTGCAAAACAACTCAATGTTGACAGGTAGTCATGGTAATTCAGGATAAGTTAGAACAGCCCAATGTTGACAGGTATTCGTGGTAACTCAGTATAAGTTGAAATCTGCATAGAATCTACAGGAGTGACTGCACAAAGGGCTTTTAAAAACAACTACAGTGGGTCTAACACCCTAAAAAAAACACACCCCGTAAATATTGACCAGCGCTGTTTTCCTAAATGTCCTTTGTTAAACAGAAATTGGTCACAAATCTAGGAAATTTAAAGTGAAGACCCTGTTGGAACTGATATCTATCGCTTGTTTTTTGGATATTGTTGGTTTCTTTCATATTTTGTATTTTATGTATACGTAGAAGTACAAACTAGGGCACAATAATGTTGAAATTACTCATTTTCTAATTCTGGTGTTCTCTTCTTCCGTTTCCGGAAGAATTTAGATTTATGATTATGGAAATTGGGGAGAATGGTCGATCTAATAATATGCATAAATGAAGTGCATGCTTCAGAATCAGATTTAATAATGGAACAGATGAAACCTATCTATTATATCTGTATAAATTCCAAAAAAAAACATGATTGTTTTCACGATCCTGTCCACAAAAGCAGTCCATAATAATGGCAAAATACGTGATTTGGCTGAAATGTGTAAATCTTAAACATTTTGTTTTGTTAAGTCAATTTGAAAGTCATATATTTAAAGAGTAAATCTCAGCAACAGGATTTTATCTTTCTGGAAAATTGCAGCATCACGCTCCGCGCATGCGCCGTGAAGGGAATACCTTTTTGCGCATGCGTTGACGCGGACTGCGTAAATTCGTCACAAAATGCTACGTTGGTTCGCCCCGCCCACTTGGGTTTTTGTAAAGGGTCACGTTGCTCTGCAGCAGTAGACATCAGACCTCTCCTCATCCTCAGCTAACACTGCTCTTCATCTGCTCTGTGTCCGCACATCCACCAACAGGTGAGAACATTATGTAATATCTACAAAAAATGGAACTATAAACAGGAATTACGGATGGGTTCAAGTTTCAACACAGATTGAATCAGGATGTGATCAACATTAAGCTAACTTTAACCCAGAAACCATCGGAAGACATTTAAACTCGGAGGTTTTCCCACATAATTCGACAGAAACTGTGAGAAAATGTTTAGCTTGACTCGTTTGTTTGTTTATTTTTTTTTTCATCTAAATGCTGATGACGGTAAGTGCAACAACGACGGTGACCTTCGTGTGCAGTGACGAGGCAAAATGAGGCGTTAGCGCAGTTATCGCTGTAATTATACACACTATGTCACTTGTTTGTGCTCCATTTGGGTGTTTTTTCGTCGTCTGGAGGCAGAGGGTGTGATGGTGGACGGGTGGAGGTGGGATGGAGGTCGGTGAGGGTGTATCTGTGTTCCCGCACGTACACCTAGGATGTGACGGAGGGGGCGGGGCTAAACTGACGCACTGTTGCATCCACAGTCACTGACACATCTTCTGCGACTAAAACATGCCACAGTGACTGCTACATTAATGGTTTTACTTGATCCGTACAACAACCATACATATATTTTCATAAAGTTTACAACAAAAAACCACACTCGTAGATGATCAGAATCCGAATGTTGTCATTTCCCAAGAGAGATTGCATAGTTGAGGGAAATGTAATTAAATTTACTGCATTTTTTTTTTTTTTTTTACAGTGTTTCAGGGCCTTATTCTCATGTTATGAGAATAATAAAGTCTTACATACTACAATGAAAAAGTCGACATTTCCAGAGAAAAAATATGTTAGTATTATGAGAATAAGCTCATTATAATACAAGAAGAAAGTCATACTTTTATCACGATAAAGTCACAATTTTAGGAGAAAAACTCCAAACTTCAGTGTATCTGTATTTCAAAACATACAGATGCAGATGTACATAGAGCAGTACCCTGCATTAAAAATTAGATCTGTGGAGCTCTCTGTGAAGTTGAACTTCAGTTTAGGTTTTAAAATTTTTTTGTATTATTTATTTTCACATTAAAACTTAATTCTCTCATTTTTTTTTTTCCTAATAATATTATTGCTTCATTCTCAAATTCTTAAAAAAAAAATCCCTAAATGTGGCCCTAAAAAACTGTTGGTGGTTTTTCTGTTTCGTTTAATATATATATATAAAATGAATAAATTAAACGGATCAATAAAAACAGAACTCAAAAACTCACAAATAAAGTAGGATTTTATTTCTTCACAATCCCAATATTATCGGGCAAACTATTCTAATGTGTTGGTGTATGATGACGTGGTTGTGATTTGAGCTTTAAAATGCATAAAGATAAACCAGGTAATAAGAGATGCAAAGTATAGGCCATTTATTGAAATGTTAATTTAAAAGTAAAACTGACCTTTAATCAGCTGATCACAGGTTTTTATTGTTCATATTTTTGCAAAAAAAAAAAAAATGAAATAATGATAATAATCAGACTTTCATGCCCTAAATCCTGGTAGTCGTGGAAGTCTGTTTGAGACGACCTCAAACGGGCTTTGTGAAAGCCATTTTTACTACACAGTGCAAGTTTCTAACCTTCCTTCCACTTAATTGTAGTCATTCATTTTCACTATTTTCAATGACGGAGTCTACCCATTAGAAATGATTAGTTGACAGGTAAAAATGGATGACTGATGAGTCACCTGGAACATAATGTACAAAGTAAAGATAATGAACACATTATATATTTATCTAATAAATGCATATAGAAGATAATATTTGGCAGAATTACAATAGCATAGCATTGGAACACAATGTACCCTACCCTTATTTTGACATTTCTTTTTCCACATGGCATATGCCTAACTGATGCCATACAACCAAATATATATCTTATATTCAATATCTCATCCAATAGAAAATGGCAGATGGAGAAATTGTTTTGTGAGAAGTGCACCTAAAGTCTTTAATGAGCTTCTTCCGTAGCGATCTGTTCTAAATGGCTAATGCTGCTCCTGGTAGCTAATGGTACATGCATTAGTGCATGTACTAGCAAAGGTTTTTAATAATGATTGCAATCGTTGATAATGTGGAATAAAATCTTATTTAAATCCTTAAATCGTCAGACCCATACAGATTATGTTCTACTGAGCATCAGAGCTCAGTCACGTACGCCACATCAGTCAAAGTTGCTTCATAAATAGTGGTTAACTTTTCATTGTGTATGCTTGCACAATCATTCCACAGCGCTTGTTAAATGATCCTGACAGTGTTTGGACCAAACTCAGTTTCTGCATGAGTGTGTTGATAAAGTCTGTATATGTGTATGTGTGTGTGTGTGTGCATGACTGGTCTGGGTTGCAGGTATTTGCCAAACATAATCTTTTTATTGTAACCAGAAGCAAATGCACACCCAGACACTGTGCACTGCGTGACCTAAAGGTGAACTTACCTCGGAAAAAGTAATCTGACGACTGATTGTTTTGAAAACTATCTGATTACTTGATTCTAAACGTAACTACCACTAAATTAGATTACTAGATAATTTACTAGTTTCATTTAGCAGCTGCTGACAAAGCTCCGCACTGCCTGGTTTTGCCAAAATCCACTTTAATCAAACTTTATTTTACTTTCTTTAGGTAATAATTAGTCTTACTTGACTTCACTTAACACAAATTCTTTTTATGTAATAAAATAAAGACCGTCTTTTTTATTTGTAATATCGCTAAAAACTTGACTCATCACATACGTGAGGAAAATTACATAAATAATGTACTTACATATATATATATATTTTTTTTTTTTCCAGGCATTTGATATTTAATACATTTTGTGTAATCACTAATCAGATACATATCAAATATTCCTATATCTACACACATCCAAAAATATATACACCATTTGATGTTAATAAATAAAAATAATTAAAAAAAATAAAAAAAAATATATAGTTATGCAAAAAAATATATAAACTATGTTTAATTAGACCCGTACATACCTATCAACATACATATCTCATATCTGATTAGCATGCCTGAAAAGAAAATAACTCAGGGATTTGAATAAGTAACTTTAATCTGATTTCTAGATTGGAAATAGCGCGTCAGATTTTTTGGTACTTCAAAAAAGTGATCATATTAGAGTAACTAAGTTACTGGCATTTATGGTTGGTAGGGGTAATCGCCTAATTTCCCGATTTGTTTCCAATTATTTAAGTCTTGATTCAAATTGCAAACAGATTTTCAAATATGAACGATTATTGATTAAATTTTTTATTATTGCTGATTATTGATCTTCCATTTAAAACAGCAATAAACTGCTGAATTATTTGACTTCTCTTTTGATTAACACCTCGTAGCACCTTCAGCATTGTATAGTGTAATTAGAATATTGAAATTAGTAGGAATCATCTGGTTTTTATTACACGTTTCTTTCAATTTAGGAATCCATTCATAGTTGCCAATATTAAGATCATGATTTATCTATTCTTTTTTGCACCACCCCAAATGGTAGGGAGTAAATACTGTTTCTATTTACAAGGGTTTCTGCATTCAGGTCCTGTGTGTTCTCTAACTGTTATCTCATAGCTTTAAGCCCAGGATTAACCCAGATGATGCACGGTTTGTCAGACAGCGTCCCACACACTGAACCAGCCTTATGTAGGAATGCAATACCGATGTGAGGGTGTTACTCAGTTAATATTGAACTATCGTCCTCCAGAAAGCTTCCTCGAGCCTTTAACCCTTATAGCTTTCACTGATATAACTGATTCATCCACAGTTGATCCAAAATGGTGGCACATACCAGTGTACGGTGCAGTGGAGCAGAAGGACAAGCCTTAGCACGTTCTCTGTTCACTCTGCGTGGGCGTGATCATCGTGATGTGTCAATACGTGAGATTTTGAATTAGTTAGTGTTGTTGTATCACAGTAATCTGTAGTCTGTGGAGGTTTTAAACGCAATTGATGGATTAGCAGAGTCTAAATGGCTGCCAAAGAGGCTTGAAATGCATCAGGGGAGGAAAAGAGAAGGAAAGGAAAGGGGAGGGTAATTAATAATGTGTTGCTGAGGAGAAGGAAAACGACCTGCACTGCATCCAGTCCTGCAGCTCAAATGAGAAGTAGAATCCATAGACGCACTGTTGCATAATGGTCGTCTCTGTTTCCTCCGCTGCTGATGGGGACGGTGGGGGGGCGGGTCCCTTATGCAACTGATTATTTACGGCCCAGTGAGGAGCAGAGAGGCCTAATCTGGTGTGAAGCTTGTCATTGCAGCTAAAAACACGAGGAAAAGGAGTTTTTTGCTCCTTCTCAGGTGAACGCAAGCATGACGATAATCTTCTTCCTTTTTTTTTTTGCTGCCAGGAAACAGGAAACACTTCTTTAGCAAACGACCCGTGTCATCATCCGTGTTGCCTTGCTAGATGGTGAATTTCAGGCCTGCTTGGTGTTTTTCCACTCCCACCCTCCCCCTGCTCTCTCTGAGCATAGCTCATAGATACATCAAGGTTGCCATGTTGTGTAGACAATAGAGGGGAAGGTAGGGGTGCAGAGTTTGGCGGTCATCCAGGTCATTGACACACTGGCAACGTTTACATGAGAGCTTTAATTCAGAATAAAAGTTCAATTCTCTTTAAAAAGATCAAAAATCACCTTGTAAACACCTAATTCCGAATGAAAATGGCCATTCCGAATTAAACTTATATCCAAAGTAAATGGCTGGTTTATTCTGATTTATATTCTGAATAATTTGAATAATTCCTCAATCTTGTATATGTTAATTCCGCTTTAAATAAAGAGCTTCACAAATAATGCACGGCTGATTCCAATGTTTTCCTTCCATCAAAATTTTGTAGATGAGGTAGAGCAGCCGTAGGGCTTGGCAATATGGACCAAAACTCAAATCCAAATATCTTTTCTGAAAATAGCGATGTACAATATAAGTCTCAAAATGTTTTAGTTCAAATAAAGTATTACCAGAAATACAATTGCTGGTTTAAATTGATGATTCAAATGCCATACAGGCTCATTTTTTAACAAACAGCTGATCAATATGTGCCACTTTTGGCTTTTCCCCCTCTAAAGGACAGCATGTGTGAGTGACTCAGTGATTCATCGCACTGTGCTTTTCATGCTGTTTTGTGAAGTAGTGAAAGCAGTGACTCCAAAACAAGTATTTTAAAACAAAATGAGCTACAAAAATATATATATTGATTAGGGGTGTTGAAAAAAAAAATCGATTCTGCAATATTTACTACTATTACTAACGTTCTGCATTTACTTGTTGTTCTCGGCATATATCTCAGTTAAATTCCACTAAAGTCATGTTGCACTAAAGTCAAAGTTGGTTTAAAAGCCACCGGCAGATTGTATGTTATTTTTTTTTATTTGAAGTTTTTGGCATATGGCATGTTAAAGCCAATGTTTTGAGTGTAGAACATGCCAATAAAATATATTTCATATGTTCTCCTGAAAATTTACAAATTAGTTGTTTCTTAAGTCATATATTTAAAAGAAAAATTGCAATAATTGCCTTATACTTTAATATCGGAATACATTGTATCTCATCGCAACCTATGTATCGGGATACGTATCGTATCGCCAGATGCCAGGCAATACAGACCCCTAATATTGATATAGGCAATATTGAAATTCCCTATATCTCCATAATAGAAAGCTGGATACATCTTGAATCTTGATTCTATCGCCCAGCTCTACGTTGCACTAACCGCTGGCTTTAATTGGCCGAAGTACGGTTTTCTATCTGCTCAGCTGATGAAAGTGAAACTGTGTTGTTGTTGAGCTACTGCTTTAAAATCAAAGTGAAAACAGTTCTTATTATGTGATCTTTTATGTAGTAGCCGAAAAGAAAAGTTTTGTTTTTTTTCTCCAGTAGATGTGAATACGTCACGTTCCCTCGTCGAATCCGAACCCTTTTCAAACCCAATAAATGTGTTTTCCATGTCAACCTCAATTCTAAATGACTATTTGTAAACACTATGCCGAATACTTGAATTCAAAATCATTTAATTGTGAATAATTTTTTTCCAAATAAAAAAACATTGTGTAACCGTGGCCACTCTCTCTTCTCTTTCAGCCAGTATGACTCACCAGTATCCAGCACTGACTCCTGAGCAGAAGAAGGAGCTGCAGGACATCGCTGAGAGGATAACGGCTCCAGGGAAAGGAATCCTCGCTGCTGATGAATCCACCGGTATGACGCTTTGGTCATGTGATGAGCAACGTCATCACAATAATTCCTTGATGCAAGAAACTCCCATCTTATATCCATATTGTCCACATGTATATAAATATTTATGACAGTTTGATATTTTATATCATGATTCGTTATCCATTTTTGAAAAAATGTGTTTTTAGGTTGATTTTTTATTTTTTTTAAACACAGATATCTCGTCTGACACAGTGGTTGTTCTGGAAGGCTGACACGTTTGTGAGTTCAGTTTGTTCGGAAGTGCGACCCTAAATTAATGCTACAAACACTTTAACACGTAGGCACGTGAACGCGTTTTTAACGGTGTGTTTGATATACTGACAGCCATAGCTTTGACCAGCTGATACAAGCAAACATGACTTCATTTTATGTGTGTTTTGAGTGGACATTCAAACTGTTTGAGCATGCAGAGCAGACACGGGCCCTAATTTTGTGCGACCCCCTAAAATAACTAAAAATACACAAAATGACTCGTAAAACACTTGATATTACAACAGACAAAACCACCAATTAAACACACAAACTCACAGTGGCTGCTATTCATCCATAAATCTGCTCTTGGACTACTGCCTTCTAACTTGACCACATATTTGATCAGGTCTAGTAACCTGGACTACGGTCTCAGGATTTTATTAAAATGGTTATTCCCAGAGTCAGAACAGAACTGGGTAAGACTGCCTTTAAATATGTCGCCCCCTCTTCATTAAACAGTTTTCAGATTGATATGAAACTAACAGATCTGGTCAATGTTGGAGAATTTAAATCTTTGTTAAGGGACCTAGTCTTGGACAATGTGACTGTTTTTAATTCTCACGGCTTGTCATCTTGTTTTGAGCTGGTGTCTCCAGAACTGCTGGTTTTTGAGGTACTGATTTATGAATACATTTATTGTTGTAACTTTGTCTGCTGCTGCCATGCCAAGTTCTTTTTGAAAAAGAGATGATTTCTAATCTCAATGAGGCTTTTATCTGGTAAAATAAAGGATATAATAAGCCCTTTGTTCTGTATTCATTCTCCGATTGTAGGTAAATGAGACATAATGACCAAATTGTGCAGTGTAGTGCAGCTCTGACATTATATTGGACTAAATTAGTCTTATGCCTCTGATGTAAAGGCTTTAGGCTGCAATAATTTCTTTTTTTAATTCTAATACATTAAGTTACAACACAGGTGTTGAAAAATAAATCAGACCATAAAAAACATATTTCATACAAGCACGAGCAAACAATCCAGTTCATCAGGAAGAAACCAACAACAAAAGCCAATTCACAGGCCAACAGCTTTCCGCCTTTACGTGTTTATTTACAGATAACACAGTTTCCTTTTTCTGGTTTGATGATGTTTTTAAAAAACTGCACGGTGAAGCATGGTTTATTGGTTTTGTTTTTTTGCAAACAGCTTGGAATGAAAAGATGCCACTAACTGTTATAATATTTGTCAGCAATGCCTGAATTTTGGTCAAATGAATCCAACCTGTTTTGGTGGCGTTTCTCCAGGGAGCATGGCCAAACGTTTGAACCCCATCGGGGTGGAGAACACAGAGGAGAACCGGCGCCGCTATCGCCAGCTGCTCTTCACCGCTGACCAACGCATCGACAGCTGCATCGGAGGAGTCATCTTCTTCCACGAGACTCTGTACCAGAGCACCGACGACGGCACCCTGTTCCCCAAGGTCATCAAGGACCGCGGCATCGTCGTTGGCATCAAGGTACGTGACGTATGCAACAGAAAGCATCAGTTTTGGCTTAGCTTGAGTGGATTTCTTTGTTTTTCTTAGAATATGAGATGCACATTGTTTCCTTTACGCTTGACTAGGGTTGCACAATTCTGGAAACTTTCAAATATTGAAACTTTTCATCGGAATGAATGGTAAATTTACAAAATTGAAGGTTAAATATAGTTAAGAGAATATTTTAGCGTCATTTTGACTTAAACAACCAGATTCCATGCAAGTTTGCTTGAAAAAGGCCATTGCCTGAAAGGGTTTTGAAAATGACTTTTTTTGTTGTTTTTAGAGAGAAGTTGGGTTATTTTATTTAATTTTTAAATAAGGGGTATGACAGAAGAGTAATATTTAAGTCAACATTGATGTTTTTTGTGAAATAATTGATTGTTCAATTGATTAATTTAACAAACACTGCACTGGTTGTTCTTGAAGAGCAGTTATTGGTATCAGTGCTACTATTTTTGCCACTGAGCTTTGGTTGTAAAAGTATCGAGTTGAAATCACATTTTTGATGTTTGGAGGCAAATATCTGCAAGCTTTAAAAAATAAGATGCTTACAAGACTTGAATAACTTTAAAGTTTTATTTTTGAATGTTTATGTTTGGATATACTTTTTATATATATAATATCATTCAAAGTGTTTTACATTTTCCAGATTAATTCCAGTAAATAATTCCCATGTAAAGTTTACATTTTTTTAAATTCCCAAGCTGAAGTTGCTGTGGAAATGTACTGGAAATGTTCCTTCACTTTAAAATCCTAATCTTGGCCACTGTTGCTAAAAGTTTTTTAGGCAAGTAAAAATGCTGATATGAAGCTTTGGGTTGAACTAGTGGCTCTGTGTTGGTTGACACGTTAAACAAGATCGTTTTTGGTGCGTTTAGATACACACAAAGATGGAAACTCATAACATTAGATCCAGTTTAGAGGACAAACCCTGACTAAAGTTCACATTTTCAGGAAAGCAGCGAGCTGTAAAAGGGATTTTGTGTCTGATTGTGTTTTTCCAGGTGGACAAAGGTGTTGTGCCTCTGGCTGGAACAAATGGAGAGACCACCACTCAGGGTAAGAGAGAACTGGAGCATTGCTACCACTCGAATAAATGCCTGTGTGCAGTGTGTCTGATTGATGATTCTTTGCTCCTGTGGGAATGTAGGTCTGGACGGGCTGTCCGAGCGCTGTGCGCAGTACAAGAAGGACGGGGCCGACTTTGCCAAGTGGCGCAGCGTACTGAAGATCAGCGAGACCACGCCCTCCGAGCTGGCAATCATGGAGAACGCCAACGTCCTGGCACGCTACGCCAGCATCTGCCAGCAGGTCTGTGGGAGTTAAAGAGTATCTTCAACAGGGTTGGGGTCGACTACATTTTTAACTTACAATTACGTCTTTAATTATCCATGTTCAATTACAACTTAATTACGATTATTTTTCATTTTTTACAATTAAAATGATTATTTTACCCCTAAAAGTCAATTCCAATTACATTCTCAATTACTGAAGTTCAATTGCAATTATTCACACTTGCTGAGCCTTTAATAAATAGATCCATAAAACATGACCTTCCTCCTGTATTAGCTTTCTGTTAGCATCTCTTATGATAGCAGGTCAGTTTGACTCGTGTCTTAAATCATCACTAAAATACTAAAAAAAATATTATCTATCATCTAATTTGTTTCTCATTCCTTGGTTACCTTGTTATCAATGAAGATATTGGTATTAATGTTCATGGTGTGGATGGCTAAAGCTTTTTTCTCTCAGTATTCCCCTAGATATATAGATATACTATATATATATATATATATATATATATATTAAAATGGTAAAATGATCCTAAAGAGAAGTGACAGGTAGTGGTAAAAGTTGATGTGAAACATATTAATTATTAACAATGTATGTGTAAATCATTGAACTGTAACATGATTCCACAGGTTTGCGTTTAATTCAATTATAATTGACAGTTTTTATGGAATCTTAATGCCAATTACAGAGTCAATTATCTGAACTCAATTGCAATTCAATTATGATTGCAACAGATATTTTCACTTATAATGATAATTTTAAGTTAATTACCAATTACGTGAATACAATTCTATTTGACCACAACCTTGCTCTTCTACACAATCACAGTTGGATACAAAGGTTTCAAAATGAATCTCTGATGTTCTCTTAGAATGGCATTGTTCCAATTGTGGAGCCTGAGATCCTTCCTGATGGAGAACATGACCTGAAGCGTTGCCAGTACGTCACTGAGAAGGTAACTGTGTAATCTGATGTACACTAACCCTGTCAGATCACATTTCTCTCTCCAACTAGTCCTAGTGATGACGGGTTGTTCCATGCCGCCTCATTAGGTCCTAGCTGCAGTGTACAAGGCTCTGTCAGACCACCATGTGTACCTGGAGGGAACCCTGCTGAAGCCCAACATGGTCACAGCCGGACACTCCTGCCCCAACAAGTACAGCAGCGAAGAAATTGCCATGGCAACCGTCACCGCTCTGCGCCGCACTGTCCCTCCTGCTGTTACAGGTCAGACGGCCTGAGAACACTTATTTAAGTCCTGAGGGTCTGATAGTTTTATACACACTTAGGAATAAAATCTTTTCTTGTTTCATCAACTACAGATAACCTTAAAATGTAACTTTAACCTTACAGTGTATCTAAATCCCCAGGTTTTTGCTCACTGAAATAAATAAAAAATATGCCTTGATTAAGGGCGGGGCTCCTGGAGCAGTTAAGACACGCTCAGTCTATACTATAAAATCTGCAAAAAACAATCTATGCTATGCTACTAAGCTACTTAATAATCACTATAACTCTGTATTCACAATTCTTTCAGTCCAACTTACTCACTACAGATTGCAGAGTCCACAGGTACTAGTTCTTATAGGAGGGGCGGAGCCAACAGTGCTTGTTTGGTCCAATGACGTCACAGAATCTCGTTCTCAGCCAATAGCAAAATTCAATTGTAATAGCTGGGTTTTAACCCAAAGAGGGCAGTCACTCTTACATTTGACAATAAAATATGACAAATTGAAGTACTTTGACTAAAATGTCAAGAGTTTGAGCAGAATCTATTAACAGCACAACTTAATATCCAAATACATTTGTTTACAGAAGTTCGGTTAGGCTAATGCTAAGCTAATCCTGGGTTCATGTGAAGCTAGCACTGAGTTAATGTTAAGCTAATGCTAATAATAATAAAAATTACATTCCATTTAAAAGTGCCTTTCAGGAGAAATCACCAGTCCATACGCACACAATCACACTCAAACAATTTAGGGTTGTCAATTATTTAAAAACATCTTTTTTGACCGTGTTAAAAAACAGAATATCCTCAGTCACCCTGAAGAGAGAACATGCAAACTCCTCACAGGGTGGTAACTCTGAGGATACATTGCAAACCTATGCCAAATGCTTTTTATTTTTTTAAATTGAACCAGAATCAGTATATTGATCCAGATCCCATACAAAATTTAATGGAATTTTCCATGATCTAAGGTCTACCTTTGGTTAAATTTTGTCCAAATCTATTAACTGCTTTGGATATAATCCTGCTAAAAGACAAACAAACAAACAAATAAATAAATGCTGGTGAAAATGCAGAGACCATTTTCAGTCATTTTAGTTGTAGTTAGTAATACAAAATAAATTTTTTAGGTGGAAGAATTGCAGACTTGAATTTCTAGTAAACTGCATACACTGTATATTGTGCAACCCAATCTTGTTTATTTCGCCCTTTTTTCCTGAAGATCAAGATGAGGTATGTGCAGGTGAATACTTGCGTTCACTTCCTTGTTTTGTTTAATTTTGCGTTTCCTCAGGTGTGACGTTCCTGTCGGGCGGCCAGTCTGAAGAGGAAGCCAGTGTCAACCTTAACTCCATCAACACCTGTCCACTAGCCAAGCCCTGGGCCCTCACCTTTTCGTACGGCCGCGCCCTGCAGGCCTCCGCGCTCAACGCGTGGAGAGGAGAGCTGAGCAACGAGAAGGCGGCCACGGAGGAGTTCATCAAGCGTGCCGAGGTCAGATTAAAAAAAACCAGGCGTTAATTCCAGCAAGTTAATTTTTTTTTAATTATATGTAAGGTTTTATTCATTCAGACAACAGTTTTTTCAGGAAATTAGATCTTCTGACATGTTTTGACTGCCTACTGTCAGTCTTTCTCATAGGCATCTAGTGATTTATTTGATGCACCCCTTCAAGTTCTTTCATAAGGAAAGCATCTACCAATCGCTTTCCTGTGTCCTTATGAGTTCTTTTGAGTTGGCCACTCCCAGAAATAACTCATTAGGACGCATGAAGGCAAGCAGTAGATGCTTTGATGCTTTCCTTATGAAAGAGCTTCTAGGAAAACATCAAAGCAATTACTAGATACCTCTGAGGAAGACTGACAGTTGGCAGTCAAAACATGTCAGAAGATCAAATTTCCTGAAAAAAGGTTGTCTGAATAAATAAAATCTCACACATTATTTCAAAAATAGGACAAAATTAACATAGGAATACATCAAAGCAATCACTAGATGCAGTTCCAGCAAGATCATTTTTTCTTTTTGAATAATATGTTGAGGTTTTATTTATTCAGACAAATCTACTTTGATCCTATAGTGGATTTCCTGAGGAACAGTTGTCTGAATAAATGAAACTATAACATATTATTCAAAAAGAATATTGCTGAAATTACTAAGGAGAAGACAAAGAAACTTCAAAGGAAACATCAAAGTGATCAGCAGACACCTCTGATGAAGACTGGCAGTTGACTGTTTCTTTAAGTCTCATTTTACCCTCTCTTTGTTTCCCACAGGCTAATGGCCTTGCTGCTCTTGGCAAGTACGAGTCTTCTGGAACCGCTGGCTCTGCTGGGAGGTCTCTCTACGTAGCTAACCACGCCTACTAAACATGAGGCTACCACATTCAGCTGTGGCTTAGTTATATATAGTCTTATATCTGCTCTGCTATTCCCTCTCACTCCATCAGTTTCAGGCCTGTGCAGCCTAACTACACTGTACCTAATATTTAAAAACAACTTCATGATTAGATATATGTATTTATTTAACATAAAGTGACATTTTTCTCAATCAGATTAAATGATTTAAAGCTGAAGATAATCAGTCAAGTATGAATTTTCTGCTTCCTCTGTAACTACGTGAGATCAGCATGTTTGTGTCTGTGTTTTTGCTTCAGTCAGAAAACAGTGTGAGCATGTGTTTAAGGCGCTAAACTAACATCTATTACACTGACGGTTGGACCGAGCATCGATCAGTCACATCAGTGCATCCGGTTGGATGAGGGGGAGGAGTGAAAAATGCTGGATTAGGTTAATTCATCAGAACCAGTTACTGTACCAAACTATCACACACCCTAATCTTTACGTTCCACAAAAATCCTGGTTGCCATCAAAACAAAGAAACTCATCAAATGTGTGTCTATTCACTGCAGAACAGTAGCTTTAAATTCCACATACAGTGATTAACGTGTTCAGTTGTGTGGAGTGTGTCGATATTATGTGATGCTTGTATGTCACCCCCTGCTTTTCTGGTTTCCCCACACACCCCTAAAGGAACGATGGGAAACATTTGTGGCGAGCGTTGGGGAAACTTGTCACTGCTGTGTTGGACTACTGTGATGTTTGTAGTGTTACATTTTGTTCTTGAAGCCCTCAGTGTCAATTAGTGGAGAAAAATAAATAATATAAATATTAAAACGTGTGTGTGTGTGTGTGTTTTTGTGCTGTTATTGAGTGACTGGATTACACACACACATAAAAAAAACAGGTTTGAGTTTAAAAAATAACTAAAGCCCTTTTTGCTGACCTATCACTAGGGGGAAATTAAAAAATTGGCGTGGCTCCTGGAGCAGTTAAGACACACCCAGTCTATACTATAAAACCTCCAAAGAACAACCTACTGTATGTTATACTAATAACTAGTCAATACTCAGTATAGCTCTCTATTCACAATTCTCTCAATCCAACCTACTCAGCACAGATTACAGAGTTCCTATAGGAGGGGAGGGGCCAAATGTGCTTGTTTGTGATGCACCAAGGTCCAATGACGTCACAGATTCTCGTTCTCAGCCAATAGCAAAATTCAGTTGTAATAGCTGGGTTTCAACCCATAGGGGGCAGTCACTCTTACACTTTCTGACAAATTTTATGCCAGATTGAAATGCTTGGGCTAGAATGTTGAGAGTTGGACCAGAATCATTTAACTTCACTACTTAATATTAGGGATGTAACGATTCACTCAACTCCCGATACGATTCGATTCTCTCACGATTTTTTCATTTACAAAATGGGACTGTAGACAATTTTTTTTTTTGGGAAAAAAACTAGAAAATACTGTATTATTTTCCTTTTATTTTTCATTGTCAAAAGAATTCCTTGATAAACTATTCAAAACAATGCAATTTAACTAAAAATAAATCTTGAATTAAATAAATAAAGGAATAATACAAATGAAAATGAAGCCTATTAATTTAAGTTCTGGTTCTATAATAAACAATGCAAAACTGCATAATAGTTCTTTTTCTTTTAAAAGTGCAACTGAAAATGTATTTTGTGCCTTAACAATTGGACTTTAAAAAAAAAAAAAAAAACCGTCATTCCACTTGTTTGGACCAGCAGAGGGCGCTGGTAACACAGTGGTTGGTTGGCATGCAGATATCTTGCAGTGAAGAAAAGAAGCTATGCTAGCAGAGAGAGCTAATAGAAAAACGTGACTTTTACAGATATTCAAGTAATATTACAGATATTCTTTCGGTGCTAAAGGGGTAATGAATCATTTATTAACATATTTAAGAGTAGAAGGCAGCCAGAAAGAAAGTATTAGCAGACTCCGCCCGCCGCCAACACTTCCGGATAGCGCCCTCTGCTGGTTAAAAAAAAGTACTGCGATTCAATTGTCAGAAAATCGATATCAACCGTGATACCTATGAATCGATTTTTAACTGCCTTACGATTAATCGTTACATCCCTACTTAATATGCTTTCTAGGTTTAGTTACTCTTGTTTTTAAATCAATTAATTCTGTCAAGGTTACGGTACGGTGTTTTTGGTAAGGCCTTGAATGAATAAATTAGAGAAAAAAAATCCCTTTTTATTAACACATTTGGATGGGCTTTTTTTCTTTCATGACTGCTGACTATCAGCTGTTCATAGGGATGGTGGCAGATGCTGAAAATAAAAAAAAAATGTGCTATGGTTGCTGTTTTCTGCAGTTGTCCCACAGTAATATTGCATGCTAACCAGGTGAAATTGATCAAAATCCCAATAAAATGACATCTTTAATTGAGGCAAGCCAGTGGCAAAGTTCACAGTTGGTCACTCGCTAATTCAAATGACCAGTTTTTGAATCACAACACAGCGGGGTCCACGTTATCAATATTCATGTCAGTATTTAGAGTAATGATTGAGCATGAATACAGGAAAGGACAAATGCATTTTGTCTTTTTGTGTGGTTTTGTTTTCTTTTTGAGTCATTTTGTGTATTTATTTGCCATTTGGATTTTTTTGTTTTCATTTAATGTATTTTACAAATCATTATAGGGGTTTTTGTTATTACTTTGTGTGTTTTTGTTATCTTCTGTATGTTCGTGTTATTTTGTGTATGTTCTGTATTTTTACGTGTTGATCTGTAATTTTGCATAATTTAGTTGGGATTCTGTGTGCCTTTGGAGTCATTTTGCTAATGTGTTGGTGTTTTGTGTGTCTGCTGTAATTTTGTGTGACATCGATGAGTCGTGCATTTTTTAAAAACCTTGTGTGTGTTTTTCTTGGTGCACTTTTTTGACATTTTGCTGTAATTATGTAGGTTTTTTTTAGTTATATCGTGCGCATTATTTTGGCCTCTATAACCACTTTTTACATTGAAACTCTTGGGGGATTTGTTTCGAGATCGATGGCCGCTTGTGGGCCCCCGGGCCACCAGTTTCAAACAGCTGACCTGTATTGTCTCACTGGTCCACTGTTGCAGGAAGCAAAATGACCACTAGGCGTGCTATTGGTCAGTATTCTTCTCAATGTAGGTGGGTTTGATTTTTTGCAGCGCGTACACCATCATACAAAAGCAACGTATTTGTTTACTTACTTCTATAACTATAAACCTAATTAATTCCTACATCATATCAGTAGCACTATTGAGATTTAGAATGTAAAGTAAATAACATATTTGTTTTAAACCTGCAACACTAGTTGCTACTAGCTTTACCGCCAATGAGCGGAAGTCACGTGATGCGCGACAGCGTTTGTGTTAGAAACGAGCGCACCCAATTCATTGACAGAAATGGCTGTCACGGAAGTGGGTGAGTACTTTCACCACTTAACAAGATTATTGTCTTATTTGAAGCGTTGTCAGTACAATGCTTCATTAAAGTGTTAATATTGTGTTTAATAAGTGGTGGGACGCCGGCATCTTTCAGTTGTTGTGCTGCTTGTGGACTCGAGGCTTAATGCTAATAGTAATAGCTTAATGCACAGATGCTTTCAATCCCATTATGGGATGTTGGTTTTATATAATTGTTTATTTATTGTTGTTCTATAAGTAACCACACTTTAGAGGGGTTTTAAAAAGACTAAATTTGATTTTTTTGGAAAATGCACGACACCATTAGTTCTCATAAAGTCATTTCTAAACCTTGTTAGCCAGATAGATCCTAATGATTTATACACCATATTTTTACAGCAGGTATTAACAAAAAAAAAAAAAACATTACTGCATTAAACATAATGTTGATCAGCTTTGCTTTAATTTGTGTAGTATTGTTAAAGTTAAGTGTGTTTCTTTACCTCTGAAATACTGAGATCTACAAACAATCTGTAGCCTGTAAACCTGCTAGTATAATGTATAAAGGCAAGTGTCACATTAAGAAAAATAAAAACATTTTTTTGGATGTTAGATTTCGTCCCCTTTTTATATTCAGACCTAATTTCAACATCTTCGATTTAGGAAAATTTGATACCTGGCGTGAAATGTTGATAAACTATTTAAATATTTTGCAGTTTTTCTTTTGTGTCGAATTTAATTATTTGAATTAGAAATGCTTTTACAAATCTATTCTGTTTTTTGTTGGTTTTTTTTTTTTTTGTCAATTTATTTTATTTAAAACAGGCTTGTCAAACTCAAGGCCCACGGGAGGATTTTGTGCATATTTTTGTAAATTAAGTTAAAACAAAAACATTATGTAAACCACCAAATATTTTAGTTCCAAATATGTCATTTCCTCCAAATTAAAAAAAAGATAATGACACTAGAGGACTTGTCATTTCTTTTTCCTCACAGTTTAATCATTTCTGGCATCTCTTATCGCAATTTTTTTTTTGCAGAACTCTCCAAAAAAAAAAAAAAAATTCACTGCAATTTCACCAAAAGAATACCTTACATTTCTTTTAAAAAATTGGGACTTATGAAGTGTATGATCCTGGAGTTACTAATATCTGTGACTTCCTGTTTTATTCCTTGGTTATTCTAAGCAATAATTCAAACTTGAGTATAACAAGTTTGGCTGAACTACGTGGAACGTCTCCTCGCAGAATAGCACGTACAGTGTTCCTGAGAATTCAGTCAAATGACTCGGTTTCTCCGCGTAAAAAAAGGTCTCAGAGAGGCTCTTGATTTCCGCTCAGAACATCCATGTCAGATTACAGCCAGATTCAACGAGTATTAACCGAGGAGTAGTCATTTGAAAAATGGGGGCCCCCTGGCGCACCCCTGGTACATACAAAGTAATGGGCCCTATTCATATATTGGTATGTGTCAATGATTCGGTACCACCAATTGTCGCAATATTTGACTCACAAATAAATGAGAAAACAAATTTAATGAAAATTACCAAAAAAAGGCCCCTTATCGAATTGTGCGTGGCATAATTGAAATCTACGTTGAATTGCCTTTGAAAAGATATATCACACGACTATGTTCCCATACATTTGGTATCTACCGGAAAGTGGGGGTGGGCCCCCGGACCCCATTTAAAAAATAAAATAGCTCTGAGTTTCTCTTCATATTAAGTATTCATACCAAACTGCATTCCGAGCTAACGGAGCAGTAGTCTTTTGAAAAATGAAAAATACAAAAATGTATATATTGGTATGTGCCAATGATTTCGTACCACCAACCGTCGTAATATTTGGGTCGCATTTAAATGAGAAATCAACTTTAGTTGTTTTTTCTTTTGGGGCCCCAAATCAAAAATCGGGCTCCGAGCATTGATGCAAACACATCCATAGATTATACCAACCAAACTTCAGCCCGATCTGTTCATGAATAACAGAGAAGTAGCGATTTTAACTATTGTACACAACAACAACAACAAGAACAACAACAACAAAGTCGGTGGCGTTTTGAGTCCGGTAGCTCGGCCTAAAAATATGGACATTTCCTTTTAAACCCCCAAAAATCTGTTTTTTCTCTGCTCTAATCTGCTTGAGGATAAACAACATTTGTTGTTGCTGATCTTTGCACAGTATCTGAACATTTTTGGAAATCTGTCCTTTTATTTTTATCCTATATATATTTAAAAATCTTTCTACTGTTAGTTTAACTTTGACTAAGTCATATATGGCCCCCATACTTGTGCTAGATTGCACCTGAGAACATATGATATATTGCAACTGGAGATACTATTTGGAATGATGGTGGGAATGGAACGTAATCAGTACGATGCAGAATGTTTTCTCCTTTATTATTTGTTTTCTTCAGAGCGTAGAAGAGGCAAACTCGCTGCTCTGTCTATAGCAGCGATGGTGATCCTTGTAGGCGTCCCGCTGTGGTGGAAAACCACTCAAACGTATCGTGCCTGGCTGCCTGTTGCTCAGATCAATGAACTGGCTAAACTGCAGGTTTGTTTGCCTTCTTTCTATTTTATCATTATATGATTATTAAATAAATGCAACAATTTAAAACATTTCTTTCACTTATTATTATTATTATTTATTTATTTATTTATTTATTTTTTTAATAGTTGCAGCTGAGTGCCGATGTGGAGGTTGTGTTTGCTCGTGGAACAGCAACACCTGAGCAGCAGAAGAAGGTCCCAGTGACACAGACGCAGGATGAAGACCATGCAGTCGATGGTGATTAGTGAAGTTTTTATATGAAAGAGAGTCTGTGAGGCTTCATTTCTCTCTGTGTATTTTCATGGTTATAGAGGACACCACTCTGAGGTACAGGCATGAAACCAGGTACCGCACGGCTACGGTTATGGAGGAGGACGCACTGAAGCAGCCCACAGCTGCAGGTCAGTTGTTGTTGGTAAAACTCTCTGCCCTGATAAGCTTTGATGGAAATAACTCAAATGTGCTGAATTGTTTGTTTCTCTTTTTTTAGAGGCAGATTTGTCTCTGCATCGGCTCAGTGAGAGTCCCTGTGGTTCTTTGGTTATTTATGTGATCCCAGAGTCTTCTTCACTGCTGCCTGAGGTTAGAACCAATTGAACTGCAACATGTTTTGAACTCTACAGGGGTTCTCGCCAGCACAGTGATGTCAACCCCTACGGCAGATATAGGCAACTGGTGGCCACATGCGGCCCTTGGTCTAATTTATGCGGTCCCCAAAGTAAATGTACAAAATGACCGATAAATACACAAAGCAAGAGCAAGAATACATTAAAAAATACAAAAAATTACAACATTTCAGGAAAATACAGTAAAAGACCAGATAAAAACAGAAAATACTCTAAGAACACACGAAACTACTACAAAAATGAACAAAACGACAACAGTAACACGCAAAATAACTCCGAAGAATATACAAAATTACAGAAAATGACAACAAAATTAAACAAAAACGCAAGGAAAACACAAAAAATGACACACAGTACTAACATACAAGCCAAACGACAATAGAAATACACAAAAAATACTCCAAAAAACATATATTTTACACAGAAATGCACAAAATGCCCCACAACAAGCAAGACAACCACAGATATACACAGAATGACAGAAAAACAGACAAAACTACTATTAAAAACTCTTTCCTCGCTAATGCTCAGATCGTTCATTATTCTAAATGCTAACATTAATGTTGATCATGTGGCCCTTGGATCAAACAAACATTATTTTGGCCCTGCTGTGATAAAAGTTGCCTACCTCTGTCCTACGGTGTGTTTCATCCAGCGTAGGGGCTTCTGTGTTGATCATAATAATTGTTGCACACTTGGACACAAAAGGGACTTCTAGGCGTACCTGTGTTGTTTAAACTCTCTTTTTAATCTGCATTACCGGGAAACACATACTGCAGCCGCACCGTCTATTTACTACAGGCGATTTGCTCGGATGCCCCCGTCTTTACCTGAGGACCCCTGCAGCTTTAACTCTATCTAAATCTTTCTGTATCTTTAGATTGGCTGTTCTTGTTATACACTGTTGTATTTTGTTTTGGGGAAAAAGAGGAAAGCACAGCCGTGACCAGGATTCCTAATCTTCCTTGTGTGTTTTCCAGAACGTGAATGTTTACATTGGTCAGCGACGGACAGCACTGCTGCGCATTGGAGCCCAGATGAAAGTCGGCAAGACTCTAAAGCAGCTGCTGGCACATCTGGAGCCTCGGGTCAAGCAAATACTGCAGGTGATGTCGTTCAGCCACAATGACATCACAGCTGCTCTCAGCGATAGAGTCCGATTCAGCCCTGACAACAAGGAAAGCATCGCTGACAGTATGAGAGCCTTTAAATCCAGCCCAGGTTTGTTTGGTTCCTACAGTGATGGTGTGTAGCTAAACTTTGTCAGACATTCATATGTTTTTTGTTGTTTGAAAGGTTATGAGATAACGTTCAGTCTGTTGAACCCCGACCCAAAGTCTCATCGTCTGCACTGGGACATAGAAGGAGCCGTTCAGACCTACATTCAACCCCTGCTCACTAAACTGTCCCCGGTGGCAAACTTCAGCCTGGACTCTCAGGTACACGCTGTGTGATGAACACACACAGCTTCTGATCAGGGTTGGGATCAATTACGATTGTAATTGTGTATTTGATAATTACTTACAAAATTGACATAATTGTAATTGGAAAATCTGCTACTGTTGTAATCATATTTGAATTGTAATTGAGTTCAGATATTTGACTTTGTAATTGTACGTTGGTATGGAAATTCTATAGAAACTTTCAATAACAATTTAATTTAACGCAAAACTGGGGAACCATCTTACAGTTCTAGGACTTACACATACGTAGTTATAGCTCGGGTAGGCGATTTTCTCCAGATACACTTTTTTAGTTTTTGGTTGAAATTGTCTTTATGTCCTGACAGAAATTAAGATCTTAGTGCTCTGAAAAAGGAACGAAGAAAATCCATCAACTGTAGCAGCTGTAAATCTGTAATAACTTCGACCAATGGGAAAACCCTTTTTTTAACCAAGCACGTCTTCCTGTCTCCCTGCTCGTTCTCGACCCCTCACATACACGCGCGTCACCGCTGGTCACGTTTTTTAACATATATAATGGTTAAGTTTCTACACAATACAAGTGATGAGCTGAGCTCCTATTCTGCAGCAGCTGTGCACACGCATGTGAGTGAGACGGAGCACAGAGGGGAGGGGCGAGGGGGGTAAAGGCGGAGCCATCAGGGAAGCTACATTCAAAATCATGCTAGCTTTTGAAAATTGCCTACACTACCTTTAACAATAAATAAAATATGTTTAATATAAATTTTTCACACTACATGTCAGTATTCTTCAGGATCATTTTACCATTAAAAAAATTTAAATCTCGGGGTATACTGAGAGAAAAAAGGCTCAGACACCCACATCAAAAATATTAATACCAATGTTTGCATGGATACGGAAGCCTAACAACGTAACCAAGAGAATAAAAAGAAATTGGATGAATGATAATTGTTTTAGTTTATTTCACAGATGATTTAAGACGCGTCAAAACTGACCCGTTATTATTAGAGAAGCTAACACAAAGCTAACGTGAGTAAGGTTACGTTTTATGTGGTTTTGTATTTCAGGCTCAGTAATTGTGTGATTAATGGAATTTGAACGTAATAAATTGAGAGCGTAATTGTAATTGACTTTCAGGGGAAAAATAATCATTGGAATTGGAAAAAATGCTGGTCACTGCCTTAATCATAATTGAGTTTTAATTGAACATTGATAACTGAAAATGTAATTGTAATTGAAAAATGTAATTGACCCCAACCCTGCTTCTGATTGCTGATATCTGACATATGTGTTACGCATAGATTCTCTACTACGCCATGCTGGGTGTCAATCCACGCTACGACAGCAGCCGCAGCGCCTACATACTCAACGCTGACAGCCTGGCTCACGTCATCAACCCTGTGGAGGCCAGACTTGGTAACAGATATTTTTATTTTTTACTAAACTGTTAAAAACTGACAGTCTTTGATAGGTTTTTTTCCATCTGATTTCCAGGCTCTAACGCAGCTTCTTCCAACCCAGTGTTGAATTTTCTTCTGTACGTCCCTGATGCTCATCACTCACCTCTTTATATCCACGACCACAAGAAACGGGAGGTGCAGACCAATGCTTTTCACTCTCCTCGGTGGGGAGGAATCATGGTAGGAGGAAGTCGTACTCGTTAGCGCTAGCATCCAGGGTTGGGCTCAATTACATTTTTTAACCCAAATATGATTACGTTTCCAAATAAATTACAATTGTTTTCCTCCCTGAAAGTCAATTACAATTGTGTTCTTAAGTTCAAATTTAATTAATCACAATTACTGAGCCTTTAATAAAACTTAACCTTCCTCTTGTGTTAGCTTTCTGTTAGCATCTCTTATGGTAACGGGTCAGTTTTGACCTATGTCTTAAATCAGCTGTAAAATACACTAACAATATTATCTCACTTGCAATTTGTATATAATACATTTTCTTTGTAATTCATTAGTCAGCAAAGATCAATCACAGAGATGGGCAACCTTCATCACATTGGGGGGCAACAAAAATGTTATTAATACAGGAAAGAACAATGGGCTTTTGTGGTTTCCAATGTTTTTCTTGTATATAGTCATTTTTTGCATTTTTTTGTTGTGTATTTATTTAGTTTTTGTAAGTTTGTTGTCATTTCATATATCTTTTCTCTGATTGTGTGTGTTTTGTTTTGTGTATTTTTGCCGTCATTTTGTATTAATTTTTCTCTAAATTAGTATGTTTTTGTTGTTTTATGTGCATTTTTAATATTTTCTTATTGTCCTTTTTTTTTACTGTCATTTTGTCTGTCTGATCGATCATATTTCTGTAAGGAGCCTATTGGTGATATGAAAGCTGCAGCTTAGTTCTCTTGGTGTCTGGTGTGCTATAGTATCTGGCGCTCCAGTCTCCTGCAGACTTTTTTAACCACAATAATCTGGTTTAGGTGATAGTTTGCTATTTCAATACATTTCTTTTTAGAACTTTTTTGCTCTTTTAGAACTGATTTCTATTTCTCCTCCCCAGGTTTACAATGTGAATGGTTTTTATCAGACAGGCACAAACTTTCCAGTTGACGTTAATATCAACATGGCTAAAGTCATGGGAGTTTTCCTGGCCCAGCTTCGGTAAGACGAGTTTTAACCCTAACAGCGCTTCCTTTTTCCAGTGAACATGAGCTAACGTCTCCTTCTGTGTCATGTTAGACTGCTGCTAGGTGTGCAGTCGACAGCCCCTCCCAGCAGCTTCCAGGTGGCCCCCTGTGGCAGCTCGGGCCTCGCCGATTGGGAGCTGGACCGACTCATGTGGAGCCGTAGCGTGGAAAACGTTGCCACGGCAACCACCACCATCACCTCACTGGCACAGCTGCTGGACCAGATCGGCAACATTGTTATCAATGACAACATTGCCCAACAGGTGAACTGCACATGCAGAGTCAGAGCCTGTGTAATGCAGATTTTTTCAACCTTGGGGTCGTGACCCCCTGCGGGGTCACCTGGAATTGAAATGGGGCCGCTTGAAATGTCTAGTGATTAATAAATAACTGATTGAAAAGAGCAGCAGCTCACAATTCTAAACTGTATTATGTATTTTTGCTTTGTCAAAATGCAGTATAAAGTAAAGGAATAAATATGAAAAAAAGTAAATTAAATTAATTAATGGAGCTAAATAGATGAAATTCAATATAGTATAAAACTGTCTGAGCTGGTGTACTGTCACTTTGTACACTAATACCAGCTACTCTGTATTTGTTACATAGTAAAACATACATGATCAAAAATTAATTCTACAAAATAAAATCTTTGGGATTGCCAGAAATTTGTGATCAAAATGGCAGAGGTGAAAGTAACGGATTACAAGTACTCACGTTACTGTAATAGAGTTGCTTTTATGGATACTTTTACTTTTTTGAGTATATTTTGAAATTAGTAATTTTACTTGTACTTGTTTTAAAAGAATTAAAGTCATTTGTTACATTTCTACACCCAATCGTTACTGAGTGTTTTTTTTTTTTTTTTTTTCTCTAAATGATCAACTGACATTGTGAAACTAAAAAAAATTAAATGACCAGACAATAATCAAATGCATCATATCATAGCCAACCAAGAATATAATAGAATAGACCTTTATTGATCCCCCAGAGCGGGAAATTTTAATTGAATAAAAATTAAATCAGATTAAACATAATGCACCGCCCCAAAACAGCTTTGAATGCTGTTATTTTTTCAGTTTTATAGTTGGTAAATGTAGCTATACTTAGATCCTGAGAATTTTTTTCTGCTGCACAATGGGTTCACGATCCAAAAAAGCTTGGGGACCACTGCTATAACGTGTTTAACGTCTCCTCTCTTCAGGTGTCCAGTGCCGTCACGTCGCTACAGCTCGCCGTGGCCGAGCTGGAGGTAGGAAACCTTGGCTTCGCCCTCCAGTACAGTAAGGAAGCCATCTTGGCCTCGGAGAAGGCCTTCTTCGACCCTTCGCTGCTGCATCTTCTTTATTTCCCCGACGACCAGAAGTTTGCCATCTACATCCCCCTGTTCCTGCCCATGTGCGTTCCTATTCTGCTCTCACTGCTGAAAATAGTGTCTGAGGTCAGACAGAGACGCAGAGAAAAGCAGGCCAAAAAGGACTAATGGGGGGAAGACAGAGGATGTCCTTGAGATGTAGATAGAGATGACGAAGAAGAAGAATTATTGTTATCTTGAAGTTTGAGGCCTATAAGTGTGTTGTGTATTCATTTTATTGGGTTTCATCTCAGGATTCTTGCCTGATTTTTGGATTTTATTGAATGGCTGCTACGATTGTTTGACACTGTGCATTTACACTCCTGGAACAATGTAAATCTGTGCAACTTTATATTTGAATGTCACTTTTTTTAAGTTATTAAACAATTGAGGTAAAACCACCTTCAGTTTGTGGTTTAAAAAAAAAACTTATAACAAATTCAAATTGTATCTTTAATTTGTCTTATTTGGTCATCACACTCTTCATTTCGACGTGTTTGTATCTCTAGAATTCCCGCAGTCATTTTTGGTGATATTTAATCTTGTGCAGCGTTCATACAATATAAATTTGCAAAAATGTAGGTAAATCAATGGCACAGTTTGGAACTGTTAAAGGAAAACCACAATGTCAGCAGTAACAGTGATCCATCACATTCATGCAGAGTGAGCAAGGCTCTGCTAAATAAACAATTAGTCACAGAATAAACAGCTGCTGCCCTGTAAATAAATTCTGATGAACAAAGTATGAGGTCAAATTTCACCATAAAAACATCATTGTGTATTCACATAAAAGGGGAGGAGATTGCAGCGTCTGATCAATCAATGGAGAACCTGGCAGAGTGACCGTCTTTACAATGGAGGAACAGCTTATGATCTTAAACAAATATAATGAATTTAAATCCATGATGACAGCGAAGAGCAACACTGTTAGTGCAAAGCACCAGGAGGTGGAGCTTTTATACTCACTCAGATCTGATCCACTTCATAACTTGGTCCCGACCAGGTTAGGTGTTGTTTAAGTTTAAAATTATCAATAATTGAAATCCATAATTCAGACCAAAAACACACTGTTGTTACAGAAAAGGCAGGAATGAAAGAACCCAGGCAGGAAACTGCTGACAGTGATAATGCGTAAAAACGTGAGATTTTTTACGATGTTAATCCATTGGATTATAAACAGACAGCACTCAGTTTCACACACGTTTTTCTATTCAAGTAGAACTATTTATCACACACACACTGGGATGAGGGCACATTGTTCCACAGTCGGTAGTATGTTCCTGCTGCTGCAGTCAGCCTCACTTTAGCGTGTTAATTTATTAATGAATTAATGACGTCACCCGTCCGCGCATACAAAGACACAGGCTTCATCAGCTGACTGTAGATCAGTCCATCAGATATAAATCTATATCTTTCCTAAAGGATGTCATTGGTAAATGAAAGGATTGCGTCGATGTCTAAATATTCTCTCCTGTCAGCTATCACATTAGATCCACAGTGACGTGCTCACACATCACCTTTTATTGGACAGCTCATTTTCTAAGAGAACTGATTGGTCAGGAGGCGGGACTTTAGCACTCGCTAAGATCCTGGCCAGGACAGAACCTACCCCCGACCAGGTTAGTTGTTCAGCCTAAGTTACCATGATGATTTAGCTCCGTAAGATGTTAGCGAGCTTCGTAGTCCAGCACACACTGATATATCCTGTAAATTAGCGCGATGAGAGGTAATTCCGCTTCTTAACATAGGTCCAAAAGGCCTATAGTATTTAAGTTAGTGTAAATGTTAACCCTTGGGCCAGGGGTTCTCAACCGTTTTGGACCCTGGGGCCTCGTACAGGAGAGAATGTTTTTTCAAATTCGTCCTCAAAAACCCATCTATGATGTTAAACTATGGAATAAACTAGGTGAGTACATCAACATTAAAACGATTTAAAAGCAACCATAAACAAACTTTTTTGACCAGCTAATTTTTGCCATTGGAATTACTTATTCTTTAAACAGTTCAATTTAGAGCTGGGGGGAAAAAAATCGATTTATCGAATTTGTAGATAAAAACGATTTTTATTTAGCAAATTCGAGTTTAAAAAAAAAAAAACAATAATTATATATATATATATATATATATATATATATATATTTATATATATATTTTTTTTTTTTTTTTTTTTTTTTTTTTTTTTTTTTTTTTTTTTTCCCCCACTACTGTTTTTTCTGACTTTTTTTGCATTTCGTCCACGATGTGAGCCAGCCCCCTCTTTGTTTACATGTGTTTACCCTTTGAGCATGTTTAATTTTTGATTCACACTATGCTGAGATGCTAAAGGAACATTAACATTTTTTTCAATTGTAATCTTATATGTTATAAAATATGTAGCTATTTGATTTCTTAATCAGAAAATTTAAGCTACTGTGAAGGTTCTGTTGCACTTTTGCTTAAACCTGGGTTAAAGCTTGAAATTTTTGAATGACAGAGCTTCATTTACTTTTATTTTAGGGATTGTTCTTTGCATTTTACCTCTTGAGTACAATCACAGCAATAAAGTTGCACTTTTGACAATATATCTGATGTCTGCAGTCATTTTAAGTGTAGTGAAAAAATAAAAGAAAAAATCGAAAATCGAATCAAAACTTTAAATTTTCTTTAAAAATCTGAGATTTTTTTTTTTTTTAGGCAAAATCACCCAGCCCTAGTTCAACCTAAAAATGTTACATTTTCGTAATAGAAATGAACTTAAAGGGTACCAGCGCTAGTACTGTATAATATATTACCAAGAAAGTTAATATGTGCACATTTATTTGGAGAAAAAAAAGACTTAAAATTAGTGGTTAGCACGATTTTGTAGCCATTGAGAGAGCAGTGTGTTACAGTCCAGTATCCTTATACTGTACTACAAATGTAAAGTGTGTTGTTAATTATTATCAATAATGACCGTGATTGGGATTATTTTTATTGTTGGATACAACGATAAGGTGAAAAGTGTTAGATAAGATTTAATCAGAGCCGTTTTAACGAATGGAACAGTTCGTGTACCCTATCCGTTTGGCAGGGGGCGCTGTAGGCGGCTTAGTCCGGGCCTTTGCGTCACGTGACTGAAGAAGAAAACGGGCATTCTTTTCTTCGTTTGCACGTTTCCAGTCTTTCATTTGGTCGTCGACATTTATCCAGGTGCTTGTTCCACTCGGGCGTTGTTATCACACGGCGGGGAATGTTTTTAAACCACATTCTTTAAACCACTTTCTGTGTTCGTTCAGCGCTAACGCGTGTGTGGTTTCCCCGTCGATTGTGAAACGCTAGTGCTAACGGCTAACGCTAATTCTTCTTCAGGTTTGCGCCATCATGTCCGCACCAGGGATGGTTCGAGGGCCGGCGGGGAGCAACGATTGTCGGATATACGTGGGGAATCTTCCGCCTGATATCCGCTCAAAGGACGTGGAAGATTTGTTTTACAAATACGGATCCATTCGGGACATCGACCTGAAGAACCGCAGAGGAGGACCACCGTTCGCCTTTGTGCAGTTCGAGGACCCGAGGTAAGCTGCGGCGGACGGCCACTAAACGAGCTGTTTGTATTAAAAACTCACAGCAAACTCTACGCTTTACAAAACTACTCGGTAACATTCTCTAAATCATGTTTTTTATTGAAGTTTGAAGCGTGTATCCCGACTTTTCTTGTATTTTATTAGTATATTTTTTTTAGATAATGGAGAGGTTGAAAGTGTAAATCATGAAATATGGAATTTCTATCAAAGCGTTGCCGTTTGCAAATAACACATACTGGTTAGTCTGGGTCTCAACACTGGCTCTTATTTTGAAAAATAATCTTAAAAAGTGTGCATACTGAGTGAACGCAGTTTCCGAGTGCGCATGCGCTACAATGCTAAACGCTCACAAACGAGAGCACGTTTTCTTACTTTATCAACAAAAGACAAAGTGCTTCAAATAGTAATTAGAATTAACTATAGAAAACTACTATTTATTTGTATATACGCAAATTGGGTTCTCTGCTTTTCCAAAAACGGATCCATAAAAAGAAACAAACCTCGTTTTCATTAGCATTGGCCTGCTATTGCTGTTAAAATACTATTAGCTTTTTTAAAGCCGTGGTTCCTAACCCTTTTTGGGATCGACGACACATTTCCGGCAAAGTATAGAATACAGTAGTTTAATATTTATTGTGTGATATCTTAATTTGAAAAAAGAACAATACATTTTATATATATATATATATAAAATTAAATTAAAAAAATAAATAAAATTAAACCAATGTTTTTCCACCTTGGGGCCGTGACCATGTGGGGTCGCCTGAAATGTCTAGTAACTGATCGAAGAAAAAAAAAATATATATATAATATTTCTAATTAAGACACAATTCAAACTGTATTCTATAATTTCACTTATAAAAGAATAAAAAAAAAATAACACATTAAATAAAATGTAGTATATAAATATCTGAGCTGGTGTATCTTTTCACTTTGTACACTAATCCTAGCTACTCTGTATTTGTTACATATTTAAACAAACATGATCAAAAATCAAATATAAAAAAATCTTTGGGGTTGCCAGAAATTTGTGATCAAAATGGGTTCATGATCCAAAAAAGCTTGGGAACTACTGTACTAGACCCTTCAGGTGGTTTCATTTTAATTCCAGGTGACCCCACATGGGGTCATGACCTTAATTTTGTAAAACATTGCTTTAAAGAGCATTCATTGGCAGGCATATCACAATCTTGTTTTTAAATAAACTGATTCTTCCTTAACTGTTGTCTCTCCATGGTTGGTGCTAAAACCTCCAGTAAGGCTGACCTGAACCTGAATCTCTGTGCAGACAATCCTTCGTGCACATCCTCGTATCTTCCAATGTTAACTCACTCAGTGCCATTGACGCGAAAACTCGTCAATTGCGTTTTATCACGGAGATTACTAGAATACACCCTGGCGGAGGTCCCTCATCAATATTTAAGCAGTAATGTAGTAACCGACTGGTGACCTGATAGCAAAATAATAGGTGACATGTAGGTGGTAGCAGCGCACCTTTGGATGAGATCACCCGTGATGGGCAGAGTTTGGCTTGCATTGAAGGGGGTAGAAATTCTGAAAATGGCTGGCACTGAATGAGTTAGAATAAAACATGTTGGTTCATCTGAATTGTATTAAATATGTTGCACCCGCTAAATTCCACAGAGATGCAGATGATGCCGTTTATGGGCGTGACGGTTATGACTATGATGGCTACCGCCTGCGTGTTGAGTTCCCTCGAAGTGGGCGTGGAGGAGGAGGAGGAGGTGGTGGCGGCGGTGGTGGTGGTGCTGGAGGAGCAGGACCTCCAAGGGGACGCTATGGGCCACCATCTCGTCGCTCAGAGAACAGAGTGGTTGTGTCAGGTGAGGGACATGTTTACCTGTATTTTTCTATACAAAGTATAGAACTTGACAGGACTGGTTTTGGTTTTTTGCAGGTCTTCCTGCCAGTGGGAGCTGGCAGGATCTAAAGGATCACATGCGCGAAGCAGGTGATGTATGTTATGCCGATGTTTACCGTGATGGCACTGGAGTGGTGGAGTTTGTGCGCAAGGAAGACATGAACTACGCTGTCCGTAAATTGGACAACACCAAGTTTCGTTCACACGAGGTATGTAAATGATTCCCACGTCCTGTGGCTTAACTCTGGACATGAAAACTGACGGGAAATAGGAACACGAAGGCTCAGTGTATTTGGACTATGCTTATTAGGTCTGCACAGAATGGATTTTTCAGTTTGCTGGACAAACAATATTCATCAACAGTTTTGTTACTTCAGAGTGCAAATACAGAATATTGAAGAGTAACTAAACCCTGATGTTTTCATTTAAAAAATGTCATATTATGGGCGGGGCTCCTAAGGCAGTTAAGACACTCCCAGTGTACTCTATTAAATCTCAAAACAATCTATGCCAGTGGTTCTCAACCTTTTTTGGGTTCATTACCCCATTTTGATATCTCATGTTTCTGGTGAACCCAGGGACATTTTTTTTTTTGTGAATTAGTTTTTGATCATGTTTAAAAATGTAGTGACATATTGTAGGTTTTTACAGCAATAGAACCCGATTATTTCTGTTATCACTCGAATAAACATTGTCCTATTGATCAGCTATTACAAAGCAGAAGATGCTAATTGTGTGTGTGCATGTGTTTAGGGTGAGACGGCTTACATCCGAGTGAAGACTGACGGACCGCGCAGCCCCAGCTATGGCCGCTCTCGATCCCGCTCGAGGTCTCGCAGCAGAAGCCGAAGCAAGAGTGGCTCTCGCAGCTACTCGCCACGCCGCAACAGAGCCTCGCCCCGTTACTCCCCCCGCCACTCCCGGTCCCGCTCCCGCTCCTAGACGCACCCGGGCCTCACGGAAAGGCCGCGGCGTGCCTCAGCTGTAGTGGAGATGCCCATGAGGGATTTAGAAATGTACAGTCGCCCCCTGCCCAGCCCCAACCCCTGAGCATCATCTCATGTCATCATTAAGTCACTGTTGTCCTGTTATGATTATGATGTGCGCTTCCTTTCCTCTCCGACTGTTTGTTACTTTTTAATAATTTTTGTTTCCCTTTTTTTTCGTTGACCAAATGATCTTTCCACTCAACCCCGAATCTCTCACTCCGCTTTTCATTTTTCTTCACCTAAAAGAAGAAAAAATCTTTCCATGCTCCATCTGTATCCTCATCTTCCTACTTTTCTGCCATTAATTTCCCCCTAAATGCTGTGTGCTTTGTTCCATTCGTGATAGTTTATGATTTTTAAATTTTTACTTCTATCACTATTACATATATACTGCTGTCCTTTGACCTTCTTGTGTTTCTCTGTAGAGTTCAGTGGAACAAAATAGGATGGGAACAGAGGAAACAGTTCATGTTAGGATAAACAGGAGGAGGAGGAGTCAATAATGGCACCAATGGTATGATGGCTGTGCCTTGTCATCTGTGAAATCTGCTTTTTGAGGCTTTTTATTTCTTATTTAATTTTCATTTTGGACAAATAGTGCCCAAGTTGAGCACAAAAGATCTTTTAAGTATCCAAAGTAACTATAAAGCTTTATCAAATGTAAACTTCCTAGCTTTGGTTCTTTTCTTTTTGTTTCCCCTTAAAACTTAAATTTTTTCCAAGTATTTTGTGAAGGTGTGATTCTAACTCGCCTCCTTCTTCTTTGGTTCTGCTGGTATCCTGAAGGTTTGGACTGGGATCAATGTCTCCCCAACCTGGAGCCGGATCAGGATTCAGGATCAGTTCAGGATTAGGATTGTAGGCAACAGGATACATGGAGCACGATCCCCGGCCCACGTCCACATAACTCTCATCAGAAAGGAAATTTAATTGGCCTTTAAATACATTTATTTTTTTTCACCTCAAAGACGTTAATCACTGACAGCACAGTGGCAAAATGTTAAAATTTTCCAAAACATTTATTTGAAGTAGCCTTTAAAGAAGAGCAAAGCATGGATCAAATCCAGGAGGCGGGCTGGGAGGTGCAGGATGGATCCACACGCGTGAGGAGAGCGGTAAATAGTGGGCAAACTTTAACAGCGGTGAGGGATGGGGGTGGGAGGGGTCTGGGAGGAAACGAAGGGAGCGAGACCATGATGTGGTTTGTATCTTTTTTTTTTTTTTGTTTTTGTTTGTTTTGAATCTTTTCTTTCAAAAGTGATTCATTTCTGGATTTTCATACAAACCTGAGTAGTTCAAAAGCTTTATTCTCTTTTAATAAAAGGTTTAAGACCATGTTCTTGACTCCTGTGCTTCCTTATAACTGTCTAGTGTTATTTTCTTATCCTCTGACAACGTGCTAGTTTTGAAACTAAGGCTGGGACACGTGAAAGTGATCAGTTGATGCTTTCCTTAGACAATAACTCCTCAAAGCAATCAAATAACCACCTGTGGTTTGTCATTGTTTTCTGCTGTTTTGGGAGTCATTTTTTGGTATTTCGTTGGGCTTCGCTCTAACCAGAAAGACTGTAAAACTCACCCCACTACAGAATTCTATTTTACCCTTACTATCTACTCGTAACAGGTTTTTTGTTTTTTAGGGAGAAGTGCCAAGAACAAAACTAAAGTATACAGTAATATCACTTATACACTGATGCTTGAAATAGAGTGGGGAGCAGTCAAACTTATTTAACCCCACCTCAATCTAGCAGAGAATTAATATAAACAAAATAGCTGTTTCCTATTCAATTTTCTCAAAAATACCTCTAAAGAAGCGGTATTATAGTTACCACCAATGGTAATGTGAATACCACAAAGGTAAGTAATACTGGGGACTTGGTACCAACAATGGTCATATCACATGGGTAAGTAACATCTAATCCAGTGGTTCTTAAACGTTAATGGCTCAAGTACCCCTATTTCTCTTATTTCTGAATCCAAGTACCCCCTTTGTCCGACAACATTTTACCCGGAATACTATGAAAATACAACTATAGACTAGAGCATAATGAACGACTGATAACACACAATCTCACTTAAATAGGTGGAATTAAACAGTATTTAGAGATTTATTTCTATGGTTTTTATCATTTCTGGTAATAGCCCATCTGGTGTGGGGACCAAGAATTACCCCAGTATTTTTAGTTCCTGTTCTAATCAAGATCATTTTCATCATCAATATTATGATTATCACTTTTAAATTAAAATATACATTATTAAACCCTAGGGCTGGGCGATACATCAATATTCAAGAAATAGAGTTTTCTATTTTGGAGATTTTGAAAATTACAATATTGCCTATGTCGAAAATGTATACATTTTTTTATAGCTTAATTTGTATCAAAATACTTGTTTTAGGAGTCACTGCTTTCACTACTTCTCAGAACAACATTAAAACACAGTTAGATGGATTGCTAAGTGCGTCCTAACCCAGACCTTGCCCTAAACAAGCCACACTACAGAATTCACTCACACGTGCTGTCCCTTAGAGGAGAAAAAGCCAAAAGTGGCACATATTGTGCAGCTGTTTGTTATTAAATGTATCTGTGTGACATTTTGCATCAGCAAATTTATCCTAGAAATAGTGTTTATGGTCAGACTTGATTTTAATCAAAATTGAGTCAAGCGCCTTTAGAGTGATACGTTTCCGTATTAATAGACACTTCCTACAAGGAAAACTCTAACTTTGTATTGTGACCAGATATTTGTAAAGACATTTGAAACGGTGAATTCTTTGACATTTAGTTCGAGCCCCAGACTATTCCACACTAAGAGAAGAGAAAAACTTCTCTTCTCTTAGTTCTGTGTTCACAGCGCTTAGAAGTCTTTCAAAGCTTTCGTGGCTATAGAAAATATTTGTGTCGTCAGCAAACTACACATTTAACCAACTGAGAAACACTAAACACATCATTAATATACAAGTTAAATAATTTAGGGCCCAATACTGACCCTTGGGGGACACCACAAGCAATGTCAAGACATTTGGACATATACTGTACTCTGTTGCTCAAATTATTTTTAGGCCATTTCCCAGCCACTCCTCGTATTTCATAACTCTCCAATTTCCTGAGTATTATATCATGATTGATAGTGTCAAAAGCTTTTTTTTTTTTTTAGAACAATAAGGATTCCTATTGCATGTGTTTTTTATTTTTTATTTATTAATGAATGCTTTTGATATTACTTCTGTAGCACCAATTATGGACATAGAGGTTGATCAATTGGATCTGAAAACATATTGGCCTTCATTAATTAGATTGTGCTTTTGTATGAAATTTTCAAACCTTTTCTCAAAAACTTTTTCAAGGATTTTCGAAAAATTGGGGAAGAAGTTAAATGGGTCTGTAGTTTGTGAAATTATTCCTATTTCCATTTTTGAACAGTGATATGACGACCTTTGCATATTTAAATTTTTCTTGGAACACAGTTGTTTTAAGTGACAGGTTACAGATATGTGTTAGAGGTGTTAAAATACTAATTCGTTGTTTTATTGGAACCATATCAATTGAGTGACAGTCTGTACAGACCTTTTTTTGGGATTTTTGGACAATATTCAATATTTCACACTCACTAACAGAGTGTTAGTGCTACTGCATTGTAAAGTAACAATTAATAATTCCGTTTTAGCTATATCAGCCCCTCCAAATACACAAGTGCAAAAAAAAGTGAGAATATTTGCCAATATTAATTAAAAAGAACTCCCAATGTTTCCAAAATCCTGCAGATTTCCACAAATTGCTCCACCAAATTACATAAAAATGGTCACGAAATAAAATAAATTTAAACCAAAGATTCTCCGGAAACTAATATTTGTCACTGAGTGCTTAAAAATCGTTGGTTCCAACTTCCTTACATACTTTGCATCCTTTATGCGTATAAATGCAACAATTGGGCACATTATTGTCGAAATTTCTTGTTTTTCACCTGATAAAATCACATATTTGACTCTGAACTAAAATTAGTTTTACACCAGCTCGGTTCAATAGCTGGAGTAGCAGCAAAAGCATCCCATTTTGAATTATTATTATTATTTTGAATCCATTGATTAACTGTGTACATGGTAACACACCATAAAATAACCGATTTTATCGATCACTTATGGAGGCTGTGTGTCGTGGTGCATTGTGGGTGGATATAAGACGCAGCCACATCCTCTAGTAGTAGACGCACGTTGGAGGACGCACCGGAGCCAATCGCGTGACGGATAGGATGTAGAGGGCGGGGCCTGGGTGAGCACGTTTTCTTCCTTAATAAAGCCAACGCTAAAAAGCTGCCGGTAGACCTGCTCAACTTCATTAAACAGAAGCAGCTTTGAAAACGGTAAGTTATCAACATTCATGTCAGCATGATGACCAATGTGAGCATTAATACAGGGAAAAAAAAGAAAAGAAAAACTAGAATTTTGTGTATATTTTTTGTAATCGTGTGATTTAGGAATAATTCTGTGTATTTGTTGTCTTTTTCTCTTTCTATTCACCTCTGCCAAGGAGGTATTATGTGTGCCAATGGCGTATAAGGATGTTCACTGCATGATATTTTATAAAATGGGCATCATCGAGCAAAGGCTTGCATGAATATTATGAGGGAACTATAAATATTTTGATACGTTATATCTAAAATGGGGTGGAAAATAAATTAGTTATTTTAAAGGTTATAAAAACAAAACACTCATCAAAGTGAGCGCATATATACTAATTCAACTAAAAGAAATGTAGTTGGACAGAATATTTAGGCACCGCATCATTGACCTGGATATTCACCGGCATCTGTTTGTCAGTTTGCAGGATTATGTCAAAAGTACTTTGCAAATGTAGACAACATTTACCCATAAATAGGCCTTACGCCTTGGAAGATTGTTAAATTTCGGAGGAATTTTACTCAATTTCTTCTGTTTTTTGTGAAAATTAGACCATGTGGCCCCCAGGCTTCCAGTTGTCTGCGTTAGATGCTTGGAGCAGGCTTCTTTGTATGCAAGAGTTAAAGCTGCGGTATGTAGAACCATGAGGTGCTCCCCCTCCCCTCCTGAACCAACCTCACCGGTCTTCTTGTGCACACGTACACTGTGGAACTTTTTGAGACTTTTTTCTCCAGAGGCTAGTAACAAATGTAGGGACTTTATCTTGTGTTTTTAGAGTTTTCTGATGTTTTAGCGACATGAAAGCGTGTATCACACGCTGCTGTGAGGACAGTAAGAGGCTCAGAGCTGCTCCTCACACACAAGCAGCTGAGTCCAGCTGATCAGAGCAGACACTCTGTCCACACTGCAAATGAATTGGGTCCCTTCTTTTCACCTTAGATAATTTTTAATAAGCTATTAATCCCATCTGTTATCACTTTTTCTCTGACTTGAGGCGGACTGCGCTGGCTGAAAGCGGATCATGTGCAGTCCTCTGCATACCGAGTAGGAACCTCCGCTGTCTGCCATTCCTCCTGAACATGTTTGTGCCTTTATTCTGTTACTTCTCCACCTTGGTCTTCCTTTTTGCTCTTGATTTGCTGTGTAACCGCTGTTCCAAAAGCCGCATTAGAGACTTCTGCTGGAAGACATGCCATTGGACTGTCCCTACTCTCAGATCTGGAACGCGCATTGACTTTTGACGAGCAGTCAATAGTAATGCTTAAAACAGCTCATGGAATTGCCCTGTTGGTAGAAATATCTACCAGTATCACGCTCATTTACAGGGCCAGGAGAAGAAGAGATTCACGTCCACTCAGAACACTTTGGAGTACATTATGCAATACAATTAAATGAGATGATTATGGATTTTTTATCAAATAAAACAAAACAAGCTTAGAAATTGCAGCTTTAACACCACTATATAAAATGTAGTGGTAAGTAATGTATTTAATCTGCATCCTGTTATTCTTGCACCCTTACTGACGACACTCACTCTTTAATCTTTTCTTTGTGGCTTTATATGTGAACATTTCCTCCTCGTGCAGTCAGAACGCCAATATGTCGGACAAGAAGGCCGTAATCAAGAACGCAGACATGTCTGATGAAATGCAGCAGGATGCGGTGGACTGTGCCATGAAGGCCATGGAAAAGTACAACGTGGAGAAGGACATCGCTGCCTTTGTCAAGAAGGTTTGGTCGCGGTCACTGTTTGAGTGGAAAATTAAATAATTTGCATTGCACCCCATTTTAGATTTTTGACTTATCTCTTGCAGGAGTTTGATAAGAAGTACAACCCCACGTGGCACTGCATTGTCGGCAGAAACTTTGGCAGCTATGTGACGCACGAGACCAAGCATTTCATCTACTTTTATTTGGGTCAAGTTGCAATTCTACTGTTTAAGTCGGGTTGAAATCAGCTCACATTTTGTGTGCAACACTGTACATTTACTCTCAGCAGACATGTCTACCTCATTTTACCAATTACGTCACCTTTTTTGTGAATGCAACGCTACTGGTTATGCTAAATCAGTCATCCGACACCAATACTCGAGCACATCTAATGATTTCCGTATGAGCCACAGATTGCAGAAATGTATGTTCTTCGACAATGGCTCAGAGATTAATACTTTGTTGTCAGTATGTTGTCATAACTAATTTATTTTTGCATTAAAATTGGCAACAGAGCATGGTTTGTCAATATTGTCTTTTTTTTTTTTTTTACTTCTGTCCTGTTGCTTACACTCATCAGTTATAAGTTAGGATTGAACATTTCTCCTGACACTTAAGCTGTAAATAAATGAAAAAAATAATACTGTTTATTTTAGTGTGGTATTGTTATTTTGTACCGTATTTTATTATAAATAATTCTGACATTGATATGGTCTATTAATGTTTGCTTCAATGCTTCCTGCTTCACATAAAAATGGATGCAAATGTGTTTTTCCTTTAACGAAATGGTAAACAAAGACTTTAATGTGCAATTCAATCTTAAAAACAATTTCATTCATATACGTAGATATTTCAAAATTGAGCCATGTTTGTCAAAGCAGTATAAAAAATGTGTGCAATCTAAACGTCCTTAAGAATTACAATTGTCTTTTGAGTGACCTCTGGTTTATTTTGGTTTCATTAATTTTTTTTCTTTGGTTAATGTTATGTTTTGCCCAGTCTTTGTATATTTTGTTTAATGTGGTTGTTTAAAATTATGAATTTTTGAAATACCATGTTCTTTTCAATTTCAAAAAAGACTAAAGATTAGCACTACGTCCAAATAGTGCCTCCTATCTCTTTTCCTATCCACTTTTCCATAACCCCGTGGATGACGTCATGGGGTTAAGGAAATGTGTTAAAAGGTTTGTTGCATCAGACGCACTTCCACCAGGTGACTTAAAAATCCGACGTTTGCGTCTTCTTTCAGAATCAGAACCAACTTTATTGACCAAGAATGTGTTATACACACGAGGAATTTGACTTGGTGAACTGTGCTCTCTCTAATAGTGTAAACATTAAATAATAATCCACTAGAAAAAATAATAAATATATATAAACAGTAGTTAGACTAGAATGTGCAAAACTAAATATAAGATAATAATAATAGTATAAAAATATAAGATAATAGTACAGTAGTGCAGGAAAACATTTAAATTATATAGTATGTACCTGAACATTCTTAAAGAAAAACCGAACACTCTTATCATGTTTACCACTTAAACACTTGTGGGGGTTAAAAATCACTGGATAGGAAAGGAGATAGGAGGGACTATTCGGACGCAGCCCAGGATTTGGAGGGGAAGTGGTTTTCTGGCCAAGTTGCTACCCGTAGTCACGTGACGGGGCGGGTGTTTGTAATATAGGCTAGGCTAACAAGCTAATAACAGACAAATAAAAACGTGTGCTGAAATTCTGAACCTGATGGTCGCCCGTCAATTATTTTCAAACAAAAAACACAACAGGGGTAAGTTAACTGGGTCTGTGACTCAAACCCAGAACCACGTAGTGAATAAACCACTTTCCATGTCCAGAGCCATGGCTGTCCGTACCGGTGTACCAGTACCGGCTGGGCTCGGGTGGGGCTCTTCAACTCCGCTGTCCGCCTCGGCTGCTCCCTTCATACCCGGGGGCTCCACGTCCGAGGCGGAGAAGCACTTTTTCCGGTGCAGTGAGAAGCTGAGAGCCCTTCATGCTGGTTCCCAGCAGCTGAAAGAAGAACTGAACCTGCTACTGGATCAGCTGCTGTCAGAGTACTACAAGACCCCCGAGTCCTGTGACACCACCATCCGAGCACAGGTGACACCCATCTAGACTAGGTGTTCTCAAACTTGGTGTCAGGACACCATTGGGGTCGCCAGATGCCTTCGAGAAACTAAAAAATGGAGCCCATTTTTGCTTTATTTGATTATTTATTTATTTATTTTTTTGTGCAAATTTTCTGCAAATACACCAAACTTCATCATATTTAACCTATTTTCATAAAGTTTTTCTTGCCATATTGTTGCTCCTTTTAATGCATTTTTACTACATTACTCCCATTTCTGCCACTTCTACGTCAAATTTCAATGCCTTTTCTGCACATTTTTCTACTTTCATGACATTTTCAGCACTTGTAAACTCTTTCCCACCTAATGTCGCATTTGTTGACCCATTATTGTCACTTTTAACCTATTTTCACCATAATTTATGCTTTTTCTGCCACTTTTAAGCCAATATTGGCACTTTGTACCCTTTTTGTAACTTTTTTTTAATTAAAAGGATTTATATCTTTAAGATGACTATATACTATGCTCCAAATAATTAAAACTTCCTGGATATCTGTGGATATTATTAAGATGAATAAATAAATGTTACCACAGATCCATAGAACAATCATTTTGCTGATTTTAAATATAATTTTAATCTAGATTAGATTAAAACCATGAGTGTTTTTTGCTGTCTTCTAAATCAATTACTTAATTTAAGATACAATTTGGTCACTACAGAGTACAAAAGACTGAAGGATTTAAATAAACACTGCTTACACATTATAAATAAAATGTGGTAAAAAAAAAAAAAAGAACAATCTGTGGATTCTTTGAATACAACAACAAAGTGCAGTACATTTAAAATGACAAAAAAAAGAGAAAAGTATACATTAAAACTATAAAATTATTTTTAATGCTTTATCTTTTAATAAGCTCCTAAACTAACATGTCTTTTAACACGCACGAAGAGTCTCCAATTAACCCAATGTAAAATCATCCCCTCACCCTAGGAAACCAGGAATACGCAAAGAAACATCCGTTCACTTTAACTCTATACCTAAGATTTTTGTTTAATGGAAACAGTCTAGTTTATTAAGTGATGAAGAGCTTTTGTCACAGTAGGGGCCACAAAAATGTGATTGTATCTGATCTGAGGGCCACATTTTAAACATTCATTTAGAATAATGGCATGAATACACAAAAAGATTTGGTCAATTTCTGTTGTCTTGCATATTTTTCTGATAATTTTAGGGAAAATAAATCATGTAAAGTAAATTATAAATGATAATGTTGCCTACTCCTATATTCTAAAGCCTACTTTGGCTGAGTTGTGTGCATGACATTTCTCAGGACGTATGTTCTCTGCTGAAGCACGTCAGCTCTCTGGTGCCGCTGAGTCAAGAACACTTAGTGGTCAAACTCTGCCAGCTTGTACATCATCTACTCAACCAGCTCAAGGTAATCCACTCGTCTCTCACTGACGTGTACGCATCATGCGAGTCATCATCTCTGAACTCACTTCTGCTTCTTTTTCAGGTAATATTAGATGAGTCGTCGCTGGGAGGGCTGATGCATTACACCGTCTCTGCTCTGAAAGTGTGTGGTTCGTGGACACACACTGATGTCCTCCTGGCTCTCTCCACAATAGTGTATGGAAACGGACCTCACTGTGTTCAGGTAAACGTTCAACAGCACACGCCTTTTTGATGAAGTACGAGGCACCTGATGAGTCACTTTGAGACTGCAATCATTTGTAGATCCTGAGTAATCTGCTCAGTGAAGATGGCGTCCTACTTAGCTACAGCGCTCCGTGTCAGCCAGATATGGAGCTACAACAGGCGGCTCTGAACTGCATGGCTAACCTTTGTTTCAGGTAGGACTAAAAACCTTTCACACATTCTATGTGGTCATAATAAATATATTTAAATATATCTCTAGTGCTATAGCAACACAATTGTAAACTTGCAAGCATAATATGATGCCAAATACTGGATATAATCCAAAATTAGGGGCTGCATAACAGAGCTGAGCGATATGGACAAAAATTGATATCTCAATATATTTTCTCAAAATGGAAATGTACGATTTAAATCTTGATATTTTAGTTCAAATGAAGTCTGATCAGGAAGGCAATTCAGGGTTAAATTTGTTGCAATGCAAAATGCCACACAAGCACATTTATTAACAAACAGTTGCACAACATTTTTTCTCATATAAAGGACAGCACATGTGAGTGAGTGCTTTAGTATGGCTTGTTTAGGGTAAGGTCTGGGTTAGGACGCACTCAAACCAACATAAAAAGGACAGTTAAATGGACTACTGAGATGTAGTGAAAGCAGCGACTCCTAAAAGAAGTATTTTAAAACAAAATAAGCTATAAAATATATATATTGATATAGGTGATATTGTAATTTTCTATATCGCTAAAATAGAAAACTTCATATATTTGAACCTGGATATATCACCCAGCCCTAGCATAACAGTTTAATACTGGGTTTTTCAACCTTGGGGTCGTGACCCCATATAGGGTCGCCTAGAAATATGAGGTTGCCTGAAAAGTCTAGTATCTAGTAATAATGAAATAAAATAAATAACTGATTAAGATCATACCTATATATATTTTTTTAATTGTATTGATGTATTTTTATGTATCCATTTTTGCACAATTAAAACAATACATAATATCACAGAAATAAATATACAGGAAGAGGCAGAACGCTCAAAGAGCTTAAATATGAATATTATGATTTTTTTCAAATTAAAACACTACACACTCAAACAACTATTTTCTTTTTTCACTTTTTCAGATATAAAATCTAGTTCAAATAAAATGCAGTATAAAAATATTATTATCACTTGTGCACTAATCCTGTCTACTCTGTATTTGTAACAGTATAAGAAAGGTTTCTGGGATCATCAGAAATTTGTAAAATTAAAATGGGGTCATGACCCGATAAAGGTTGTGAACCACTGGTTTAATACTTTGATCCTTGTGAAGGCAGAAACCTGTTTGCATTTTAAACATCCAAATCTCGTGGATTCACAGGGTTGATACGATACGATATTTTAAAAAGGGAAAAGAGTAAATGTTTCTTTAAATTTGATTATTATGTTTTTTTTTTTTTAAAGATTCAAACTACATATAAAAAATAAAATAATCAAAATAGTCACATTTGTACATAAAATCCACTAGATTATTCTCTCTTGATGCAACGCTCGTGGCCATTCCTGCTTTGAATTTACTGATCCACTGATGGGAAAAGTGGATCCATTAAGATAAAATCTCTTTTTTATTCTTTTTCAAGGCCTAGTGTTGCCTTCTTTTTCTCTGATGTTGTGTTTCTTCACTACCTGCATGTTCATATGTTCTCTCTGCAGAGTCTCTGGTCAACCAGCGGTGGATGATCAATACAGGAGCGTCTGTTTCAGAGTTTTCCTCCAGACGCTGCAGTCGGCACAGCCTGTCGGTGCTAATGAGATCCTCTATTGCCTGGTATGGATGTTTTAGTTTGTTTTAACGAAAGGTTTCAAGGAGAAATGAAATTGTCCTGCCATTCATGTCATTATGGCTTTAATCCAGGTGATTCAAAGCGCTCTGAAGGGACTACAGTATTGTTTCCTCGGTGGGAAGTGGAAGTTCGGTGGAGAAGAAGAGCTCGGGACTTTACTGGCTTCTGTTAAAGTAATGAATCCTCCATCTGTACATTGTCTTTTTCTCCTTGTCTCAATTTTAAAGCAGAACTAAGTAACCTTTTCAGCTTAATAAATCCTTCTTGTGGTCTCTCTGAGGGTAATACAAGTGTTTATGAGGTGATCGGGGGGTCTTTAATCCCCCCCACCCCCCCCCGCTGTCTCTGGCCAGAAAACAGCACTTGCAACTTTCCCTGCCTCCGACCCGGTACCAGTCTCGCAGCTCTGTTCTCGTGACAACACGTACTGCTTTACGACAGCCCAATTCACACTGCAGTCGCTTCAATCGCCCGTTATGAGTTGCTTGAACACAGAGATGCTTTTTGGTCACTTCATCGCTCCAGTGACGTCATTACCAGGGAACGTGTGTGTGTGTGTTTTTACGGTATAAATGGTCAACTTACTGAGTTACTAAAGGATGAGTTCACTAAGATAGTAGGCTTATTCAAGATTAACCGCTTTAATTTTGCCCTGGTATGTTTAGGAAGCATCCCGCTGCCTGTCTCACTGAAGCGGGAGGGAGGAGCTGCTGCCTCGGGGTGCGGAGTGTTTACGACAGTGACATAATCAAAAGGGACCTTTAGAGGGAGCGCTAAGCTCAAGTTTCTTAGTTCTGCTTTAACATGTGTTTATTATAGTTTTTCACTTTGTTTTCCACAGAGATTGATGTTTCAAGGACTGCCTGCAGTGAGTGTTGAGTGGCCCCTGGTGCTTTATCCGGCCCTCCTTCCTCAGTACGATGCTGTAGCTACACCAAATCCGCTCGAGACTCCAAAACCTCCAGAACCCTCGAAGGATTCTACAGCCTCTGGAAAAGCTTCGGGGGTAAGTTGTGCAGAATGGTGGGGAAAGTGTTTAACCTGGATTAAATTGATCCGGTTTCGGTATTTTTTTTTTTTGCCATCGATGATCAAAGGATAGCAATAGTTAGACACTATTTCTGTTTTGGATTTCAAAAACCGGTGATGCCATTGCTTTATTATCCTATTTTATCATTGCATGCATCACAAAAAAATAATCTAACAACAATATTTTTGATTGTGATAATTATACATCAGTTTGTGACAGAATTAAACATATGGTCAATATTGACAGCTTTTGGTGGATTATTTTATGAGGCCAAACTCTTTCTACTTTGCTGTAGGCCTAAAGGCTTAATACGTTATAGCCTACCTAATCACTGATCAATTAATCAACTATCCACCAAATTGGATATCTTCTAGGCCAGGGGTTCTCAACTGGTTTCACCCTGGGACCCACATTTTGACACAGTCATTAAATTGCGATTTGTGACCTACTTTTTTTTAAGAATTCAACAAACCAAATTTAGTTTTTCAAAAATAGCTGTTCATTTCACAGGGCGGCCGTGGCTCAGGTGGTAGAGGGTCGTCTTCTGATCGAGAGGTTGGGGGTTCGATCCCAGTACCTGACTATGTGTCGAAGTGTCCTTGGGCAAGACACTGAACCCTAAGTTGCTCCCAGTGGTCGACTAGCGCCTTGCATGGCAGTCCTGTCCCACTGGTGTGTGAATGTGAGAGTGATTGGGTGAATGAGCTTTGGGACTGCTTCAGTGTGGTTATAAAGCGCTATATCCATTTACAGACATGCATTTCACAGCATGCCTGTCAAAAGAAAAGTTTCTTTCAAAATAAAAGACAAGTTCAACATGAGAGACATTAAGTATTTATTTTTGACCAGCTGTCCGTGACCCACTTTTGGGTCCCGACCCAGCAGTTCAGAATCGCTGAATGATCCAAATATAGTATTATTTGATACACTTTTAAAGTTTTGTTACATTTTGGGCCTGAAATCCACCCTTTTGATGGGATCAGTTTAATTCTGATTTTTTTGGATCAGAGTGATCCCAATCCTACTAAAAATTTCAGAAAAACCCAAACTTCAGGTTTGATCCAGATCAAAACCGAGATTGGATTATGGGGTCTAATCCCATTACATCATTCGTTTTTCTTTTGGAAAAAAAAAAAAAATTTCAAGATTTTATCCAATCTTTTATCCACAATCTGAGCTGATTACTTTTAAAAAAAAAAAAACAGGCCCTGGTTTAAACTCTTAATTTTGTGGATTTTTTTTTACTGTGTGTGTTTTAAGAATAAAAAGAAAAAATCAAAAGGAAAGGGGAAGAAATCCAAACCCGAGAATAGCAACAATGTAGATGTGGAAGATGAAGGGAAGGAAACAGCTGCTATTCCTCAGAAAGATGGAGGACAAGAATGGAGAAAAAGGGACGGAGACGTCTCAATCAAACCCTCGCCCTTGGTTTTGTGTCCGTCCTGGAAGAGATACACCTCCGACTCTGAATTTTCTGACCCTGAGGGAAACGCACAGAGCAAATTAAGGTACATGAATACACAGACTGAGGTTGTTTTCATCAGAATTTCTGTTTTGAATCGATAAATGATCTCTATAATAAACATTCTGAAACATCTGATAGGTTGAACCATGGTCGCGTGCGTCAGGGAGCTCTGCATTGTCTGTTGGCGGTGGTTAAAGCTGTAGAAAAGAGGATGCTGTACGGGTACTGGTCCTCCTTCATCCCAGACGCTCCTATAGGAGGACCACCACCACTCACCCTCCTCACCATTGTTCTGAAAGATCCGTCGGCAAAGGTTTGGTTCACCCGTGAATCGATGCACCTCACCCTCACTCAGAGTTGCGGTCGATTATAATTGTAATTGGTAATTTATTGCAATTATGACATAATTATATTTGAAATTGTAATTTTTAATTTCATTTTATTCTTCCATTGTATCTTCCAGGAAACATAAGTCCAAACTGTGTAAGGAAACTAGTAGAAAATCATCTCATACAAAGCATGCGACCCATTACAAAATGCTATTAGACACAGTCAAGCTTGTTTTTTTTTTGTCAAGCTTGGTTGATTCTTGTTGTAGAATGAAAATTAGACAATAAGTGAGGTGTGTGTGTGTGTGTGTGTGTAATCATTTTTAAAAATATGTTGCTGTTGTAATCATACTTTAAATTAGATTACGTTAGATTATCCTTTATTTTATCTCACAGTGGGGAAATTCACACGCTACAGCAGCCGAAGAGCAAGCAAACAAGAAAGCTAAATATGAATACAGAAAGGAAAAATTAAGGCTAAAATAAGTAATAAAATAAATAGTAGATATCTGTCAGGATAACAGTACAAAAAAATTATAATTTGAATTGAGTTTAGAAGATTGACTTCAATTGAAATCAAAATCCAATTAAACATTTTATTTAAAATGCAATTAAACATATGGAATCATGTTGCAATTCTATGCTTACACATAGTTAACAATTATTAAAATAAAATTTAAAAATTAACAAATAAATAGTGTGTTTAATTGTAATTGATAATGTAATTGTAATTAACTTTCAGGGGGAAAATAAGCATCTTATTTTTAAAAAATGCCGGTCACCATAATTGTAATTATAATTAAGTTGTAATTGAACATGGATATTTGAAGACGTAATTGTAATTTAAAAATGTATTTGACCCCAACCCTTCACCCGTCCTTCCTGTCCTGGTCCAGGTGCGGCTCTCTGCTCTTCAGGTATTGTCCGGGATCCTCGACGGGTCGCGACAGTTTCTGGCTTTAGCTGAAGACACGGCATCTCCTCGAACGTCTTACACCTCGTTCTCCTTCACGCTGGCGGCCAGCGTCAGGGAGCTCCATCGAGCTCTTAGTCTGGCTGTGTTGGCAGAAACCTCCGTTCAGACGCTCACACAGGTCATAAAGGTACGTGTGTGTGTGTAAATGTGTGTTTATAGGCAGCTGGAAAAGATTCTGATTTTATTTACAATGTTCTCTTTGGTGTAGCTGTTAGTTTTTCCACATTATAGCAACAAGTTCATGGGTTCCACTTTTGGGATGGACTTATTCTCCTTGTTCACGTATCAAACTCAAGGCCCAGGGACCAAATCTGGCCCTTTAGAGCAGGTGTATCAAGCTCATTTTAGTTCAGGGGCCAAACACAGACCAGTTTGATCTTAAGTGGGCCACAGATTTTTGGTGGAGCGATTTCAACATTTTTATGCCCTGGTTTGCACTTTCTTTTATAATTGATATACAGTAATTCAAGCAAAAAGTGACAGTGTCAGTCCCTACAGGATCTTCACTTAAATTTCTCTTATTTCGTCACAATTTTTTATTTAATATTGGGAAATTTTGTGGAATAATTTGAAAAAAATCCCAGGATTTTGGAAAGAATTAAGAGAGTCCTTTCAACAATTTGAGACTAAAATTGACAGCCATCGTGTGGTATAAGCATTGGGAAAACTGAATCCTGCAAATAATGTGGAGTTTCATTCATTTTGTGTATTTGAACGGACTGAGATTTCTACAACTGAATTATTTTTTAATTTACGCAGGGAATCATGCTTTTTCCATCATTTTTACTATTTCTTGTGGGCCACATTGAATGCTCTAAAGGCTCGGTTTTGGCCCCCAGGCCTTGAGTTTGCCACATATGCTTTAGGATAGAGCAGGGGTGTCAAACTCATTTTAGCTCAGGGGCTAAATACGGAGCATCTCAATTGGCCCACATATTTTATGCTGGAAAACAAGTTATTTCAACATTATTGTGCTCTAGTTTGCACTTCTACGCATATATAAAATCCAAAATATGTAAGAAACTGACAATATCCAAGCAATAAGTGACAGATATCAGTCCCAACAGGGTTTTCACTTAAATTTCTAGATTTTGTGACCAATTTCTATTTAATTAAGGGAAAAATTATGTCATCATTTTAGGAAAATTGAAGGATTTTGTAAGAATTTTCAGTGTTTTTTTTAACAGTTTAACATTATAAATGACTGCAATATTAGCACCGGGAATACTGTGAGACCCTGGATATATTGTTGAGTTTCATTTACACAATGATTCATGTTTTCTGACATTTTTACTTTCTCCCGTGGGCCAAATTAGATGCTCAAGGGCCGGATTTGGCCCCCGAGCAATGATTTTGACATGTGCTTTAGAGCATTCAATAGGACTATGGAAGAAAATAAAAACATGAATCATTGTTTAAATTACCAAATAATTCAGTTGTAAACACTAAAATCCTCTAAATTCATACAATTAATCAAACTTTTCCCATCCTTTTATCACACTAGTGCAGTGCCCGTAGGAAGTATGTATATACTTAGCACAGTAACTTAGGTTAGCATACATCTGCAGCCTGCTGAGAGAGAGAATTAGAACTACAAATTACCTTTCTTCTGTAGATTCTTGTTTTTTGTTTTTTTCCCTTCGCTAATCAATCAACCTTTATTTGTATAGCGCCAATTCACAACACGTGTTATTGCAAGACACTTCACAGAAAGTCAACATTGAGCTGTTCTAACTTATCCTGAGTTACCATGACTACCTGTCAACATCAGTTCTAAAAATTGTCCGCTTCCTTGGGGATGGGGCGTCCAAACAAATCCGACGTTGCACACCATTGAACCAAGCAGCAGCCATGTTGAAAGTCTCAACTCTGTCTGTCCCTGAAGCACAGAGATATTTGAGCCACAGAGAGACAGAGATTCCTTGCTTTATAGATAAAGATAGATACATGATGGCATTTGGTTTTAATCTCAAATTGTTGAAAGAACTAAAATTCTGTAATTTTTTCTTAAATTATTCCACAACATTTCACCACATGTAATAACAACAGGTGGGATCTTGGTCTTATTTTGTATTATTTAGTCATGGTTGGTCTCTTTTGCTCTTCACCATCAGTGTCTGGCTTTCCTGGTGTCCAACGCTCCCTATCACCGTCTCAGACCCGGCCTTCTCACTAAGCTCTGGAAACATCTCCATCCTTACGTGCACCACAGAGGTCTGTGTTTCTGCTACTTTAATCCTCTCCTCAATGATTTGTTAAATATTTACAGTCTTTCCCAAAAATCCTGTCCATCTCCAGACGGCACGGTGCGAGTTTCAGTTCTGAATCTTTACGGAGCCATGGTGACGACTCGGGCTCCTCTGCCCGAGGTGCAGCTTCTCCTCCAGCAGCCAGAGGGCAGCGGTGGCAGCGGCACCGCTTCTTTCACCCCACAGAGCTCGACTGTCAGCTGGAGACAGAGAGAGGGCGCGTCCTCTCCGTCTCACACGCCTGTCCCACACTCCCCGCTCGCTCCTCACACACCAGTGGAAGGAACCTGTGGCCCCCCGTGGCTGCTGCAACTGTGCTCATCACTCGTCACTCAACCCAGGGAGGAGCAAGCCGTTCGATTAGCAGCGCTACAGGTGAGAGCGGCAGAAAGTCCAACTACAGTCATGAACAAAAGTATTCACACCCCTGGTTTTTTTTTCCAGAAATTACAGCATTTCTCCCAGAAGTAGTTGCAATTACAAATGAAAACAAAAAAGCAGAAGGAAAAAAGACAAAATGTACATATTGTAAAATGTAAAAAATCTGACTGGACAAAATTGTTGACACCCTTTAATTTCAAGCATGTGATGCTCGTTTAAGCTCACCTGTGGAAAGTACCAGTTTGCTGGCAATATAAAAATCACACCTGAAGCCATTTCCAATGTATAAAATTTGACTGAATTTTTGTGTTGTGTGTCTGTGTGTTAGGGCTGCACGATTATGGTCAAAATGATAATCGCGATTATGTGGATCAATATTGTAATCATGATTATTAATCATCATTTTTAATGAACTACTTTTTAACAAACAGTATGTGAACAGTTTAGAATGCAAAATAAAAGCTTTAAACAAGAATAATGATAAATACAAGAAAGAAAAATACTAATTTAGCCAAGAGTTAAAAATTTACAGAGGGCAACTTCTTGAAAAGAATTTCAGCGTATGAAGAAAAAGTAAGAAGTACATTGAGGTGCGTTCACACCGAACGCGACTTGATTACTTTTGAAATCAATGTAAATGACGCAACGTCAAGCGACGCGACTCATGTAATTCCGAGTGACCCAAAATCTCGCTCGCTTTTTATTGAAATGGTGGAATGAAGCCTTAATCATGTGTTCCCTCTGGTGGTTGGCAGACTACTAGGGGTTGAGAAAGTATCTGATTAGATATGTAGCAGAGGCCGCATTTTAAAAGTAAAAATCGCCAACGATCAGGTTAATTTAATCATGGCAGCCAAAATTGTGATCATGTTTGAAACTTGATTAATTGTGCATCCGTAGTGTGTGTCACACCAAGCATGGCAAAGAGGAAGAAGAGCCGAGAACTGTCTGGGGACTTAAGAAGCAAAATTGTGAAAAATATGAACAATCTCAAGGTTACAGGACCATCTCCAGCGATCTTCAAGATCCGTTGTCCACTGTACGTAATATTAAATAGTTTATAACCCATGGAACTGTGGCTAATCTTCCTGGATGGGGACGGAAAAGAAAACTTCACGAAAGAATGCAATGCAGGATAGTTAGAATGGTGGATAAATTTTTGCTTCTTTTGTGTTTTTTTTCAATCCACATAAAGGAAATAAACACGTATATACCAAAAACCTTTGTAATTGCAGAGAAATGCTGTAATTGCTGGAAAAATTCCAGGTGCTCCAATACTTTGGTCCATGACTGTACATCCCAGTGCGTGTTTATTCATGCGTGCCATGTGTTTCAGGTTCTGTGCCATCTAGTGCGAGGATACTTCCCTTTGATCCAAGTGTGTCTGTGTGAGATCAGGCAGGTGAGCGCTCATTGCCTAAGCGACGCGGACCCATCCGTACAGCTACATGGTTCAAAGGTAACGTCCCCGAGGTGGAGTTTTAAAAACGTACTGCCTGCAAAGCATCCGTCACAAACACGGTCTGATGTGTCTTTTAGTTACTGGAGGAGTTTGGTACAGGAACCATTCAGCAGTACAGAGCAGAGAACAAAGTGCCTGAAAGCTCACGAGTTCCCATAAGTGAGGTACGTATACACGCTATTGGTGTGCATTGCCATGAATCTGACGATACGATACCATTCACGATTTGCACGTCACGGTACGATATATCCCGATACTAAACAATACGATACACATTGTGATATCATTTACAAATTTCAGCATCACAAGTATAAAATGGTATGAAATTCAAGGACAAATAGTTCAGAAACAAGTTATGTATTTATCTTATCAGACTGTCAAATTACATTTTTCAAAAAAGTTTAATTTTTGCTTCTACAACAGATTCTGATTTTATTAAGTTGGCATACGTCTATAAAAGTGCCCAGTATGCTTTAGGAAAATAAACTTCCAAACTAAAATGCATTGAGGATTGAGGTAGTTTAACAAGGTCTGATGTGGTTCACCTAGTGACTGGGTGTTTACATGCTATGCAGATGTTAACATTATTAAAATTATTGTTTTTGGTAAAAAACATGATTAAAAAATATATATATATATTTGGATATTTTTTGGATCCGTACGATAACCGCGGGGTGAGATATCACAATATATTTTTAGTCTTAAAGCTGCTCGTGACAACATTTTTTTTTTTACCGGATAAAGACCGTGGAGGCCTCAAAGATCAATAAATCAAAGATCATTTTCTAAAAAGAAGATGCTATTGTTATTTTTGATCTCCACTATAAACACTTTCTTATTGACTTTCTTGACAAAGTTTCACACATTGAGATGGGATGTGGAGTCCCTTAGAATAACCACATTCTTAATGTGTTTCAACAGACCAATCACAGTAAGATCTCCACATCCCATAATGCAACGCCCAAAAAGTTTCCAACAATGTCAATTAACGGTGTTTACAGTGGAGATCAAAACAAAACTTTCAAACAGCAATTTTAACTTTTTACATTTCTTTTAAGCAAATGATCTTTCATTCATTATCTGAGGCCTACATTTTGTAGCTTTAAGTGTGCCTTAAATTTTCTAAAATTGTTAGATCTGCTTGAAACAAACATGTTTCGTATTGATTATTTGCTTGCATTTCAGTTATAATGAAATGTGGTTTTTTTTATATGAAGAAAGCGGAGCAGTAGGAAAACCCTGATGATTTTTGAATGATGCAGGTGGTCCATTTTTGGTCCGACGTGTTGAAGGGTCCTCTGAATGCTGCGCTGCAAAGCGAGCAACATCACAAGCTGCAGGCGAGTGCGTGTGACACGCTGTCGTCCATCTTGCCCCAAGCTTTTGCACAGCTGCCAGTGAGTCCACACGTTTTTTTCTCAGTTTCTGCTCAGCTGAAGCTTAGCGCCACTCAGTTGTTCATGTGACGCTGTTTTTCAGGACAAAACTCAGCTGATGTGCATCACTGTGTTGTTGGGGCTGACGTACGCTGACGATTGTTTGGTGAAGAGTGCAGCTATCAGGGCTTTGGGCATCTACGTGCTGTTTCCCTGCTTGAGAGAGGTATGACATATTACCGTCTGTCATGAATACTGGGACTTGTTGAAAGAATAAACATCTTTTTTGCTTTCTTTTTGTTTTGTCAGGATGTGATGTTAGTGGCCGACACCGCTAATGCAATCCTTGCCGCTCTGGAAAATCGCTCGACAAACGTCCGTACGAAAGCCGCGTGGTCGCTTGGAAATCTCACAGACACGCTCATCGCTAACATGTAAGATGGTGTTAAAAAGTTATGAAGTGGATATGCTGTAGGTGCCGAGAATAGGAGTTTGATTTTCCTTAATGCCTGAAATCAATAAATCAAGGATTGATTGTTTGGGGGAAAAAAAGCTTTAAAAGGTTGAAATTGCCGCTCGAAAATTTGTTCTGATCTCCAGCCAGTTTATTGACATTTTCGAAAAAGTTTTGCGCATTGCATTGTGGGATGTGGAGTCCCAGAGAAGTGTTTTTATTAGGGCTGTCAATCAATTTAAATCTTTTATCTGAACTAATCGCACAATTTTCTGTGATTAATTGCGATTATTTAAATTTTTCTGCTAAAGACTGAAGCTTCTAAAAGATATTATTTATTTATGCAAAAACTTTTTCGACAATGTCAACACACTTTTAAACATTTTAATCGTGTTGACAGTGGAGGTCAAAGCAAATGATCTTGGATTCATTGATCTGCTAGGCTTTCTTTTGGTTGTCTTTGTATTCAGGGAGAGTGTTGGTGTGGACTTCCAAGAGGAGCTCTCTGACATGCTGCTGCTGAAGATGCTGCAGGCAGCCAACAAAGCAACAGCTGACAAAGACAGGGTGAGATCTGGATCAAATCAAAGCTGATGTGTTGCAAAATTGAAGCTGCGCAGATTCACGTGAGAAAAGCAGTTTGTGCATCTGTAGCGACAGATTGGAGAAGTTGTAATAAAAAGAGTAAATGTTGGATTACATGTTTGCAGCTGTCATTTTATTTGTGTAAATATCATTCTACACATTTGTGATTATTTTTATACAAGTTCTCACATCACATTCTACAAGCTCTCCCATTTTGCAACATGTCTACCGTCATATTTTTTTAGGTTGTGAATATGCGAACCCTTTTGACTGTTTGTTGAATCTGTTCCAGGTGACCTTGAATGCTGTGCGCGCCCTTGGGAATCTGCTGCATTTTCTGCGTGAAAGCCAAATGAGTCGCTCGGCCTTTGAGCGCCCGGTGGAGGATGCCGTGCGTGCGTTGGTTAAAACCATTCAAACAGACGCGACCATGAAAGTGAGGTGGAACGCCTGCTACGCTTTGGGAAACGCTTTCAGGAATCCAGCTTTGCCACTCGGTAAGTGCGGTTCCTCGCTGATCTCTTCCATGAACGTTTGACATCGTAAGTTGTAAGTGTTCCTAGAACGGGAATTAGAACAGGAATGTCATGTTGACGCATTTTAACTCATCACGACATGGTTAAAACACGTAAAAACAGGTGCGGTGCAAGATAGATGGTGTGAAAAAAAGATATCAAAAAACGTACATAGACAGGCACGCATTAAACATCAAAGACACTGTCAATAGCCACTTAAAAAATAGGCATCTATTTCACAATGCCAATATGTTATGTTAGTTTTACTGTTCTTTTTCTTTTCTTCAGACTCAACAGCGTGGTCTCGTGACGTGTTCCTGGCTCTCTGTCACGTCGTCACGTCGTGCACGAATTTCAAAGTGCGCATTCAGTCTGCCGCCGCACTCGCAGTTCCCTCTCGCCGCGGTTGCTACGGCGACGTTGAGCAGATGAGCACCGTGTGGCGTTCGCTGGCTAAAGCCCTGGAGAACAGCGAGGACACCAATGACTTCCTGGAGTATCGATACAGCGCCAACCTGCGACACACGCTCTCCCAAGCTCTCCTTCACCTGCTGAGTGTCAGCGAGTTTCGGGACTTGCCGGCTCTTGCCGCGTCGCTGGGCGGCGAGGAGGGGATGGCCATCAGAGAACATCTGATCAAGTATCTGCAAGCGGAGGAGAACAGAGGTGGACAGGAGGAGGAGGAAGGAGAAGGAGAGGCAAGACGGGAGAAGTGTAATCCTCTGCTGAGAACTGCAGCTCTACAGCAGACCGTGAGCAGACTGAAAGGGTTAAAAATTGACGGCGACAACAGGAAGGAGGAGGAGACGAGTAGAGATGCAGTGGTGGATTTACTGCAGGATTTATTGGACACTTGTAGAAAGGCTTGAGCTGGAATTCCTCTTATTGCGTTAAATTACAGGATTTATTCTGTGTGTCCCTTAGTACTATAACACTGGTTTACTTCTTATCTAGGTAAATCACCATAGTAACGCAGCAAACAACAGCCTTTTTTATGTAAGCCAGGTTGGTAACAGCTAACGGGGAGATATTCCTGTTATAATTCCAGCAAGTTAATTTTGTCTCCTTTTTAGAAATATATGTTAAGGTTTCGTTTATTCAGAAAAAATGTATCTTCTGACATGTTTCAACTATCAACTGCCAGTCTTCCTCAAAGGTGATTGCTTTGATGTATTCTTACAAGTTCTCTCATCATAAGAAAAGCTTCAAAGCATCTTCTGATGCTTTCTGAAACATGTCGGGAGATAAAGATTTCCTGAAGAAATTAAATAATAATAATAATACATTTTATTTAAAAGCGCCTTTCAAAACACCCAAGGACACTTTACAATGGAGTCAGAAAATCAATAAAAACAGGAGCAACAGAATAACAACAATAAAAAAAAAAACAGGTGCAACGGAATAAAACAGAGTACGGCATTGAGATGGTGAGTGAAAACTTTGATTATCATCAATTTATGAAACTTGACTTGCATGGAATCGGCAACAAAAACAAAATGTAATAAAAAAACGTTTTCATATAAAGTCTTAAAAAGATTTCAGGTTTTAAGTGTATTTAGTTCTAATACCATTAAACGAGTGTTTACAATAATGTTCCAGTCTAAAGATTGTGATTTCTCTTGGGTCAGATAAATTGTATTAATTTATTTAGTCAATTTGCCAAGCACCTTAAACATGTCAATTTTTTTAAACGTTTCAAAAAAAAATAAAACATTTTCACATGAAAAGATATGTTCGATTGTGATACGACGTGTTCGAAAATCCCCAAGTTTCTCGCTTTTTGTATATGGAGTTGTTTTGAGCTCCATCTTCTGTCGTGGATAAAGACTTTAATGCTCATGATAATGTTGACTGAGGAAATATTCCACAATTCTGTCTTTTGACTCTTTTCTGACATGTATTTGCCATGATGTCTGATATGTTTATCAGATATTTGATGTTACAAAAATGTATTAAAGGATTTAACTTTAGTTACTTTAACCAATTTCTTCATTCCATGAAATATCTGATTTGGTAAAATCACACATCATAGCTAAGTTGGTATTTATTTAATCATACCATTTTTCCTTGCTATTCCTCACATCCTCCTTTCTCTGCCTTTGTGATAGAAATGATTTACTAGCACATTATATATTTTACAGTAGCCTATTTACTAATCTTAAAAACCTGTTTTTAGTTAAATTACTTTGGTGTAGCCCAGTTTCCTTCCTCTATTTAAATTGGATCGAAGGTCAATCTCACTAAATCGATTCTACTACATTACCACTCCTATCCAGTAGAAGGCGTAATGGATACTTTATATCCTGATTAGGGACACCTACTTCCTGTTTCCGGTTCACCTCACGTTGCCAAATCGGACAAAACCTACGTTTTTAAATTGTTTTTTTGTGCCCAGAAATTGTAGGATATATGCCTTTTGCGGATTTCTGTGTTACAATAGAGAAAATGTATTCATATATTGTAAACAATAGTAATAATACCAACAACTTTTTCTAGAACTCAACAGTTGCTCAAAACCTCTGGAAAAAGATTACATTCAAGAATAAAACAAACATCATATATTTTGATAGTCTTTATGATTAGAAAGCAACTGGGTGGAATTTTTTTTTTTTTTAATGGCGGTCGTAGTTTTGTTTATTTGCTTCAGTTTTTATTTTGGTTTTCGTCTGCTCTATTTGTGCGGGGAATCCTCGCCGGTATCTGGCAAGGTGCAGTGCTCGATTAGTGCTGCCTGCTGTGCAGACCACGCTGCTGCTGATGAGCGATGGACGCCTTCGAGTTGTTTCGGAAACTCGGAGCTGGAGCTAAGTTTGACCTGAAGAGGTTCGGTCACGACGCTGCTCGTTTTAAGGTCTGCTTTAAAACTTTGAATTGATATACAGAGAAACATAATCAAGTGTTTGTTGAAAGTTGATAATCATGTGAGCGACGGTGTGTTGATAAACCACGACAAGAGCCCGTCTACTGTGCCTGTTTATATGTCACTACAAGATCAACGAACCTTTAATGTACTGATTCATTCATTCATAGGTGGGGAAATCTCTGGCAGAGCCGACATTATCAGATCCCCTCTCTGAGATCGATTACTTTGGCAAAAAAACAGCCAATGGATCCCAGATCCATGGTGGTGGAGATGAGGATGATGATGAAGAAGAAGAGGAGGAAGATAAGAATGGCGATGAATGTTTTGTTGGCAAAAGGAAAAACATAGATCAAAAAGAATTAAAGATCAAAAAGAAGAAAAAGAAAAGTAGCCCATTGGAAGGTACGTGTGTAACTGTGTACAGGTGATGGAAAACACACAAAAAACGACAACATTGTGTGAAAAATATGTATTTAAAAAAAAAAACCCACAACATTATGACCTGCCATAAAAAAAAAGAGTGATATACTAATACTCTAGGTTTGGTTTACTGTACTCTAAAATGATTTTAATTGTTTTTAAGTAGTTTCCTGTTTATGATAAATAACTATTTGACTTCACACACATGGAGGTGTCCATTATTCAACAATAATAATAATAAAAATGTTCTAAAATGTCATCAGGAATACACAAAATTACAATGAATTAAGCAAAACCGCAACTAAATACACAGACTAACTACAAGAATACACAAAATGATTCTAAAAACACACAAAACGACAACAAACACACACCAAATGGTTCTAAAAAAACACTCAAAATGAAAAATCATTTACAAAACAACAAAAATTAACGAAAGCCACAAATGTACACCAAATGGTTTAAAAACACTCAAGATCGCTACAAAAATAACAAACTATACCAAAATGACAACAAAATTATATAAAATTAGTTTGGAAATATACAAGATTACAAATTAAGCAAAACAGCAACAAAAATACAACAAATGTACATAAAATGATTAAAAACACACAAAGCAACAACAAACGTACACATCATGAGAAATAATATACAAAACAGCAATCAAAAATACACAACTCCAAAAAACGGACAAAATTCTTTATTCTTTCTTATGTTAATGCTCAGCTCAGTCATTATTCTATATTCTAAATATTATTCCTAATGTCATAAAAGTTGCCCATCTCTCGTTTTGGGGTCTATTTTCATTTAAATAAGTTTATATGTGTTTTATTCCTTCAACTCTTTCTAATGATGTTGAAATCAACAACAGCAGCATTTGCAGGTCATTAAGACTTTCAATTTTCTGACTTTTGTCCAAAGCTGGAAGCGAACAGCATAAAGAGTGGCACGGAAACAGCATCAGCTGGACGTCAGCTGGAAAGAAACGGAACCAGAACCTGCAGACGGACCCGGATCAGTCTGGACAGAAGAGGCTGAAGCATCTGCATCAGGAGAAGGTGAATAATCAACCACTCAAATGTTTACAGCAGATAAACAAACACCTTTAACAACTTTTGATTTCTTTTTCTTTTCTCCAGGTGAATCGTATTCGCTCTCGGCACCGTATAAACGTGCACGGTTGCGACATCCCTGATCCGTTGTGCACGTTTGATGAGCTTCAGACTGAGTATGGAGTCAAACCCAGAATCCTTCACAATCTGACTGAGGCCGGGCTGAGCGCCCCCACACCCATACAGATGCAGGCCATACCACTCATGATGCACGTGAGTGTATTCACACTCACACACACACAGCTATCATTCAATCAATCTTTATTTATAAAAAGCACTTTTTATACAAAGAAAATGCAGCTCAATGTGCTTTTACATAGTTAAAAATACACCTACACACAAAGACACACAAGTCAGAATAAGGACAATGGCACATGGCTGGGTACGGAGGATCTAGGTAAACATGACAAGGCGCCGTCTGCACCAGGAGCAGGGCCACAGGGCGCTGAGACGGAGCCCCCAGACCAGCAAAATAGCAAAAGCTATTTGTCAACACTGAGGGCCACGGAACAGCACCACTGCAGCCACGACCCATCACAGCCCCTAGCGCATAGGGCCCCCACCGAGGAAACACTGGGAAAACAATCCTAAAAGATAAACTTAAAAACTATTAAAAAAAAATCACAAAAAAGAACTATCCTAAAATTTTGAAAACAACAAAAGAAAACAATAGAAACACAGAAGGTAACAATCCTAATATGAATAAATAATTAGTTAAAAGCTAATTTGAAAAGGCCTTTTCTTAAAAACATGAACCTTATCAGTTACGCATTAACCCTCCTGTTATCCATTGGGTTAATTCGACCCCATTCAATATTTTATTTATTTATTTTTTTTTATATTTCATGACTTTTCCTAATTTGATGGGAACAATTGAGTAAGCATAGAATTATCAAAATAAATATGTTTATGAAAAGAAAGGCAGGGTCACCAACATCAATCACAGAAATTAGAAAAGATTTCATAAAAAAATATTTGGATGAAAGATTTTCGAGATACTCTTAAGCCTGATTTAAGGTTCTGCGTAAAATCCCCCGCCGTAGTCGCACGTATGCGTAGACCCCTTCCCCGTAACCTTACGGGCGCCTCCTAAATATCCTCACTACCTGTCAAGGCGATGCCTTCACGGGTAGTCGGCTAGGGCTGTGATTGGTCAGCTCCAAACCACAGCCCCGGTCACTGCCTTTTCCAGTCCATGTTTTAACTTTTTAGCGTAGCGATACGAGAGTTGTTTCTACAGTGGACTGAGTCAAAGAGAGAACTGAGACGGACTAAAGTGTCAGCCATGAATTTCCTTTCATGGCTGCAATACATGAAGCACAAGTAACCCTGGCGTGACTGTTGACCGGAGCAGTCGACAGTCCTTTGTTTACGAGTTACCTATGTTTATATTGAAAAATACAGTTCATGTTTTGAAACCGTTGTTTTAATGTTTCTGTCCAACAAAACACACATGGTTTGGTACAGTAGGTCAGTAATAATCCAGAAATAAATGACATTTTAAGATTCTTAAAAATCATAAAACGTATTTTTCTGTGACCGGAAGATAAACAAGGGCTTTTTAATCAATTGTATTCTTGTTTTCTTGTCCGTCAGAGCCGGGAGCTGTTGGCCTGTGCACCCACAGGATCAGGAAAGACGTTGGCGTTCTGCCTCCCGCTGCTCGCACACTTACAGCAACCGACCAACCGTGGTTTCAGAGCTGTGATCATCTCCCCGACCAGAGAACTGGCTAGCCAGGTAACACACACACACACACACACACACACACACACACACACACACACACACTAGCTGCTCATTGCTGGATTACATCTTATGTTTTTATCAGATAAAGACATAGCGTAGGCCTCATAGATCAATACATTGAAGATCATTTGCTTGGTAGAGGTTCTCAACCTTGGGGTCGTGAGACACAGGGAGGGGGTCACCAGATACCTTCGAAAAGCAAAGAGTATTATTTGAACAATTGGAGCACATTTGTGCTTATTTTTACTCTTTTTCTGTAACTACACCAAACTTGCCATGTTTTATTAATAAATATTTTAATGGCCATTTTTTGCAAGTGTAAACTCATTTTCCCTACATTTAAAAAATTAATTTACCATTGATTTTTGTCGTTAGCCGGCTGAAAAGTTTGAGAATTAACACATTTTTTTTTAATCGAGTCCCACCACTAGTAAATACATTCCTATGCATCCGTCTATGGGACGCCATGTCCCACAATCCATGCGCAAATCTGTTCCAAAAATATCAATAAACAGTGTTTACGGTGGAGATCAAAACAAACTGTCAATCAGCAATTTCAACTTTTCATATCTTGTTTTAGATCAATAATATTAGATTTCTTGATCTCCGAGGCAGACGCTATACATTTATCCAACAGATAAAATTCCAGCAGCTTTAACTCCTCAGACGTGATTCGTGTTTTTTTTGTTTGTTTTTTGGTGGATTTTCTGTTTGTGTTCAGACCTACAGAGAGTTGCTCCGCCTGTCAGAGGGCGTCGGCTTCAGAGTTCACATCCTCGACAAAGCCACGTTAGCAGCAAAGAAATACGGACCACAGTCGAACAGGAAGTATGGTGAGTGGTAGGAACGGTTCTCACTAAGAGTGTAAGAAAAAATCCATTCGGCGATATTTATCATATTGATTAAAAAAAAAATGTCCAAATTATTTTTTTTTTAATCCTGTTTTTTAGTGTTAAACCATTTAATTGCACTAAAATATATATATATATAGCACATAACCGCCCGGTCACTAGGTGTCAGTGAACCACATCAAACCTTGTTAAACTATTTCACTCCTCAATGCATTTTAGCTGGAAGTTCATTGCACTTTATTTTCATAAAACATACTGGGCACTTTTATAGATGTATGTGGTTAGTGTATTTTATTTTTTTAAATAATTTTAGAACTTAACAGAATCAAAATATTTTGTAGAAGCAAAACTTTTTTGAAAAATAAAATTTGACAGTTTGATATTGGTACTTGAATTACAGTTAGTTTCCATCTTTGTATTGTACGTGGCGCGCAAAGCGTGAATCGTATAGTCAGATTCATGGCAATGAACACCCCTAGTTCTCACAGAGGATGTAATCTGATTACTTTGGATCAGTGTTTAACTGGTGCGTTTGTGTTTCAGACGTACTGGTCAGCACTCCAAACAGACTCATTTACCTTCTCAACCAAGAGCCTCCAGCCATCGACCTCAGCAGGTAACGTTTATTTATTCTGTGCTGATTATGTTCATTATAGCCCAGGGGGGTGTGTCATCAAAGTGTTCTCAGTAGAGCCAGGCTTTTGGTTTAAACCTGGTTCAGCTAAGCCGTCTGTGACCAAGCTGGCGTGTAACATTTCATCAAACTCTTCTCCGCTTCATTCTCCCCAGCTGATCACAGATTTAATGATTAGGGAGTGACGGCGCATGCGCTGCAGCTTTTACGATGAATGAGGAGCCAATAGGAACCGATGACAAACAGGATGTGACGTGACTGACTGTGGTTTGAACATTTTAAAAGTAGTAAAATGGTTAAAGAAGGTGTTATTTTATTTAGTCAATTTATCATAGCGAACAACTGAAGCATGTGTTCACACACTGATCGTGGGCGTTTGATAAGTCATTACGCACACATCCCAAAAAAGCGAGTGTATCTTTGTCATTGGGAGCCTTAGTGTTCTGCCCTGTGACTGTCCCTGAAGCCCCTCCCTCTCTGTATATCCACAGCTTTCTCATTATTAATCTCTGATCAATGAATGGACACATTAAACGCAGGTGATATCCTTATATATACATGTTTTTACTGATGGTTCGAACACATGGAAACTGTGATCATCTCATTAAAAATACGATACACATTAAACATGTAATAATATAATAATTCTATTGTCATTTGTGTGGATTTAAAATCATATTACAACATTTACCATGATATTCTGTTTAATTTCCTTTTAAAATACCGTATTAAAACGGTATTTTTAAAAAAAGTAACAGAAGACTTTTTGACAAATTTTTCCTTTTGTAGATCTTTGAGTGTTTTAAAGCATCACTAAAATACTTCTTTAATAATGATGACGTACTGTAGTTTCATGAGAGTGAGTCAGCAGATTAAGCCAAGCCTGCTGCTCAAACCTGGTCTGGAGCAGGTTTGACCCACATACTGTGTTACTATGGTAACTAAGATGTTTTCTTGTCGATGAAACGACCGTTCCAGTGAGAACCAGTTAAACCTGGACTTAACTCTGAGCTGGGTTTGATGAAATACCCCCCAGGTCCTTACAATCTTACACTTTGTGTTTTGTTGTTATCGTCGTGTGTCTTTTGCTCAGCGTGGAGTGGCTGGTGGTGGATGAATCCGATAAGCTGTTTGAAGACGGGAAGACGGGTTTCAGGGAGCAGCTGGCCACCGTTTTTCTGGCCTGTTCCGGAGCCAAAGTGCGCAGGGCCTTCTTCAGCGCCACATGCACGCCTGACGTGGAGCAGTGGTGCCGCCTCAACCTCGACAACCTGGTTTCTGTCAACATCGGCCACAGGTGATACACCGTGACCTGAATCTACGGAAATCTGTCATTTATCTGACGATATGTTTGCGCGGCTCAGGAACACGGCAGTGGAGACGGTGGAGCAGCAGCTGCTGTTTGTAGGAACGGAGAATGGAAAACTGGTGGCCATGAGGGACATCATCAAAAAGGTTGGTGAAGGCTGAGATTTTCTGTTTCAACACATCTCCAACTCCGTTTCATCAGCTTTTCCTGTTTCTATGACTTTACAGACTTGATGAAATTGTATCAAACATGCTGAATAAGGTTAATAGCAGGAGTGTAAATATACACTCAACCAACGGTTTGATTTAAATAATAAAAAAAAAAAAACAAAGATTAAGATCTAATGATGCACTTAACTCCTTTCAATTGGAACACATGGAGATCATATTTTGGAGAAAACTACAGATTAGTGAAAATACAGATTCTTCTTCTCTTTATTTAAAATGTCAGTAATTTTTTAAATGTCTTATAACCTTCTGATAAACCGTTTGAACTCGTAAACGTAAATTAACTGAACATTTATTCATTTATCAACATTCAAAAATGAACAAAAAAAATAAAAAATTTAAAACATAAAATGAAAATATAATAAAAGTTTGCTTATGTTCCTGCCTTGGTATTTACATATTTTTCTTAAGCTGTATTTGCGTCGGTGTGTGTGCGTGGTGGGTCGCTCTGTGCCAACGGTTCAGGCTTAATTTTGATTGCTATACCACGGGTTCGGTTCTTGTTCAGGTGATGTGCTTTGATTAGTGCGAGAAAGACGCACAAATGGATGCTGACTCGTCTCGGATCGTTCTGAGCGCACGGATGTGAATAGTGTCTGGTGGAAACGCGTTCGGGCTTAAAGACACATCAGCTTCATTCGGGTCGGACGGGTTGGGCCGTGTTCTGTCATTACAAGCAACAATAAAACAATCCTACCACCCCCTATTGTTTAAGCAGAATATCAAAGCCTATACTATGCTATGTTCATTTTAATCCCCTCTTATTTGCATCCATTTTTAGCCGAATTAAGATATATCCTTATATTCCTAGTTAATAGTCAACTGCTGTTATTAATTTTATATTTATATGCTTCAGACGACTTACAAAATCCAGCAGGGTTATGCTGAAATCACGCCAGATTACGTCGCAAGAGTTTTAAATTGTCAGTTTGCTACACTTTTCACCCCCAGTCTCTCGTTTATTGGGAAAAATCCCATTGAAACGTGTGATATGGTCCTAAAACATTATTTGTGGAACCTTTAATTACTGCCAACCGGAGAATCAGCCTCACATTTTGCACAAAATCTCACAAACAAAGGTTGTCCTGGTGCTCAGCTTTGCACCAGAGCCTTTCCAGATTTCAATGCAATCATAATAATCTGAACACATTAAAAAACGCTCAATATAAAACTCTGCGTTTGTTTTCGATCACGAAATAACACGATCACTTGGTGCAAGATTTTTTAATAATAATGAGCGAAATATGACATTTTTCCATTCCAATAGCATGTACGGGTGTGTCTGTGTCACGTTACTTTCAAAAATAATCCATAATTTTATTCCATTAACCTACAAATGAAATACTGTACATATTGTTCTGAGAGGATGTGAACTGATAATGTCCTCCTTACTTTGTTCCAGGGGTTTCTGCCTCCCATGCTGGTGTTTGTCCAGTCAATAGACAGAGCAAGAGAACTTTTCCACGAGTTGGTTTATGAAGGCATTAATGTGGACGTGATCCATGCAGATCGTACACAGCAGCAGGTAAACACACACACACACACACACACACTGACTGATGATGTCACTCATGCCTTTTTTCTCTCTGATCAGAGGGACAATGTGGTGAACAGTTTCCGCTCGGGCAAGATTTGGGTGTTGATTTGCACGGCTCTGCTCGCCAGAGGAATCGACTTTAAAGGAGTGAACCTGGTGCTAAACTACGACTTCCCCACCAGTGCCGTGGAGTACATTCACAGAATAGGTATGATTAACAGACAAAAAACTCACTATTGGTGTTAAATTTATGGCATATCACAGATTTACTTGGCACTGATCAGCATTTGACATCAGATTTTGGCAAAAGGGTTGGATTTGTTTATTACCTCTGCCTAGGAGCCGCTTTTTTAAGTACAGTGTTTGTCTTTTAGCAGGATTATATCAAAAGTACTTAATAAATTTTACAATATTTTAACCAAAGACAAAACCTCACGTTAAGAATGTCAAACATATTTTAGTTCAAGGGCCAAATAAGGGCCAGTTTGATCTAAGGTGGGCTGCATATTTAAGGCAGGAATGCAATTTCAACATTATTCTGTCCTGCAAATATATGTGAAGTATTGGAAGTTACAGGCAATAACCAATCTTTAAATTTCCGTGAGTTTGTGACCAATTTTTATTCAATTTGGGAAACATTTCTGGAATAATTTTAATAAAATTGCAGGATTTTGGAAAAACAACTTTTGCAATTTAAAATCATGTGATAAAAGCGTGGGAAAACTGTGCACCCTCAGGTTCAGCTTCAGGTGACTTTATTAATATTTGTAGGTAGATTTGTTTTGCAGTGAAAAACAGAGGAGGGCATCTACATTGACATTAAAACAACAGACCACAAAGCACTGACAAAAACAGACAATTCACAACACGACATTGTACTCGCAGGCTGACCAGGACCAAAGGAAAGAGGGGCGACTGAAGTAAAAGATCATCACAGTAAAAGACAGTAAAAGGATAAAACTACTATAAATACATACATAAATATCTAAAACTATAACTTATTTAAAAGAACAACTGCAGTTAGAACAAAGCTGTTCCTGTAGCGCTTTCTTCTACTCCTTGGGACCCTGAACCTCCGACCGGATAGAAGGAGCTGGAACTCTGCAGACAGAGGGTGGGAGGTATCTGCCGTAATGGTGCGGGCGACTCTAGAGTAGAGTCAGCTGAGGCTCACCAATGAGTCGACTGGACCATTTCACTATCTGGCTCAGTCTCCCCTGTCCACCCTGGCAAATATTTTGGACTTTCATTGAATTTATGTATTTGGAAGGGCTGAGATTCTACAACTGAATTACTTGGTATTTTTACACATTGCTTCATGTATTCTATAATTTCAACTTTATGCTGTAGGCCAAATTTGAAGCTCAAAAGGGCCAGATTTGGCCCCCGGCCCTTGAGTTTGACACATGTGCCTTATGCCATGGGAGATTTTATTAAACTATGGAGGGGATCCAGATCAATATACTGAGGAAAGAGTTTTATTCATCGCAGCCACTAAAATTCTCCAAAATAGGTCCAAATCTAACTATTACATAACCTTAATATCATAGTAATAACAAGTATTCTCAACCCCATAACAACCTAAAAACATCAGGACTAAGATGGAGAAAATAATTTTGGGCAAGATTAATGTAGAAATTAAAGTTGAAATTTTGAAAATAAACTAAAAATACAATATCATGAATTCATTAAAAATCTGGCAAGGAGGAGATTTGGAGCTTGGCGGAGGTTTTGTCTTGTTTTTAAAGTGTTTTATTTCATGGTTAAATCTAAATCATTTCCTATTGTTCTGTCAGGTCGTACAGGCAGAGCAGGACATCAAGGGAAGGCGATCACCTTCTTTACGGAGAACGACAAACCACTGTTACGCAGGTACGAACCAAAACAATTGGCTGAAGTCATTTATTTATTTCCCTTCTTATTCTCTCATCAATCTCAATTGATTGTCTGAATTCAGTTTTCTGTCAATCTCTGTAACAGCATCGCCAACGTTATAAAACAAGCAGGCTGTCCTGTCCCTGACTACATGGTTGGATTTAAGAAGATTCACAGGTGCGATGAATGACGTCTTTAAAGCTTTGTTTTTACTTTAAACAAACTCATGTTCTGATGTTTTCTTGTTTTTTAGCAAAGCCAAGCGGAGGCTGGAGAGGAAACCTCCCAAGAGAAGCACCATTTGTACAACTCCTCGTTTCCTGATGAAGAAAAAGCCCAACCTTCATAAAAAAGGGCAGAAGCAGACGTCAGGTTCAGAGCTGAAAAACAAAAGCATCCAGAAACAGACAGAAGAGCAGAAGAGTAAACGGAAAGGAGCCAAACTCAAAAAGTAAGAACAATCCTAATATAGATTGACACTTTTGCTAGGTTTCTCATTGTATTAAATAATGTTTTTTCTATTCTCTCTACTCTATCTTTCTGTTTAACAGGAACTCGGGGAAGAAGGCGACCAAGGAGTAAACTGATTTTTAACCTGCATAAAGACGCAAATAAAAGTATTTGTTTTGTTACATCAGAATATAAAATAAACATCTTTTTGTGATTTTTCTTTTTCACAAGCAACGAGAAGTATAGATTAAACTTTAAATTAAATAAAATAAGTCCGTAATACGTCACGAAAAGCTATTATTATTATTGACAAAACACTTATGAAATGAGGTTGCGCTTTAATAAATAATTAAAAGATGAAAAAAAAATGAAAGGAGTAAAGCCATAATTAGTCAGTAGTAGGGCATAAAATAAAGAAAAAACTTAAAACGCATCAAAATAAAGGTAAAGCAATAGAACGAATGGAAAAATTTCAACCACCTCAAAATGGAATGAAGACCATCATTTGCCTTAAAAACAACAATAAATATAATGCACATACTTATAATGGGCTAAGAAGGCAGTAAAGCACAAAAAAGGACACAAATCAAAAAATCACCCCAAATTAGAAATAAGGCTTTAGTAAAGCATTTTTTTTTTTTTTGAATTTCAAAGAAATTGAGTTAGGACCATCATTAGACCCTAAAAACTACTGCAAATATAATGCACATACTTAAATGGGGCTAAGAAAGCAGTAAGGCACAAAAAATGACAAAAAACTAAAATCACCCAAAATAAAAAGTAAGGCTATAACAAGGCATTTTTTTTGAAAATTTCAAAAAAAAAAAAAATTGAGTTAAGACCATCATTAGACCCTAAAAACTACTGCAAATATAATGCACATACTTAAATGGGGCTAAGAAAGCAGTAAGGCACAAAAAATGACAAAAAACTAAAATCACACAAAATAAAAAGTAAGGCTATAACAAGGCATTTTTTTTGAAAATTTCAAAAAAAAAAAAAATTGAGTTAGGACCATCATTAGACCCTAAAAACTACTGCAAATATAATGCACATACTTAAATGGGGCTAAGAAAGCAGTAAGGCACAAAAAATGACAAAAAACTAAAATCACCCAAAATAAAAAGTAAGGCTATAACAAGGCATTTTTTTTGAAAATTTCAAAAAAAAAAAAAATTAAGTTTGGACCATCATTAGACCCTAAAAACTACTGCAAATATAATGCACATACTTAAATGGGGCTAAGAAAGCAGTAAGGCACAAAAAATGACAAAAAACTAAAATCACCCAAAATAAAAAGTAAGGCTATAACAAGGCATTTTTTTTTGAAAATTTCAAAAAAAAAAAAAAATTGAGTTAGGACCATCATTAGACCCCAAAAACTACTGCAAATATAATGCACATACTTAAACAGGGCTAAGAAAGCAGTAAGGCATAAAAAATGACAAAAACCAAAAATCGGCCAAAATCAAAAGTAAGGCTATAACAAGGCATATTTTTTCAAAAATTTCGAAAAAAAAAGAAAAATGAGTTAGGACCATCATTAGACCCTAAAAACTACTGCAAATATAATGCACATACTTAAATGGGGCTAAGAAAGCAGTAAGGCACAAAAAATGACAAAAAACTAAAATCACCCAAAATAAAAAGTAAGGCTATAACAAGGCATTTTTTTTCAAAAATTTCAAAAAAAAAAAAAATGAGTTAGGACCATCATTCGACCCTAAAAACTACTGCAAATATAATGCACATACTTAAATGGGGCTAAGAAAGCAGTAAGGCACAAAAAATGACAAAAAACTAAAATCACCCAAAATAAAAAGTAAGGCTATAACAAGGCTTTTTTTTTGAAAATTTCAAAAAAAAAAAAAATTGAGTTAGAACCATCATTAGACCCTAAAAACTACTGCAAATATAATGCACATACTTAAATGGGGCTAAGAAAGCAGTAAGGCACATAAAGTGACAAAAAACTAAAATCACCCAAAATAAAAAGTAAGGCTATAACAAGGCATTTTTTTTGAAAATTTCAAAAAAAAAAAAAAATTGAGTTAGGACCATCATTAGACCCTAAAAATTACTGCAAATATAATGCACATACTTAAATGGGGCTAAGAAAGCAGTAAGGCACATAAAGTGACAAAAAAATAAAATCACCCAAAATAAAAAGTAAAGCTATAACAAGGCATTTTTTTTGAAAATTTCAAAAAAAAAAAAAATTGAGTTAGGACCATCATTAGACCCTAAAAACTACTGCAAATATAATGCACATACTTAAATGGGGCTAAGAAAGCAGTAAGGCACAAAAAATGACAAAAAACTAAAATCACCCAAAATAAAAAGTAAGGCTATAACAAGGCATTTTTTTTGAAAATTTCAAAAAAAATAAAAATTGAGTTAGGACCATCATTAGACCCTAAAAACTACTGCAAATATAATGCACATACTTAAATGGGGCTAAGAAAGCAGTAAGGCACAAAAAATGACAAAAAACTAAAATCACCCAAAATAAAAGTAAGGCTATAACAAGGCATTTTTTTTGAAAATTTCAAAAAAAAAAAAAAATTGAGTTAGGACCATCATTAGACCCTAAAAACAACTGCAAATATAATGCACATACTTAAATGGGGCTAAGAAAGCAGTAAGGCACATAAAGTGACAAAAAAATAAAATCACCCAAAATAAAAAGTAAGGCTATAACAAGGCATTTTTTTTGAAAATTTCAAAAAAAAAAAAAAATTGAGTTAGGACCATCATTAGACCCTAAAAACTACTGCAAATATAATGCACATACTTAAATGGGGCTAAGAAAGCAGTAAGGCACAAAAAATGACAAAAAAATAAAATCACCCAAAATAAAAAGTAAGGCTATAACAAGGCATTTTTTTTGAAAATTTCAAAAAAAAAAAAAATTGAGTTAGGACCATCATTAGACCCTAAAAACTACTGCAAATATAATGCACATACTTAAATGGGGCTAAGAAAGCAGTAAGGCACAAAAAATGACAAAAAACTAAAATCACCCAAAATAAAAAGTATGGCTATAACAAGGCATTTTTTTTGAAAATTTCAAAAAAAAAAAAAAATTGAGTTAAGACCATCATTAGACCCTAAAAACTACTGCAAATATAATGCACATACTTAAATGGGGCTAAGAAAGCAGTAAGGCACATAAAGTGACAAAAAACTAAAATCACCCCAAAATAAAAAGTAAGGCTATAACAAGGCATTTTTTTTGAAAATTTCAAAAAAAAAAAAAATTGAGTTAGGACCATCATTAGACCCTAAAAATTACTGCAAATATAATGCACATACTTAAATGGGGCTAAGAAAGCAGTAAGGCACAAAAAATGACAAAAAAATAAAATCACCCAAAATAAAAAGTAAGGCTATAACAAGGCATTTTTTTTGAAAATTTCAAAAAAAAAAAAAATTGAGTTAGGACCATCATTAGACCCTAAAAACTACTGCAAATATAATGCACATACTTAAATGGGGCTAAGAAAGCAGTAAGGCACAAAAAATGACAAAAAACTAAAATCACCCAAAATAAAAAGTATGGCTATAACAAGGCATTTTTTTTGAAAATTTCAAAAAAAAAAAAAAATTGAGTTAAGACCATCATTAGACCCTAAAAACTACTGCAAATATAATGCACATACTTAAATGGGGCTAAGAAAGCAGTAAGGCACATAAAGTGACAAAAAACTAAAATCACCCAAAATAAAAAGTAAGGCTATAACAAGGCATTTTTTTTGAAAATTTCAAAAAAAAAAAAAAATTGAGTTAGGACCATCATTAGACCCTAAAAACTACTGCAAATATAATGCACATACTTAAATGGGGCTAAGAAAGCAGTAAGGCACATAAAGTGACAAAAAAATAAAATCACCCAAAATAAAAAGTAAGGCTATAACAAGGCATTTTTTTTGAAAATTTCAAAAAAAAAAAAAAAATTGAGTTAGGACCATCATTAGACCCTAAAAACTACTGCAAATATAATGCACATACTTAAATGGGGCTAAGAAAGCAGTAAGGCACAAAAAATGACAAAAAAATAAAATCACCCAAAATAAAAAGTAAGGCTATAACAAGGCATTTTTTTTGAAAATTTCAAAAAAAAAAAAAATTGAGTTAGGACCATCATTAGACCCTAAAAACTACTGCAAATATAATGCACATACTTAAATGGGGCTAAGAAAGCAGTAAGGCACAAAAAATGACAAAAAACTAAAATCACCCAAAATAAAAAGTATGGCTATAAGGCATTTTTTTTGAAAATTTCAAAAAAAAAAAAAAATTGAGTTAAGACCATCATTAGACCCTAAAAACTACTGCAAATATAATGCACATACTTAAATGGGGCTAAGAAAGCAGTAAGGCACATAAAGTGACAAAAAACTAAAATCACCCAAAATAAAAAGTAAGGCTATAACAAGGCATTTTTTTTGAAAATTTCAAAAAAAAAAAAAAATTGAGTTAGGACCATCATTAGACCCTAAAAACTACTGCAAATATAATGCACATACTTAAATGGGGCTAAGAAAGAAGTAAGGCACAAAAAATGACAAAAAACTAAAATCACCCAAAATAAAAAGTAAGGCTATAACAAGGCATTTTTTTTCAAAAATTTCAAAAAAAAAAAAAATGAGTTAGGACCATCATTCGACCCTAAAAACTACTGCAAATATAATGCACATACTTAAATGGGGCTAAGAAAGCAGTAAGGCACATAAAGTGACAAAAAAAGAAAATCACCCAAAATAAAAAGTAAGGCTATAACAAGGCATTTTTTTTGAAAATTTAAAAAAAAAAAAAAATTGAGTTAGGACCATCATTAGACCCTAAAAACTACTGCAAATATAATGCACATACTTAAATGGGGCTAAGAAAGCAGTAAGGCACAAAAAATGACAAAAAACTAAAATCACCAAAAATAAAAAGTAAGGCTATAACAAGGCATTTTTTTTGAAAATTTCAAAAAAAAAAAAAATTGAGTTAGAACCATCATTAGACCCTAAAAACTACTGCAAATATAATGCACATACTTAAATGGGGCTAAGAAAGCAGTAAGGCACATAAAGTGACAAAAAACTAAAATCACCCAAAATAAAAAGTAAGGCTATAACAAGGCATTTTTTTTGAAAATTTCAAAAAAAATAAAAATTGAGTTAGGACCATCATTAGACCCTAAAAACTACTGCAAATATAATGCACATACTTAAATGGGGCTAAGAAAGCAGTAAGGCACAAAAAATGACAAAAAACTAAAATCACCCAAAATAAAAAGTAAGGCTATAACAAGGCATTTTTTTTGAAAATTTCAAAAAAAAAAAAAATTGAGTTAGGACCATCATTAGACCCTAAAAACTACTGCAAATATAATGCACATACTTAAATGGGGCTAAGAAAGCAGTAAGGCACAAAAAATGACAAAAAACTTAAATCACCAAAATAAAAAGTAAGGCTATAACAAGGCATTTTTTTTGAAAATTTTAAAAAAAATAAAAATTGAGTTAAGACCATCATTAGACCCTAAAAACTACTGCAAATATAATGCACATACTTAAATGGGGCTAAGAAAGCAGTAAGGCACAAAAAATGACAAAAAACTAAAATCACCCAAAATAAAAAGTAAGGCTATAACAAGGCATTTTTTTTGAAAATTTCAAAAAAAAAAAAAATTGAGTTAGAACCATCATTAGACCCTAAAAACTACTGCAAATATAATGCACATACTTAAATGGGGCTAAGAAAGCAGTAAGGCACATAAAGTGACAAAAAACTAAAATCACCCAAAATAAAAAGTAAGGCTATAACAAGGCATTTTTTTTGAAAATTTCAAAAAAAATAAAAATTGAGTTAGGACCATCATTAGACCCTAAAAACTACTGCAAATATAATGCACATACTTAAATGGTGCTAAGAAAGCAGTAAGGCACAAAAAATGACAAAAAACTAAAATCACCCAAAATAAAAAGTAAGGCTATAACAAGGCATTTTTTTTCAAAAATTTCAAAAAAAAAAAAAATGAGTTAGGACCATCATTCGACCCTCAAAACTACTGCAAATATAATGCACATACTTAAATGGGGCTAAGAAAGCAGTAAGGCACATAAAGTGACAAAAAAAGAAAATCACCCAAAATAAAAAGTAAGGCTATAACAAGGCATTTTTTATGAAAATTTAAAAAAAAAAAAAAATTGAGTTAGGACCATCATTAGACCCTAAAAACTACTGCAAATATAATGCACATACTTAAATGGGGCTAAGAAAGCAGTAAGGCACAAAAAATGACAAAAAACTAAAATCACCCAAAATAAAAAGTAAGGCTATAACAAGGCATTTTTTTTGAAAATTTCAAAAAAAAAAAAAATTGAGTTAGAACCATCATTAGACCCTAAAAACTACTGCAAATATAATGCACATACTTAAATGGGGCTAAGAAAGCAGTAAGGCACATAAAGTGACAAAAAACTAAAATCACCCAAAATAAAAAGTAAGGCTATAACAAGGCATTTTTTTTGAAAATTTCAAAAAAAATAAAAATTGAGTTAGGACCATCATTAGACCCTAAAAACTACTGCAAATATAATGCACATACTTAAATGGTGCTAAGAAAGCAGTAAGGCACAAAAATGACAAAAAACTAAAATCACCCAAAATAAAAAGTAAGGCTATAACAAGGCATTTTTTTTCAAAAATTTCAAAAAAAAAAAAATGAGTTAGGACCATCATTCGACCCTCAAAACTACTGCAAATATAATGCACATACTTAAATGGGGCTAAGAAAGCAGTAAGGCACATAAAGTGACAAAAAAAGAAAATCACCCAAAATAAAAAGTAAGGCTATAACAAGGCATTTTTTTATGAAAATTAAAAAAAAAAAAAAATTGAGTTAGGACCATCATTAGACCCTAAAAACTACTGCAAATATAATGCACATACTTAAATGGGGCTAAGAAAGCAGTAAGGCACAAAAAATGACAAAAAACTAAAATCACCCAAAATAAAAAGTAAGGCTATAACAAGGCATTTTTTTTGAAAATTTCAAAAAAAAAAAAAATTGAGTTAGGACCATCATTAGACCCTAAAAACTACTGCAAATATAATGCACATACTTAAATGGGGCTAAGAAAGCAGTAAGGCACAAAAAATGACAAAAAACTAAAATCACCCAAAATAAAAAGCAAGGCATTTTTTTTGAAAATTTCAAAAAAAAAAAAAAATTGAGTTAGGACCATCATTAGACCCTAAAAACTACTGCAAATATAATGCACATACTTAAATGGGGCTAAGAAAGCAGTAAGGCACAAAAAATGACAAAAAACTTAAATCACCCAAAATAAAAAGTAAGGCTATAACAAGGCATTTTTTTTGAAAATTTTAAAAAAAATAAAAATTGAGTTAAGACCATCATTAGACCCTAAAAACTACTGCAAATATAATGCACATACTTAAATGGGGCTAAGAAAGCAGTAAGGCACAAAAAATGACAAAAAACTAAAATCACCCAAAATAAAAAGTAAGGCTATAACAAGGCATTTTTTTTGAAAATTTCAAAAAAAAAAAAAATTGAGTTAGGACCATCATTAGACCCTAAAAACTACTGCAAATTTAATGCACATACTTAAATGGGGCTAAGAAAGCAGTAAGGCACAAAAAATGACAAAAAACTAAAATCACCCAAAATAAAAAGTAAGGCTATAACAAGGCATTTTTTTAAAAAAATTTCAAAAAAAAAAAAATTGAGTTAGGACCATCATTCGACCCTAAAAACTACTGCAAATATAATGCACATACTTAAATGGGGCTAAGAAAGCAGTAAGGCACAAAAAATGACAAAAAACTAAAATCACCCAAAATAAAAAGTAAGGCTATAACAAGGCATTTTTTTTGAAAATTTCAAAAAAAAAAAAATTGAGTTAGGACCATCATTAGACCCTAAAAACTACTGCAAATATAATGCACATACTTAAATGGGGCTAAGAAAGCAGTAAGGCACATAAAGTGACAAAAAACTAAAATCACCCAAAATAAAAAGTAAGGCTATAACAAGGCATTTTTTTTGAAAATTCAAAAAAAATAAAAATTGAGTTAGGACCATCATTAGACCCTAAAAACTACTGCAAATATAATGCACATACTTAAATGGGGCTAAGAAAGCAGTAAGGCACAAAAAATGACAAAAAACTAAAATCACCCAAAATAAAAAGTAAGGCTATAACAAGGCATTTTTTTTGAAAATTTCAACAAAAAAAAAAAATTGAGTTAGGACCATCATTAGACCCTAAAAACTACTGCAAATATAATGCACATACTTAAATGGGGCTAAGAAAGCAGTAAGGCACAAAAAATGACAAAAAACTAAAATCACCCAAAATAAAAAGTAAGGCTATAACAAGGCATTTTTTTTGAAAATTTCAAAAAAAATAAAAATTGAGTTAGGACCATCATTAGACCCTAAAAACTACTGCAAATATAATGCACATACTTAAATGGGGCTAAGAAAGCAGTAAGGCACAAAAAATGACAAAAAACTAAAATCACCCAAAATAAAAAGTAAGGCTATAACAAGGCATTTTTTTTGAAAATTTCAAAAAAAATAAAAGTTGAGTTAGGACCATCATTAGACCCTAAAAACTACTGCAAATATAATGCACATACTTAAATGGGGCTAAGAAAGCAGTAAGGTACAAAAAATGACAAAAAACTAAAATCACCCAAAATAAAAAGTAAGGCTATAACAAGGCATTTTTTTTGAAAATTTCAACAAAAAAAAAAATTGAGTTAGGACCATCATTAGACCCTAAAAACTACTGCAAATATAATGCACATACTTAAATGGGGCTAAGAAAGCAGTAAGGCACAAAAAATGACAAAAAACTAAAATCACCCAAAATAAAAAGTAAGGCTATAACAAGGCATTTTTTTTGAAAATTTCAAAAAAAAAAAAAATTGAGTTAGGACCATCATTAGACCCTAAAAACTACTGCAAATATAATGCACATACTTAAATGGGGCTAAGAAAGCAGTAAGGCACAAAAAATGACAAAAAAACTAAAATCACCCAAAATAAAAAGTAAGGCTATAACAAGGCATTTTTTTTGAAAATTTTAAAAAAAATAAAAATTGTGTTAAGACCATCATTAGACCCTAAAAACTACTGCAAATATAATGCACATACTTAAATGGGGCTAAGAAAGCAGTAAGGCACAAAAAATGACAAAAAACTAAAATCACCCAAAATAAAAAGTAAGGCTATAACAAGGCATTTTTTTTGAAAATTTCAAAAAAAAAAAAAAATCGAGTTAGGACCATCATTAGACCCTAAAAACTACTGCAAATATAATGCACATACTTAAATGGGGCTAAGAAAGCAGTAAGGCACAAAAAATGACAAAAAACTAAAATCACCCAAAATAAAAAGTAAGGCTATAACAAGGCATTTTTTTTCAAAAATTTCAAAAAAAAAAAAATGAGTTAGGACCATCATTCGACCCTAAAAACTACTGCAAATATAATGCACATACTTAAATCGGGCTAAGAAAGCAGTAAGGCACAAAAAATGACAAAAAACTAAAATCACCCAAAATAAAAAGTAAGGCTATAACAAGGCATTTTTTTTGAAAATTTCAAAAAAAAAAAAAATTGAGTTAGAACCATCATTAGACCCTAAAAACTACTGCAAATATAATGCACATACTTAAATGGGGCTAAGAAAGCAGTAAGGCACATAAAGTGACAAAAAACTAAAATCACCCAAAATAAAAAGTAAGGCTATAACAAGGCATTTTTTTTGAAAATTTCAAAAAAAATAAAAATTGAGTTAGGACCATCATTAGACCCTAAAAACTACTGCAAATATAATGCACATACTTAAATGGGGCTAAGAAAGCAGTAAGGCACAAAAAATGACAAAAAACTAAAATCACCCAAAATAAAAAGTAAGGCTATAACAAGGCATTTTTTTTGAAAATTTCAACAAAAAAAAAAAAATTGAGTTAGGACCATCATTAGACCCTAAAAACTACTGCAAATATAATGCACATACTTAAATGGGGCTAAGAAAGCAGTAAGGCACAAAAATGACAAAAAACTAAAATCACCCAAAATAAAAAGTAAGGCTATAACAAGGCATTTTTTTTGAAAATTTCAAAAAAAATAAAAATTGAGTTTGGACCATCATTAGACCCTAAAAACTACTGCAAATATAATGCACATACTTAAATGGGGCTAAGAAAGCAGTAAGGCACAAAAAATGACAAAAAACTAAAATCACCCAAAATAAAAAGTAAGGCTATAACAAGGCATTTTTTTTGAAAATTTTAAAAAAAAATAAAAATTGTGTTAAGACCATCATTAGACCCTAAAAACTACTGCAAATATAATGCATATACTTAAATGGGGCTAAGAAAGCAGTAAGGCACAAAAATGACAAAAAACTAAAATCACCCAAAATAAAAAGTAAGGCTATAACAAGGCATTTTTTTTGAAAATTTCAAAAAAAAAAAAATTGAGTTAGGACCATCATTAGACCCTAAAAACTACTGCAAATATAATGCACATACTTAATGGGGCAAAGAAAGCGTAAGGCACAAAAAATGACAAAAAACTAAAATCACCCAAAATAAAAAGTAAGGCTATAACAAGGCATTTTTTTTGAAAATTTCAAAAAAAATAAAAACTACTGCAAATATAATGCACATACTTAAATGGGGCTAAGAAAGCAGTAATGCACAAAAAATGACAAAAAACTAAATCACCCAAAATAAAAGTAAGGCTATAACAAGGCATTTTTTTAGAAAATTCAACAAAAAAAAAAAAATTGAGTTAGGACCATCATTAGACCCTAAAAACTACTGCAAATATAATGCACATACTTAAATGGGGGCTAAGAAGCAGTAAGGCACAAAAAATGAAAAAAAACTAAAAATCACCCAAATAAAAAGTAAGGCTATAACAAGGCATTTTTTTGAAAATTTCAAAAAAAAATAAAAATTGAGTTAGGACCATCAATTAGACACCTAAAAACTACTGCAAATATAATGCACATACTTAAATGGGGCTAAGAAAGCAGTAAGGCACAAAAAATGA